>NC_088281.1:609744-972085 GCF_036013445.1 Caloenas nicobarica
TCTGCGGGGGGGGTCCCAGGGGGGTTTTGGGGTTCAGGGGGGTCAGGAGGATCCGGGGGGGTCCCGGGGGGGGGGGTTTGGGGTTTGGGGATCTGGGGGGGGTCTTGGGGGAGTTTTGGGGTTTGGGGGGGGTCAGGGGGATCCAGGGGGTCCTGGGGGGGTTTTGGGGTTCGGGGGGGTCCCCGCTGTCACTCACGTCCCCCGCCAGCTGCGCGAAGAGGCGCCGGAACTGCCGAACCTCGTCGCTCTCGTTGGCGTCAACGGCCGAAATGTGGGTGCGGGGGGCTGGGGGGGGAACACACACGGGGGGGGGGGGTCAGAGGGACAGCCCACCCCCCCCCAAAACCTGGGGGGGGGACCCCAAGGTGGGGGGAGACCCTGAAATGTGGGGTCGGGGGGCACTTACTGGGGGTTCGGGGTTATAATGGGCGGCCGCTTCGCTGTGGGGGGAGATGGGGTGATGTGGGGTGACCCCCCCGTGTCCCCAATGACCCCCCAACCCCATGTCCCCAATGTCCCCCGATGTCCCCAATGTTGCCCCCATGTCCCCAATGCCCCACAATGTCCCTAGTGCCCCCCCCATGTCCCCAATGCCCCCCAATGTCCCCAATGACCCCCCGTGTCCCCAATGTCCCCCCACGTCCCCAATGTTGCCCCCATGTCCCCAATGACCCCTCAACCTCATGTCCCCAATGTCTCCACAATGTCCCCAATGTCCCCAATGTCCCCCCATCCCATGTCCCCAATGTCCCAAATGTCTCCCCATGACCCCAATGTCTCCCCAACCCCATGTCCCCAATGCCCCCGCAATGTCCCCAATGTCCCCCATTGTCCCCAATATCCCCAATGTCCCCCCAACCCCATGTCCCAAATGTCCCCCCATGTCCCCAATGTCCCCCCAACCCCATGTCCCCAATGTCCCCCTATTATCCCCAATGTCCCAAATGCCCCCCAATGTCCCCAATGCCCCCCCAACCCCATGTCCCCAATGCCCCCGCAATGTCCCCAATGCCCCCGCAATGTCCCCAATGTCCCCCCATTGTCCCCAATATCCCAATGCCCCCCCAACCCCATGTTCCCAATGCCCACCCAATGTCCCCAGTGCCCCCCCATGTCCCCAATGTCCCAAATGTCCCCCCATGTCCCCAGTGTCCCCCCAACCCCATGTTCCCAATGCCCCCCCAATGTCCCCAGTGCCCCCCATGTCCCCAGTGCCCCCCCAATGTCCCCAATGCCCCCCAATGTCCCCAGTGCCCCCCAATGTCCCCAATGTCCCAAATGTCCCATGTCCCCAATGTCCCAAATGTCCCCCCATGTCCCCAATGTCTCCCCAATGTCCCCAATGCCCCCCAATGTCCCCAGTGCCCCCCCATGTCCCCAATGTCCCAAATGTCCCCCCATGTCCCCAATGCCCCCCCAATCCCATGTCCCCAATGCCCCCCTATTATCCCCAATGTCCTAAATGCCCCCCAATGTCCCCAATGCCCCCCCAAACCCATGTCCCCAATGCCCCACAATGTCCCCAGTGCCCCCGCCATGCCCCCAATGCCCCCACAATGTCCCCAATGTCCCAAATGTCCCCCCATGTCCCCAATGCCCCCCCAACCCCACGTCCCCAATGCCCCCAATGCCCCCCAATATCCCCAATGCCCCCCCAACCCCATGTCCCCAATGCCCCCCCAATGTCCCCCCAATGTCCCCAACGCCCCCCGTGTCCCCTCACCTGATGGCGCTGATGACGCCCCCCAGCACCTGCATGGCCCCCCCGGCCCCGCCGCCGCCGCCCCCCCCGCTCAGCAGCCCCCCCAGCACGGAGCCGATGCCCCCGGGGAGCGCCCCCCCCCGCCCCCGCCCCCGCCCCCCCCCAGCAGCCCCTTCACCAGGAACATGGTCCCCAAAACGGGGCGGGGGGCACTGGGAGGTTACTGGGAGCACTGGGGGGGGCACTGGGGGGGCACTGGGAGGTTACTGGGAGCACTGGGGGTTATTTGGAGCACTGGGGGGGCACTGGGAGCACTGTGGGGGGCACTGGGGGTTACTGGGAGCACTGGGGGGGGCACTGGGGGGGCACTGGGGGTTACTGGGAGCACTGGGGGGGGCACTGGGAGGGGCACTGGGAGGTTACTGGGAGCACTGTAGGGGGCACTGGGGGTTACTGGGAGCGCCGGGGGGGGCACTGGGGGTTACTGGGAGCGCCGGGGGGGGCACTGGGGGTTACTGGGAGCACTGGGGGGGGCACTGGGGGGGCACTGGGAGCACTGGGCGGGGCACTGGGGGGGCACTGGGAGCACTGGGGGGGGCACTGGGGGTTACTGGGAGCGCCGGGGGGGCACTGGGGGTTACTGGGAGCACTGGGGGGGGCACTGGGGGTTACTGGGAGCACTGGGGGGGCACTGGGGGTTACTGGGAGCACTGTAGGGGGCACTGGGAGTTACTGGGAGCGCCGGGGGGGGCACTGGGGGTTACTGGGAGCACTGGGGGGGGCACTGGGGGTTACTGGGAGCGCCGGGGGGGCACTGGGACGACTGGGAGAGGCTGCAAAACAAGCAGAGAGCGGCGTTAAGTGACACCATATGGAGCTATAGGCTCCTCCAGACCCTATAGACCCCCCCTCAACCCTCCCCGGGCTCTACAGACCCGCCCCCTTGAACCTATAGACCCCCCCAGCCCTATAGACCCCCCTGGACCTATAGACTCTCTGGACCTATAGACACCTCCTCCACGCTATAGATTCTCCCTGGTCCTACAGACCCCCCCGGCCCTATAGACCCCCTGAACCCATAGACAACCCGCCCCGCGCCCTATAGATCCCCCCGGGCCCTATAAACACCCCGGGGCCTATAGACCCCGCTCCCCCGGGCCCTTCCGCTTCCGGGAGGGGTTTCCGGGAACCGGGCGGGGCCGGGGCCGAGTCACGGAGCCGCTACGGGGGGGAAGGACCGGGGGGGTGCCCGGGGGGGGTCCCGGTACCTGCGGGTCCGGCGGCGGCAGCGGGAGCGGCCGAGGGAACCACCCGGGACCCAGGCGTCCGGCAGGGGCGGGGCCGCGTTTCCGGGGGCCGGGGCCGAGTTTCCGGGGGCGGGGCCGAGTTTTGAGGGGCGGGGCCGAGTTTTGAGGGGCGGGGGGGCCGAGTTTCCAGGGGCGTGGCCGAGTTTCCAAGGGGCGGGGCCGAGTTTCCAAGGGGCGTGGCCGAGTTTCCAAGGGGCGGGGCCGAGTTTCCAAGGGGCGGGCCGAGTTTCCAAGGGGCGGGGCCGAGTTTCCAAGGGGCGTGGCCGAGTTCCGAGGGGCGTGGCCGAGTTTCCAAGGGGCGGGGCCGAGTTTCCAAGGGGCGTGGCCGAGTTTCCAAGGGGCGGGGCCGAGTTTCCAAGGGGCGGGGCCGAGTTTCCAAGGGGCAGGGCCGAGTTTCCAAGGGGCGTGGCCGAGTTCCGAGGGGCGTGGCCGAGTTTCCAAGGGGCGGGGCCGAGTTTCCAAGGGGCGGGGCCAAGCGGCCCCCACGGAGAAGGGGGCGTGGCCACGAGCCGGGTGGGCGGAGCCACTTAGGCAGCTGAGGGGGCGTGGCCATCCCGTGGCACTTGTTCCCCCCCCCAGCCGCTATCCCCGTGTCCCCCCATGACCCAGTTTTGGGGTCCCCATATGTCCCACCCCCCCCCCCAAAAAGGGTCCCTCTGACCCCCCCCCCCAAGGTGTCCTCCTGTCCGTCCGTCCCCCCCATTTTCGAGCCGTGGGACGTACAAAGGTGTTTATTGGTGGCACAAGCGGGTCCGGGGGGGTCCATGGGGCAGCGGGGGGGGGGGGGGTGTTGGGACACGGGGCGGGGGGACATTAAAGCCACTCACACGATTGCGGGGGGAGGGGACGTTATTGCTACTGCGGGGGAGGGGGGGGGGGGCACGATGACATTGGGCCTCCCGGACGCCTGGGTCCCTTTTTGGCGGGGGCAGGGGGAGGGAGAGGGGGGAGGAGAATCCACCAAACCAGTATAAACCAGTTCCTCCCCCTGCCCAGGGTGTAATCAGTAGTTTCCAGGGTTAACGGCTCAGGAATGGGGGCCCTGGTCTAAACTCCTCCTCGCCCAATTGTAGTCAGTAGGTTCCAGAGTGAACAGCCCAAAACTGGGGTTAGGGGAGGGGCCTTAACTCACCCCCTCCCTCAGTCACTGTCGTCAGTAGGTTCCAGAGTGAACAGCCCAACCAAGGAGCTGGGGAGGGAGCGGGGGGGGCGGCAGCTCATCCCCATCACTGTCATCAGTAGGTTCCAGAGTGAACAGCCCAAAATTGGGGTTAGGGGAGGGGCCTTAACTCACCCCCTCCCTCAGTCACTGTCGTCAGTAGGTTCCAGAGTGAACAGCCCAACCAAGGAGCTGGGGAGGGAGCGGGGGGGGCGGCAGCTCATCCCCATCACTGTCATCAGTACGTTCCAGAGTGAACAGCCCAAAATTGGGGTTAGGGGAGGGGCCTTAACTCACCCCCTCCCTCAGTCACTGTCATCAGTAGGTTCCAGAGTGAACATCCTGGCGCAAGGGGGAGGGGCTGGGGGGGTCGGGGGTCACATGACGTGTTCCCCGGGGTGGGGGGAGGGGAGCAAGGCACTGGGGGGGGGGGAGGGGGGGGTGGGGGGGGCGGGGCAGCCAGGCGGGGGGGGAGGGGCGGGGTTACGACTGCATCTCGGCCCGGAGCATCCAGGGGAACCAGCAGCAGAACAGTAACCTGGGGACACGGCGGGGACACCGTGGCGTCGGGGGGGGACTGTGGCCCCTGTCCCCATGTGTCCCCCATGTCTCTGTGTCCCCCCATGTCCCCCTGTCCCCCCATGTCTCCATGTCCCCCCATGTCCCTGTGTCCCCCCATGTCCCCCTGTCCCCCCATGTCCCTATGTCCCCCCCATGTCCCTATGTCCCCGCCATGTCCCTGTGTCCCCTCCATGTCCCTGTGTCCCCCCCATGTCCCCCTGTCCCCCCATGTCCCCCCGTGTCCCCCCATGTCTCCATGTCCCTGTGTGTCCCCCATGTCCCCCTGTCCCCCATATCCCTGTGTCCCCCCGGCCCCATGTCCTCATGTCCCCTGTCCCCCCATGTCCCCCTGTCCCCCCATGTCCCCCCCATGTCCCCCTGTCTCCCCATGTCCCCCTGTCCCCCCATGTCCCTGTATCCCCCCCAGCCCCCTGTCCCTCCATGTCCTCAAGTCCCTGTCCCCCCCATGTCCCCATGTCCCCCCATGTCCCTGTGTGTCCCCCATGTCCCCCTGTCCCCCCATGTCCCACCGTGTCCCAACGTCTCCATGTCCCACGTCCCCTCCATGTGCCCCTGCGTCCCCCGGGTCCCTCCATGTCCCTGTGTCCCCCCATGTCCCCATGTCCCCCCATGTCCCCCTGTCCCCCCCGTGTCCTCATGTCCCCCCATGTACCCTGTCCCCCATGTCCCCATGCCCCCCTGTGTCCCCTGTCCCCCCATGTCCCCATGTCTCCCCCGTATGTCCCCACGTCCCTCCCCGTGTCCCCTGTCCCCACATGTCCCCATGTCCCCCCCCCAATCATGGGGTGCCTCCCCCACCTGGAGAAGGAGCTCTCTGAGGTGATGTCCTTGGGGGTCCGGACCGCTGGGAAGTTGCGCTTGGGCTGTGACACTGGGGGGGAACATCAAGGGACATGTTGGGGACACCAGGGGGACACGGGGGGGTCACGGCCACAGCCCCCCCAGCCCGCAGGGAGCGCTAAAACCCGGCCCCGGGGGTTCCAGCCAATCAGGGGCGCATCCGCAGCGGCCGCCAGCCAATCAGCGGCGCATCCGCCCCGGCCGCCAGCCAATCAGCGGCGCATCCGCCCCGGCCGCCAGCCAATCAGCACGCACCGGTCACCGGCTGGTCCTTTTTCTCCGGGGCGGCGCCCCCGCCCGGCTCCTCACGGGGACCCCCGACCCTGGCGGGGGGTCAGGGGGGTCAGCGAAGGGACACGGGGACACGGACATGACCCCCCGCTCGGGTCACCCCCCGCAATGTCCCCCGTGAAGCCCCACGTCGCATGTCCACCCCGGGTCCCCACGTCCCCCCCATGTCCCCTGTCCCCATGTGTCCCCTGTCCCCAGTCCCCCCATGTCCCCCTGTGTCCCAGTCCCCCCCATGTCCCCATGTCCCCATGTCCCCTGTCCCCCCCATCCCCATGTCCCCCCGTGTCCCCCCCATCCCCATGTCCCCCCCTGTGTCCCCCCGTCCCTGTGTCCCCCCATGTCCCCAGTCCCCGCCATGTCCCCATGTCCCCATGTCCCCTGTCCGCCCCCGTCCCCATGTCCCCCCCGTGTCCCCCCATCCCTGTGTCCCCCCCGTGTCCCCCTGTGTCCTTGTGTCCCCCCATGTCCCCAGTCCCCCCCATGTCCACGTGTCCCCATGTCCCCTGTCCCCCCCCATCCCTATGTCCCTCCATGTCCCACGTTCTCCCCCTGTGTCCCCGTGTCCCCACCATGTCCCCCGTCCCCGCCATGTCCCCGTGTCCCCTGTCCCCCCCCCCGTGCCCCCGTTACCTCTGCACGCGGGACGGGGGCGCGAAGACGCCGTGTTTGGGGGGGCAGGAGAAATAACGCACCCCGAAAACCGACCCGTCGTGTTTCCCCCCCGCCGAGTCCAGCTCCACCCCGAACCAGTAACCTGGGGGGGGACACATGTGGGGGGGTCCCCAAGGAGGGGAATGTCCCATGGCAGGGGGGTCACAGGGGTTCCATGGGGGGTCCCAAGGGGGAAGGTCCCATCGGAGGGTCACAGGGGGGTCCCCATGGGGGGGTCCTTGGGGTCTCCCGGTGGGGGGGGAGTCTCATGGGGGGGTCCCGGGGGATCCAATGGGGGGTTCCCGGGGGGGTGCCAAGGTGGGGGGTCCCATGGGGGGGTCCTGGGGGGGTCCCAGGTCAGGGGGTCCCATGGGGGGTCCCAAGGCGGGGGTCCCATGGGGGGTCATGGGAGGATCAAATGGGGGGTTCCCGGGGAGGGTCCCAGGTCAGGGGGTCCCATGGGGGGGGTCCCATGGGGGGTCATGGGGGGGGTCCCACGTCAGGGGGTCCCATGGGGGGTCCCAAGGCGGGGGTCCCATGGGGGGTCATGGGAGGATCAAATGGGGGGTTCCTGGGGAGGGTCCCAGGTCAGGGGGTCCCATGGGGGGGGTCCCATGGGGGGTCATGGGGGGGGTCCCAGGTCAGAGGGTCCCATGGGGGGGTCCTGGGGGGATCCAATGGGGGGTTCCCAGGTCAGGGGGTCCCATGGGGGGTCCCGGGGGGGTCTCTGACCGGGGGCGAAGTCGGTGCGCCCGTAGAACCGGGCCCGTCCCGGTCTCTGTCCGGCCACCAGCACCGCGTCCCCCGGCGCCACCCGGCGCCCCTCGCGGTCCAGCCACGCCCCGCCCCGCCTGCGGGGGGCTGTGGGCGGGGTCACCATGGACACGCCCCTTCCGGCCCCGCCCACCGCGCAGCCCCTCCCTGGGCAACCTCAAGGAGACCATGCCCCCGCCTGACCCCGCCCCTTAACCCGCAGCCACGCCCCCGCCTGACCCCGCCCCTTCCAGCCATGCCCCCGCCTGACCCCGCCCCTTTCCCCACAGCCACGCCCCCACCTGACCCTGCCCCTTCCTTCCAGCCACGCCCCCGCCTGACCCCGCCCCTTCCCCTGCAGCCACGCCCCCGCCTGACCCCGCCCCTTCCAGCCACGCCCCCACCTGACCCTGCCCCTTAAACTGCTGCCACGCCCCTGCCTGACCCCGCCCCTTCCCCTGCAGCCACGCCCCCACCTGACCCCGCCCCTTAAACTGCCGCCACACCCCCGCCTGACCCCGCCCCTTAAACTGCAGCCACGCCCCCACCTGACCCCGCCTCTTCTGTCCAGCCACGCCCCATCTGACCCCGCCCCTTCCTTCCAGCCACGCCCCCACCTGACCCCGCCCCTTCTTCCCAGCCACGCCCCCACCTGACCCCACCCAGTATCCAAGGGGGATCCCGGGGGGGGAACCCAGGCATCCGGGAGGGACCCAGGCGTCCGGCCGTACCTCTCTTGTCCTTGCGGGTCTTGTGGGGGGGTCGGGCCGGGGGCTCCGGGGGGGTGCGGGGCGGGGAGGGCGCCGGGGGTTGCTCCTCCGCCTTGGAGATCTTGGAGACGGAGGCGAAGACGCCTGCGGGGAAACCAGTACAAACCAGTACGGACCAGTACAAACCAGTACGGACCAGTACGGCCCCAGGGACGGAGGACACCCCCCCCGACGGGGGATCCCCCAACCCCCCCACCGCAAGGCAATCCGGGGTGGCCCACCAACCCCAGAGGGACCCAGGCATCCGGGGGTGTCCCCGAGGGACCCAGGAGTGCCCCAAAGGGACCCAGGCGTCCGGGGATGTCCCTGAGGGACCCTGGAGTGCCCCAAAGGGACCCAGGCATCCGGGGATGTCCCTGAGGGACCCAGGAGTGCCCCAAAGGGACCCAGAGGTGTCCCCAAGGGACCCAGGCATCCGGGGGTGTCCCTGAGGGACCCAGGAGTGCCCCAAAGGGACCCAGGCATCCGGGGATGTCCCCGAGGGACCCAGGAGTGCCCCAAAGGGACCCAGGCATCCGGGGGTGTCCCCAAGGGACCCAGGAGTGCCCCAAAGGGACCCAGGCGTCCGGGGATGTCCCTGAGGGACCCTGGAGTGCCCCAAAGGGACCCAGGCATCCGGGGATGTCCCTGAGGGACCCAGGAGTGCCCCAAAGGGACCCAGAGGTGTCCCCAAGGGACCCAGGCATCCGGGGGTGTCCCTGAGGGACCCAGGAGTGCCCCAAAGGGACCCAGGCGTCCGGGGATGTCCCTGAGGGACCCTGGAGTGCCCCAAAGGGACCCAGGCATCCGGGGATGTCCCTGAGGGACCCAGGAGTGCCCCAAAGGGACCCAGAGGTGTCCCCAAGGGACCCAGGCATCCGGGGGTGTCCCCGAGGGACCCAGGAGTGCCCCAAGGGGACCCAGGCATCCGGGGATGTCCCCGAGGGACCCAGGAGTGCCCCAAAGGGACCCAGGCATCCGGGGGTGTTCCCAAGGGACCCAGGAGTGCCCTAAAGGGACCCAGGCATCCGGGGGTGTCCCTGAGGGACCCAGGAGTGCCCCAAAGGGACCCAGAGGTGTCCCCAAGGGACCCAGGCATCCGGGGGTGTCCCCGAGGGACCCAGGAGTGCCCCAAAGGGACCCAGGCATCCGGGGGTGTTCCCAAGGGACCCAGGAGTGCCCTAAAGGGACCCAGGCATCCGGGGGTGTCCCTGAGGGACCCAGGAGTGCCCCAAAGGGACCCAGAGGTGTCCCCAAGGGACCCAGGCATCCGGGGGTGTCCCCGAGGGACCCAGGAGTGCCCCAAAGGGACCCAGGCATCCGGGGGTGTTCCCAAGGGACCCAGGAGTGCCCCAAAGGGACCCAGGCATCCGGGGGTGTCCCCGAGGGACCCAGGAGTGCCCCTGTGGGACCCAGGCATCCGGGGGTGTTCCCAAGGGACCCAGGAGTGCCCTAAAGGGACCCAGGCATCCGGGGGTGTCCCCGAGGGACCCAGGAGTGCCCCTGTGGGACCCAGGCATCCGGGGGTGTTCCCAAGGGACCCAGGAGTGCCCTAAAGGGACCCAGGCATCCGGGGGTGTCCCCGAGGGACCCAGGAGTGCCCCAAAGGGACCCAGGCATCCGGGGGTGTTCCCAAGGGACCCAGGCATCCGGAGCTTTCCCCGAGGGACCCAGGTGTCCGGGGGTGTCCCGGGGGGACCCAGGCGTCCGGGGGGGTGCATACCCTGTTTGGGGGGGCAGATGAAGTAGCGCACCCCCCCCACGCTGCCGTCGTTCTTCCCCTCGGGCTCGTCCAGCTCCACGCCGGCCCACTGGCCGCTGGCGAAGGCCGTGGTGCCGCAGAACCGCAGGGTCCCTTCCTGGGGCGGGGAATGGGGGGTCTGGGTGCCTCCTGCACCCCCAAACCCTCTCCTGTACCCCAAAATCCTCCCCTGACCTCCCACAGATCCGGCATCCCCCCCAAACCCCCTTTCCCCCCATGCAATCCCTGCATCCCCATGCAGAGCATCCCTGGTCCCCTGCACCTTTTTGGGGTGTCCCCAGGCCCCCAAACCCCCCTGTGCACCCCAAACCCCCCTATGCACCCCAAAACCCCTCTCTCCACCCCAGACCCACCTCTATGTACCCCCAAACCCCTCTATGCACCCCAAACCCCCCACTATCCCACCCAAACCCCCTATCCCCCCATGCAATCCCTGCATCCCCATGCAGAGCATCCTTGGTCCCCTGCATCTTTTTGGGGTGTCCCCAGGCTCCCAAACCCCCCTGTGCACCCCAAAACCCCTCTCTCCACTCCAGACCCACCTCTATGTACCCCCAAACCCCTCTATGCACCCCAAACCCCCCATTATCCCCCCACTATCCCCCCAAATCCCCTTTCCCCCCATGCAATCCCTGCATCCCCATGCAGAGCATCCTTGGTCCCCTGCACCTTTTTGGGGTGTCCCCAGGCCCCCAAACCCCCCTGTGCACCCCAAAACCCCCTGTGCACCCCAAAACCCCTCTCTCCACCCCAGACCCACGTCTATCTACCCCCAAACCCCTCTATGCACCCCAAACCCCCCATTATCCCCCCAAACCCCCTTTCCCCCCATGCAATCCCTGCATCCCCATGCAGAGCATCCTTGGTCCCCTGCATCTTTTTGGGGTGTCCCCAGGCCCCCAAAATACCCCTATACACCCCAAACCCCCCTGTGCACCCCAAAACCCCTCTCTCCACCCAGACCCACCTCTATGCACCCCAAACCCCCCATTATCCCCCCACTATCCCCCCAAACCCCCTATCCCCCCATGCAATCCCTGCATCCCCATGCAGAGCATCCTTGGTCCCCTGCACCTTTTTGGGGTGTCCCCAGGCCCCCAAAACCCCCTATACACCCCAAACCCCCCTGTGCACCCCAAAACCCCCCTCTCCACCCAGACCCACCTCTATGTACCCCCAAACCCCTCTATGCACCCCAAACCCCCCATTATCCCCCCCAAATCCCCTTTCCCCCCATGCAATCCCTGCATCCCCATGCAGAGCATCCCTGGTCCCCTGCCCCTTTTTGGGGTGCCCCCAGGCTCCCAAAATACCCCTATACACCCCAAACCCCCCTGTGCACCCCAAAACCCCCTGTGCACCCCAAAACCCCTCTCTCCACCCCAGACCCACCTCTATGCACCCCAAACCCCCCATTATCCCCCCACTATCCCCCCCAAACCCCCTTTCCCCCCATGCAATCCCTGCATCCCCATGCAGAGCATCCTTGGTCCCCTGCACCTTTTTGGGGTGCCCCCAGGCCCCCAAACCCCCCTGTACACCCCAAAACCCCCTGTGCACCCCAAAACCCCTCTCTCCACCCCAGACCCACCTCTATGCACCCCAAACCCCCCATTATCCCCCCACTATACCCCCCAAACCCCCTTTCCCCCCATGCAATCCCTGCATCCCCATGCAGAGCATCCTTGGTCCCCTGCACCTTTTTGGGGTGTCCCTAGGCCCCCAAAATACCCCTATACACCCCAAACCCCCCTGTGCACCCCAAAACCCCTCTCTCCACCCAGACCCACCTCTATGCACCCCAAACCCCCCATTATCCCCCCCCAAACCCCCTTTCCCCCATGCAATCCCTGCATCCCCATGCAGAGCATGTTGGTCCCCTGCACCTTTTTGGGGTGTCCCCAGGCCCCCAAACCCCCCTGTGCACCCCAAACCCCCCTGTGCACCCCAAAACCCCTCTCTCCACCCCAGACCCACCTCTATGCACCCCAAACCCCCCACTATCCCCCCCCAAACCCCCTCTCCCCCCATGCAATCCCTGCATCCCCATGCAGAGCATCCCTGGTCCCCTGCACCTTTTTGGGGTGTCCCCAGGCCCCCAACCCCCTCTGTGCACCCCAAACCCCCCTATGCACCCCAAAACCCCTCTCTCCACCCAGACCCACCTCTATGTACCCCCAAACCCCTCTATGCACCCCAAACCCCCCATTATCCCCCCCCAAACCCCCTTTCCCCCCCCCCATCCCCATATCCCACCCCGTACCGCCCCCCCTGTCCCCCCCAAACCCCATTTTGGGGGTGCCCCCCACCTTGCCGCCCTCGATGCGGACGCGGTCGCCCAGTTGCAGCCCCAGGCAGAGCAGCATGAGGTTCCCGGGCAGGTTGTCGTAGTTGGGGAGGGTGACGCGGGGGAGGCTGCAGCTCAAGGGAACCGCGTCCAGCAGCAGCCGCCGCAGCTCCCGGGCGGCCGAGGCTGCGTCCGCGCGGTCCAGACCCATATCCGTGGGGTCCGGGACCACCTCGGCCGCCACCTGCCCTTTGCTGTTCTGGGGGGGACAAGCGGGGGGTGTTAAGGGGACCCCAAAATCCCCCAGGCCCCATAGAACCCCAATAATGCAGCCCCAGAGCCCATAGAACCCCAATAATGCAGCCCCAGAATGCCCAGACCCCATAGAACCCAATGGGCACAATGACCCCGGTGTCCCCATATCTATGGGGTCTGGGGACACCTGGGCCACCACCTGCCCTTTGCAGTTCTCGGGGGGACAAGCGGGGGGTGTTAAGGGGACCCCAAAACCCTCTAGACCACATAGAACCCCAATAATGCAGCCCCAGAGTCCCCAGACCCCATAGAACCCAATGGGCACAATGACCCCAGTGTCCCCATATCTATGGGGTCTGGGGACACCTGGGCCACCACCTGCCCTTTGCAGTTCTCGGGGGGACAAGCAGGTGGTGTTAAGGGGACCCCAAAACCCTCTAGACCCCATAGAACCCCAATAATGCAGCCCCAGAGTCCCCATGTGCTCTAGAACCCCAATAATGTGATGCAGACAATGACCCCGATGTCCCCATATCTATGGGGTCTGGGGACACCTGGGCCACCACCTGCCCTTTGCAGTTCTGGGGGGGACAAGCGGGGGGTGTTAAGGGGACCCCAAAATCCCCCAGGCCCCATAGAACCCCAATAATGCAGCCCCAGAGTCCCCATGTGCTCTAGAACCCCAATAATGTGACGGGGACAATGACACCGGTGTCCTCAGTCCTTCCCAGTGCTCCCAGTGCCACCCCGTCCCCTCCCAGTGCTCCCAGTGCCCCCCAGTCCCTCCCAGTGCCCCCAGTACCCTCGGCGTACGGCACCCAGGCAGAGGTTCGAGGCCGGGATGTGCAGCCCCCAGTCCCTCCCAGTATAAACCAGTCCCTCCCAGTATAAACCAGTGCTCCCAGTATAAACCAGTCCCTCCCAGTATAACCCAGTGCTCCCAGTATAACCCAGTGCTCCCAGTACCCTCGGCGCACGGCGCCCAGGCAGAGGTTCGAAGCCGGGATGTGCAGCCCCCAGTCCCTCCCAGTATAAACCAGTCCCTCCCAGTCTAACCCAGTCTCTCCCAGTATAACCCAGTCCCTCCCAGTATAACCCAGTCCCTCCCAGTATAACCCAGTGCTCCCAGTATAACCCAGTGCTCCCAGTACCCTCGGCGCAGGGTCAGCCCCGTGCTCCAGGAGGCAGCGCACGGCGCCCAGCCAGAGGTTCGAGGGGGCGATGTGCAGCCCCCAGTCCCTCCCAGTATAAACCAGTCCATCCCAGCATAAACCAGTCCATCCCAGTCTAACCCAGTCCCTCCCAGTATAACCCAGTGCTCCCAGTATAACCCAGTGCTCCCAGTACCCTCAGCGCAGGGTCAGCCCCGTGCTCCAGGAGGCAGCGCACGGCGCCCAGGCAGAGGTTCGAGGCCGCGATGTGCAGGGCCGTCCCGTGGCTGAAGTCGCTGCAGGTCGAGTGCAGCACTGCGGGGAGGGGGAAACTGAGGCGCGGAGCGGGGACGCCCCATCCCGAGGGACACGGGACATGGGGGGCCCTGACCCCAAAGTCCTTCCCGCTGGGGACCCCAGTTTCCTGTCCCCATGTCCCCCCATGTCCCCATGTCCCTCCCATGTCCCCATGTCCCCCCATGTCCCACATGTCCCCATGTCCCCGTGTCCCCCCATGTCCCCCAATGTCCCACATGTCCCCATGTCCCCGTGTCCCCCCATGTCCCCCATGTCCCCCCACGTCCCACGTGTCCCATGTGTCCCCATGTCCCCCCATGTCTCCCCTGCCCCCACCATGTCCCCATGTCCCTGCCATGTCCCATGTCCCCCATGTCCCCCCATGTCTCCCCTGTCCCCCCATGTCCCCCCTGTCCCCCCATGTCCCCATGTCCCCCTGTCCCCCCATGTCCCCGTGTCCCTGCCATGTCTCCATGTCCCACATATCCCCACCATGTCCTGTCCCCATGTCCCCACATTGCCCCATGTCCCCCCGTGTACCCCCCTATTCTGTCCACATGTCCTGTCCCTATGTCCCCCCCATATCCCCATGTCCCCCCTGTCCCCCCATGTCCCCATGTCCCCCCTGTTCCCCCATGTCCCCATGTCCCCCTGTCCCCACCATGTCCCCCATGTCCCCCTGTCCCCCCATGTCCCCCCTGTCCCCCCATGTCCCCATGTCCCCCCATATCCCACATGTCCCCATGTCCCCCTGTCCCCCCCATGTCCCCCATGTCCCCCCATGTCCCACATGTCCCCCCTGTCCCCCCATGTCCCCATGTCCCCCCATGTCCCACATGTCCCCATGTCCCCCTGTCCCCACCATGTCCCCCCTGTCCCCCCACGTCCCCATGTCCCCCCATGTCCCACATGTCCCCATGTCCCCCTGTCCCCCCCATGTCCCCCATGTCCCCCTGTCCCCCCATGTCCCCCCTGTCCCCCCATGTCCCCATGTCCCCCCATGTCCCACATGTCCCCATGTCCCCCTGTCCCCCCATGTCCCACATGTCCCCATGTCCCCCTGTCCCCACCATGTCCCCCCTGTCCCCCCACGTCCCCATGTCCCCCCATGTCCCACATGTCCCCATGTCCCCCTTCCCCCCCATGTCCCCCCATGTCCCACATGTCCCCATGTCCCCCTGTCCCCCCTGTCCCCCCCATGTCCCCATGTCCCCCCCTCACCTCGAGGTGCCCCCGCCCGCAGGAGGGTGCGGATCAGCTCGGGGACGTCGAAATAAGCCGCGTAGTGCAGGGCGTTCATGTGGGTCCAGCGGCTGCGCAGCCCCACGTCCCCCCCCAGCGCCAGCAGCCGCGTCGAGAGCCGCACGGCGGCCGCGGGGTCACCTGGGGACACACGTGGGGACATGGGGACGCGGGGACGGCACCCGCAGGGACACCTGGGGACACACGTGGGGACATGGGGACGGCACCCGCGGGGACACCTGGGGACACACGTGGGGACATGGGGACGCGGGGACGGCACCCGCGGGGACACCTGGGGACACACGTGGGGACACGGGGACACGGGGATGGCACCCACGGGGACACCTGGGGACACACGTGGGGACATGGGGACACGGGGATGGCACCCGCGGGGACACCTGGGGACACACATGGGGACATGGGGACGTGGGGACATGGGGATGGCACCCACGGGGACACCTGGGGACACACGTGGGGACATGGGGACACGGGGATGGCACCCGTGGGGACACCTGGGGACACACGTGGGGACATGGGGACGTGGGGACACGGGGACGGCACCCACGGGGACACCTGGGGACACACGTGGGGACATAGGGACACGGGGACGGCACCCACAGGGACACCTGGGGACACACGTGGGGACATGGGGACGTGGGGATGGCACCCGCGGGGACACCTGGGGACACACGTGGGGACACGGGGACACGGGGATGGCACCCGTGGGGACACCTGGGGACACACATGGGGACATGGGGACACGGGGATGGCACCCGCGGGGACACCTGGGGACACACGTGGGGACATGGGGACGTGGGGACATGGGGATGGCACCCACGGGGACACCTGGGGACACACGTGGGGACATGGGGACACGGGGATGGCACCCGTGGGGACACCTGGGGACACACGTGGGGACATGGGGACGTGGGGACACGGGGACGGCACCCACGGGGACACCTGGGGACACACGTGGGGACATGGGGACACGGGGATGGCACCCGCGGGGACACCTGGGGACACACATGGGGACATGGGGACGTGGGGACATGGGGATGGCACCCACGGGGACACCTGGGGACACACGTGGGGACATGGGGACACGGGGATGGCACCCGTGGGGACACCTGGGGACACACGTGGGGACATGGGGACGTGGGGACACGGGGACGGCACCCACGGGGACACCTGGGGACACACGTGGGGACATAGGGACACGGGGACGGCACCCACAGGGACACCTGGGGACACACGTGGGGACATGGGGACGTGGGGATGGCACCCGCGGGGACACCTGGGGACACACGTGGGGACACGGGGACACGGGGATGGCACCCGTGGGGACACCTGGGGACACACATGGGGACATGGGGACACGGGGATGGCACCCGCGGGGACACCTGGGGACACACGTGGGGACATGGGGACG
Source organism: Caloenas nicobarica (assembly GCF_036013445.1). Classification (NCBI taxonomy): domain Eukaryota; kingdom Metazoa; phylum Chordata; class Aves; order Columbiformes; family Columbidae; genus Caloenas; species Caloenas nicobarica. The sequence goes on from NC_088281.1 coordinate 626,202, forward strand.
TGGGGACATGGGGATGGCACCCACGGGGACACCTGGGGACACACGTGGGGACATGGGGACACGGGGATGGCACCCGTGGGGACACCTGGGGACACACGTGGGGACATGGGGACGTGGGGACACGGGGACGGCACCCACGGGGACACCTGGGGACACACGTGGGGACATAGGGACACGGGGACGGCACCCACAGGGACACCTGGGGACACACGTGGGGACATGGGGACGTGGGGATGGCACCCGCGGGGACACCTGGGGACACACGTGGGGACATGGGGACGTGGGGACACGGGGACGGCACCCGCGGGGACATCTGGGGACACACGTGGGGACATGGAGACATGGGGACGCGGGGACGGCACCCATGGGGACACCTGGGGACACACGTGGGGACATGGGGACACGGGGACAGCACCCGCAGGGACACCTGGGGACACACGTGGGGACATGTGGACGCAGGGATGGCACCCGTGGGGACACCTGGGGACACACGTGGGGACATGGGGACATGGGGACATGGGGACGGCACCCACAGGGACACCTGGGGACACACGTGGGGACATGGGGACACGGGGACGGCACCCGCAGGGACACCTGGGGACACACGTGGGGACATGGGGACGGCACCCGCAGGGACACCTGGGGACACACGTGGGGACACGGGGACACGGGGACGGCACCCGCGGGGACACCTGGGGACACACGTGGGGACATGGGGACGGCACCCGCAGGGACACCTGGGGACACACGTGGGGACATGGGGACACGGGGACGGCACCCGCGGGGACACCTGGGGACACACATGGGGACATGGGGACGTGGGGACATGGGGACGGCACCCACGGGGACACCTGGGGACACACGTGGGCACATGTGGACGTGGGGACACAGGGACGGCACCCACGGGGACACCTGGGGACACACGTGGGGACATGGGGACGCGGGGACGGCACCCGCGGGGACACCTGGGGACACACGTGGGGACACGGGGACACGGGGACGGCACCCACGGGGACACCTGGGGACACACGTGGGGACATGGGGACACGGGGACGGCACCCGGGGGGACACCTGGGGACACACGTGGGGACATGGGGACGTGGCGATGGCACCCGCGGGGACACCTGGGGACACACGTGGGGACATGGGGATGCGGGGACGGCACCCGCGGGGACACCTGGGGACACACGTGGGGACATGGGGACGTGGGGACACAGGGACGGCACCCGCGGGGACACCTGGGGACACACGTGGGGACATGGAGACATGGGGACGCGGGGACGGCACCCGTGGGGACACCTGGGGACACACGTGGGGACATGGGGACACGGGGACAGCACCCGTGGGGACACCTGGGGACACACGTGGGGACATGGGGACGCAGGGATGGCACCCGCGGGGACACCTGGGGACACACATGGGGACGTGGGGACGGCACCCGCGGGGACACCTGGGGACACACGTGGGGACATGGGGACGTGGGGACACAGGGACGGCACCCGCGGGGACACCTGGGGACACACGTGGGGACATGGAGACATGGGGACGCGGGGACGGCACCCGCGGGGACACCTGGGGACACACGTGGGGACATGGGGACACGGGGACAGCACCCGTGGGGACACCTGGGGACACACGTGGGGACATGGGGACGCAGGGATGGCACCCGCGGGGACACCTGGGGACACACATGGGGACGTGGGGACGGCACCCGCGGGGACACCTGGGGACACACGTGGGGACATGGGGACGTGGGGACACAGGGACGGCACCCGCGGGGACACCTGGGGACACACGTGGGGACATGGAGACATGGGGACGCGGGGACGGCACCCGCGGGGACACCTGGGGACACACGTGGGGACATGGGGACACGGGGACAGCACCCGTGGGGACACCTGGGGACACACGTGGGGACATGGGGACGCAGGGATGGCACCCGCGGGGACACCTGGGGACACACGTGGGGACATGGGGACGTGGGGACGGCACCCGCAGGGACACCTGGGGACACACGTGGGGACATGGGGACGCGGGGACGGCACCCGTGGGGACAGCTGGGGACACACGTGGGGACATGGGGACGTGGGGACATGGGGACGGCACCCACGGGGACACCTGGGGACACACGTGGGGACATGGGGACGCGGGGACGGCACCCGTGGGGACACCTGGGGACACACGTGGGGACATGGGGACGTGGGGACATGGGGACGGCACCCACGGGGACACCTGGGGACACACGTGGGGACATGGGGACGCAGGGATGCCACCGAGGGGAGACCTGGGGACACACGTGGGGACATGGGGACGCGGGGACGGCACCCGCGGGGACACCTGGGGACACACGTGGGGACGTGGGGACGTGGGGACGGCACCGCGGGGACACCTGGGGACACACGTGGGGACATGGGGACACGGGGGTGGCGACAATGGGGACCCTGGTCATGTGGGGACACCACAACTGGGGACATGGGGACATTGGGGGCACCAGGACATGGGGACACTGGTGACCCTGGTGACATGTGGACACCAAAACTGGGGACATGAGGGACAGACACATGGGGACATGGGGACATGGGGACATGGGGACAAGGGGGACACCAGGACATGGGGACACTGGTGACCCTGGTGACATGTGGACACCAGAACTGGGGACATGGGGACATTGGGGGCACCAGGACATGGGGACACTGGTGACCCTGGTGACATGTGGACACCAAAACTGGGGACATGAGGGACAGACACATGGGGACATGGGGACATGGGGGACACCAGGACATGGGGACACTGGTGACCCTGGTGACATGTGGACACCAGAACTGGGGACGTGGGGACACTGGGGACACTGGGACCCTGGTGATGTGGGGATAGCAGAACCGGGGACAGGGGGACACTGGGGACACCGGGACCCTGGTGATGTGGGGACACCAGAACTGGGGACATGGGGACACTGGGGACACCGGGACCCTGGTGATGTGGGGACACCAGAACTGGGGACATGGGGACACTGGGGACACCGGGACCCTGGTGATGTGGGGACACCAGAACCGGGGACAGGGGGACACTGGGGACACCAAGACATGGGGACCCTGGTGATGTGGGGTCACCAGAACCGGGGACATGGGGATGCTGGGGACATGGGGACACTGGGGACACCGGGACTCTGGTGATGTGGGGACACCAGAACTGGGGACATGGGGACGCTGGGGACACCGGGACCCTGGTGATGTGGGGACACCAGAACTGGGGACATGGGGACGCTGGGGACACCGGGACCCTGGTGATGTGGGGACACCAGAACTGGGGACAGGGGGACACTGGGGACACCGGGACCCTGGTGATGTGGGGACACCAGAACCGGGGACATGGGGGACAGGGACACGGGGACACGGGGGACACGAGGGACGTGCCACCCACCCACTCCGTGCGCCCCGGCCTTGCACGCGTAGTGCAGCAGCGTCATGTCCGTCAGTCCGTCCCGGTCGTCCACGTGGCAGCCGCGGCGCAGGATCTGGCCGGCAGCAGCAGTGAGCCCCCGGGTCCCCCCGCCGCCGCGGTGCCACCCCCCCCCCCGCCGTGTCCCCGCTTGTCACCTCGTTGCCGATGACGTCCACGTTGTGCTGCACCTGGGGCACCCACTGGCGCAGGATGGCGAAGAGCTGGGGGACGCTGGTGCGCGGGTCCAGCAGGATCTCCCGGCACAGAGAGTCGTTGGGGTCGAAGAACGTGAATGCTGGGGGGGGACGCGGGGGGGACACGGGGGGACATGGGGGGGGATGTGGGGGGGGTATGGGGGGGGATGTGGGGGGGGTATGGGAGGGGAAGCAGGGGGACATGGGGGGGGAAACAGGGGGACATGGGGGACATGGGGGGGGACATGGGGGACATGGGGGACATGGGGGACATGGGGGGGCATGGGGGGACATGGGGGGGGGACATGAGGGGACATGGGGGGACATGGGGGGGACATGGTGGGGGACATGGGGGGACGTGGGGGGAAACAGGGGGACACGGGGGGGACATGGGGGGACATGGGGGACATGGGGGGATGTGGGGGGGGACGTGGGGGGGGTATGGGAGGGGAAACAGGGGGACATGGGGGGACATGGGGGGGACATGGTGGGGGACATGGGGGACGTGGGGGGAAACAGGGGGACACGGGGGGGACATGGGGGGACATGGGGGACATGGGGGGATGTGGGGGGGGACGTGGGGGGGGTATGGGAGGGGAAACAGGGGGACATGGGGGGACATGGGGGGACATGGGGGGGACATGGGGGGGACATGGGGGGACATGGGAGGGGGGACATGGGGGGACATGGGGGACACGGGGGGACATGGGGGGGGATGTGGGGGGGGATATGGGAGGGGAAACAGGGGGACATGGGGGGACATGGGGGGACATGGGAGGGGGGACATGGGGGAACATGGGGGGACGTGGGGGGGACATGGTGGGGGGGACATGGGGGGACATGGGGGACATGGGGGGGACATGGGGGGACGTGGGGGGACATGGGAGGGGGGACATGGGGGGACATGGGGGGACGTGGGGGGACATGGGAGGGGGGACATGGGGGGACATGGGGGGACGTGGGGGGACATGGGAGGGGGGACATGGGGGGACATGGGGGGACGTGGGGGGGATATGGGAGGGGAAACAGGGGGACATGGGGGGACACGGGGGGACATGGGAGGGGGGACATGGGGGGACATGGGGGACGTGGGGGGACATGGGGGGACATGGGAGGGGGGACATGGTGGGACATGGGGGGACATGGGGGACATGGGGGGGACATGGGGGGGACATGGCGGGGGATGTGGGGGGACGTGGGGGGGGATGTGGGGGGAATATGGGAGGGGAAACAGGGGGACATGGGGGGATACAAGGGGACATGGGGGGGACATGGGGGGACATGGGGGGACACAAGGGGACATGGGGGGGACACCACGTGGTGCACAAGAACAGATCAGCCAGCAGAGAATCCACACCCGGGTCCCTTTATTTTGGGGGGGGCTCTGTCCTTGTCGGGGGTCCCCTGTTCCCATGGGGGGGGCCCTGTGCCCACGGCGTTTTCCTGGGGGGGGTCCCTGTTTCCTTTGGGGGGGTCCCTGTGCCGGGGGGTCCCTGTTTCCTTTGGGGGGGGTCCCTGTGCCATGGGATTCCCTGGGGGGGGTCCCTGTCCCTGGGGGGGTCCCTGTGCCGGGGGGCCCCTGTTTCCTTTGGGGGGGTCCCTGTGCCCATGGGGTCCGTGTTTCCTTTGGGGGGGTCCCTGTGCCCATGGGGCTCCCTGTTTCCTTTGGGGGGGGTCCCTGTGCCCATGGGGTCCCTGTTTCCTTTGGGGGGGTCCCTGTGCCCATGGGGTCCGTGTTTCCTTTGGGGGGGGGGTCCCTGTGCCAGGGGGTCCCTGTTTCCTTTGGGGGGGGGGTCCCTGTGCCGGGGGGTCCCTGTTTCCTTTGGGGGGGGGGGTCCCTGTGCCGGGGGGTCCCTGTTTCCTTTGGGGGGATCCTTGTGCCTTGGGGTCCCTGTTTCCTTTGGGGGGGGGGGTCCCTGTGCCCATGGGGCCCCTGTTTCCTTTGGGGGGGTCCCTGTGCCCATGGGGTCCGTGTTTCCTTTGGGGGGGTCCCTGTGCCCATGGGGTCCCTGTTTCCTTTGGGGGGGTCCCTGTGCCAGGGGGTCCCTGTTTCCTTTGGGGGGATCCTTGTGCCTTGGGGTCCCTGTTTCCTTTGGGGGGGGGGGTCCCTGTGCCCATGGGGTCCCTGTTTCCTTTGGGGGGGGGGTCCCTGTGCCGTGGGGTCCCTGTTTCCTTTGTGGGGGGGGTCCCTGTGCCCATGGGGTCCCTGTTTCCTTTGGGGGGGTCCCTGTGCCGGGGGGTCCCTGTTTCCTTTGGGGGGGTCCCTGTGCCCATGGGGTCCCTGTTTCCTTTGGGGGGGGGGGTCCCTGTGCCGTGGGGTTCCCTGTTTCCTTTGGGGGGGGGGTCCCTGTGCCGTGGGGTCCCTGTTTCCTTTGGGGGGGGTCCCTGTGCCCATGGGGGTCCCTGTTTCCTTTGGGGGGGGGGGTCCCTGTGCCGTGGGCTCCCTGTTTCCTTTGGGGGGGTCCCTGTGCCCATGGGGTTCCCTGGGGAGGGGGTCCCTGTTTCCTTTGGGGGGGGGGTCCCTGTGCCCATGGGGTCCCTGTTTCCTTTGGGGGGGTCCCTGTGCCCATGGGGTCCGTGTTTCCTTTGGGGGGGTCCCTGTGCCGTGGGGTCCCTGTTTCCTTTGGGGGGGTCCCTGTGCCCATGGGGGTCCCTGTTTCCTTTGGGGGGGGGTCCCTGTGCCCATGGGGGTCCCTGTTTCCTTCGGGGGGTTCCCTGTCCCCATGGGGGGTTTGGGGGGGGTCCGGGGGGGTCTCTCACCGTAGTCCTTGGGCAGGGGGGCGGGGGCGGCCGGATGCACCATCGGTTTCTTGCGTCGCTCCACCACGGGGCTGGGGGGGTCGGGGGGCGGCGTCCCCCCCCCCGCCGGGGGGTCCCCACCCCCGCGCTCCTTCGTCATGGGGACAGTCTGGGGGGGGACGACAGTGTGGGGGGGGGGTCACAGCACCTCCCCCATGGTGTGGGGATGGGGGGTGGGGGTAATGGGGGGGAAGGGGTACTGGGATGGGAGACTGGGATGGGGAGGGGATACTGGGATGGGGTACTGGGATGGGATACTGGGATGGGATACTGGGATGGAGAGGGGATACTGGGATGGGGTACTGGGGTGGGATACTGGGATGGGATACTGGGATGGGGAAGGGATACTGGGATGGGGTACTGGGATGGGGTACTGGGCTGAGATACTGGGATGGGATACTGGGATGGGATACTGGGATGGGGAGGGGATACTGGGATGGGGTACTGGGATGGGGTACTGGGCTGAGATACTGGGATGGGGAGGGGATACTGGGATGGGGTACTGGGGTGGGGTACTGGGCTGAGATACTGGGATGGGGAGGGGATACTGGGATGGGGTACTGGGGTGAGATACTGGGATGGGATACTGGGATGGGATACTGGGATGGGATACTGGGATGGGGAGGGGATACTGGGATGGGGTACTGGGATGGGATACTGGGATGGGATACTGGGATGGAGAGGGGATACTGGGATGGGGTACTGGGGTGGGATACTGGGATGGGATACTGGGATGGGGAAGGGATACTGGGATGGGGTACTGGGATGGGGTACTGGGCTGAGATACTGGGATGGGATACTGGGATGGGATACTGGGATGGGGAGGGGATACTGGGATGGGGTACTGGGATGGGGTACTGGGCTGAGATACTGGGATGGGGAGGGGATACTGGGATGGGGTACTGGGGTGGGGTACTGGGCTGAGATACTGGGATGGGGAGGGGATACTGGGATGGGGTACTGGGGTGAGATACTGGGATGGGATACTGGGATGGGATACTGGGATGGGGTACTGGGATGGCAAAGGGATACTGGGATGGGATACTGGGATGGGATACTGGGATGGGATACTGGGATGGGGAGGGGATACTGGGATGCGGTACTGGGATGGGATACTGGGATGGGATACTGGGATGGGGAGGGGATACTGGGATGGGGTACTGGGGTGGGATACTGGGATGGGGTACTGGGATGGGGAGGGGATACTGGGATGGGGTACTGGGGTGGGATACTGGGATGGGGTACTGGGATGGGGAGGGGATACTGGGGTGGGGTACTGGGGTGGGATACTGGGATGGGGAGGGGATACTGGGATGGGGTACTGAGGTGGGATACTGGGATGGGGTACTGGGATGGGGAGGGGATACTGGGGTGGGGTACTGGGGTGGGATACTGGGATGGGGAGGGGATACTGGGATGGGGTACTGAGGTGGGATACTGGGATGGGGTACTGGGGTGGGGTACTGGGCTGAGATACTGGGATGGGGAGGGGATACTGGGATGGGGTACTGGGGTGAGATACTGGGATGGGATACTGGGATGGGATACTGGGATGGGGTACTGGGATGGCAAAGGGATACTGGGATGGGATACTGGGATGGGATACTGGGATGGGGAGGGGATACTGGGATGCGGTACTGGGATGGGATACTGGGATGGGATACTGGGATGGGGAGGGGATACTGGGATGGGGTACTGGGGTGGGATACTGGGATGGGGTACTGGGATGGGGAGGGGATACTGGGATGGGGTACTGGGGTGGGATACTGGGATGGGGTACTGGGATGGGGAGGGGATACTGGGGTGGGGTACTGGGGTGGGATACTGGGATGGGGAGGGGATACTGGGATGGGGTACTGAGGTGGGATACTGGGATGGGGTACTGGGATGGGGAGGGGATACTGGGGTGGGGTACTGGGGTGGGATACTGGGATGGGGAGGGGATACTGGGATGGGGTACTGAGGTGGGATACTGGGATGGGGTACTGGGATGGGATACTGGGATGGGGAGGGGATACTGGGATGGAATACTAGGATGGGAAGGGGATACTAGGATGGGGTATGGGACAGGGATGGGGATAGTGGAAAGGGGTTACTGGGATACTGGGATGAGGATGGAGATACTGCGATGAGGATGGTGATGCTGGGATGGGATACTGGGACAGAAATGGGGATACTAGGATGGGGTTACTGGGACACTGGGATGAGGATGGAGATACTGGGATGAGGATGGGGATACTGGGATGTGGATGGGGATGCTGAGATGGGGTCACTGGGATACTGGGATGGGGATACTGGGATGGGGATACTGGGATGAGGACCAGGATGCAGATGGGGATACTGGGATGGAGATAGTGGGATACTGGGATGCAGATGGGGATGCTGGGATGGGGTCAGTGGGACACTGGGATGAGAATGAGGATACTGAGATGAGGATGGAGACACTGGGATGGGGATGCTGGGATGGGGACCAGGATGCAGGTGGGGACACTGGGATGGGGACGCTGGGAGGGGACGCTGGGATGGGGACCAGGAGGCAGATGGGGATGCTGGGATGGGGACGCTGGGAGGGGACGCTGGGATGCGGACCAGGATACAGATGGGGATGCTGGGATGGGGCCACTGGGATGGGGATGCTGGGATGGGGACCAGGAGGCAGATGGGGATGCTGGGATGGGGACGCTGGGATGGGAACACTGGGATGGGGATGCTGGGATGGGGATGCTGGGATGGGGCCACTAGGATGAGGACCAGGATGCAGATGGGGACACTGGGATGGGGACGCTGGGAGGGGACGCTGGGATGGGGAAGCTGGGATGGGGACGCTGGGATGGGGATGCTGGGATGGGGACCAGGATGCAGGTGGGGTTACTGGGATGGGGACGCTGGGAGGGGACGCTGGGATGGGGACCAGGATGCAGGTGGGGACACTGGGATGGGGACGCTGGGATAGGGATGCTGGGATGGGGACCAGGATGCAGATGGGGACGCTGGGATGGGGACGCTGGGAGGGGACGCTGGGATGGGGAAGCTGGGATGGGGACGCTGGGATGGGGATGCTGGGATGGGAACACTGGGATGGGGACGCTGGGATGGGGATGCTGGGATGGGAACACTGGGATGGGGATGCTGGGATGGGGACCAGGATGCAGATGGGGATGCTGGGATGGGGACGAGGATGCAGATGGGGACACTGGGATGGGGACACTGGGATGGGGACGCTGGGATGGGGACGAGGATGCAGATGGGGACACTGGGATGGGGAAGCTGGGATGGGGACCAGAAGGCAGATGGAGATGCTGGGATGGGGATGCTGGGATGGGGCCACTGGGATGGGGATGCTGGGATGGGGATGCTGGGATGGGGATGCTGGGATGCGGACCAGGATGTAGATGGGGATGCTGGGATGGGGACGCTGGGATGGGGACGCTGGGATGGGGACCAGGATGCAGGTGGGGACACTGGGATGGGGACGCTGGGATGGGGACCAGGATACAGATGGGGATGCTGGGATGGGGATGCTGGGATGGGGCCACTAGGATGGGGACCAGGATGCAGATGGGGACACTGGGATGGGGATGCTGGGATGGGGACAAGGATACAGATGGGGTTACTGGGATGGGGACACTGGGATGGGGACGCTGGGATGGGGATGCTGGGATGGGGACGCTGGGATGGGGACCAGGCTGCAGATGGGGATGCTGGGATGGGGACGCTGGGATGGGGACGCGGGGATGGGGACCAGGATGCAGGTGGGGACACTGGGATGGGGACGCTGGGATGGGGACGCTGGGATGGGGATGCTGGGATGGGGACACTGGGATGGGGACCAGGATGCAGGTGGGGACACTGAGATGGGGACGCTGGGAGGGGACGCTGGGATGGGGACGCTGGGAGGGGGACGCTGGGATGGGGACCAGGCTGCAGCCGGGTCCACTGGGACGCGGGTACCGGGGGAGGCCCCGCGCTGGGCCCGGGCCGGGCCGGGCCGGGGCTGCAGGCGGCGGGGCCGGGAAGCGGCTGGCGGTGGCGGGGCCGGGGTGGGGGGGGATGCGGGGATGATGCGGGGATGATGCGGGGATGATGCGGCGGGTCCCGCCGCCGCCCCCGGCCCCCCCGGCCCGCCCGGTACCTGCTGGGGCCGCGGCGGCTGCTGGGCGGGGCCTGTGCGCATGCGCGGGGCTGCTGGGCGGGGCCTGCGAGGGGGCGGGGCCTGGAAGGGGCGGGGCCTGCGAGGGGCGGGGCCTGCGAGGGGCGGGGGTGGGGCTTGGGGCGGGGGCTGAGGGGGCGGAGCCTGAGAGAGGGGCGGGGCCTGAAGGGGTTTGACTGCTGAGGGGCGTGGCGTGGGCGGGGCTTGGAAGGGGAGTGGGCGGAGCTGGGGGGGAGTGGGCGGGGCTTGCGGCGGGGCCGGCGGGAACGCGAGGGCTGCAGGACGGGGGGCGGGGCCTGCAGGGGCGAGGGGGCGGGGCCTTCGAGGGGCCGGGGGCTGCGAGGGGGCGGAGCCTCGGGTGGTGCCGGGCGCTGGCGGCGGCTATAGGGGGATGTACAGGGGCCATAGGGCGATGTATAGGGGCTACAGGGGGATGTACAGGGGCCATAGGGCGATGTATAGGGGCTATAGGGGCATGTACAGGGGCCATAGGGCGATGTATAGGGGCTATAGGGGGATGTACAGGGGCCATAGGGCGATGTATAGGGGCTATAGGGGGATGTACAGCGGCTATAGGGGGATGTATAGGGGCTATAGGGCGATGTATAGGGGCTATAGGGGGATATACAGGGGCTATAGGAGGATGTACAGCGGCTATAGGGCGATGTGTGGCGGCTCCAGGGGGTAGTATAGGGGGACCGGGGGGGTCGATGAGTGTCTATAGGGGCCCTGGGGCATATAAGGGGGCTGTATAGGGGCTATAGGGGGGATGTGTAGGTGCTGTTGGGGGGTGTGTAGGGACGATGGAGGGGGTGTATAGGGGCCATAGGGGAGGATGAGTGCCTATAGGGGCTGCAGAGCCCTGCCCACGGACGCTCCCCCGGCCCCCGTGGCCGCGGGGCGGGGGCAACGCCCACCTGCCCGCTCTTGCGCGCTGATTGGCCGCTCGCTCTGTCAATCCGCAGGCGCGGCTCCGCCCCCCCCGCCCGTTTGCGCAGGCGCGGTGCTGCGCTCCCCGCGGTGGGCGGGGCCGGGAGCTGGAGGCCACGCCCCTCGGCGCACGTGGGGGGGCCGGGGCCACGTGATGGGGGTGGGTGAACCCCCCCCCCCAAAACGGGGACATAAAACGGGACCCCCGGGAGGGACCCCAGGAAACCCCCCCGGGACCGGGACCCCCCCCAAAATAGCAGGAGGGTCCCCAGGAACCCCCCAGGACCACTGGGAGGGACCCCAGGAACCCCCACCCCGGGACCAGGACCCCCCCAAAATATCAGGAGGGTCCCCAGGAACCCCCCAGGAGCATGAGGAGGGACCCCAGGAAACCCCCCCAAGACCAAGACCCCCCAGGAGCATCAGGAGGGACCTCAGGAACCCCCACCCCGGGACCGGAACCCCCCCCAAACATCAGGAGGGTCCCCAGGAACCCCCCCCAGGAGCATGAGGAGGGACCCCAGGAAACCCCCCCAGGACTAGTGGGAGGGACCCCAGGAACCCCCCCCGGGATCAGGACCCCCCCAAAATATCAGGAGGGTCCCCAGGAACCCCCCAGGAGCATCAGGAGGGACCCCAGGAACCCCCACCCCGGGACTGGAACCCCCCCCGGGACCGGGACCCCCCCCAAATATCAGGAGGGTCCCCAGGAACCCCCCAGGACCACTGGAAGGGACCCCAAGAACCCCCCCGGGAGCATCAGGAGGGTCCCCAGGAACCCCCACCCCGGGACCAGGACCCCCCCAAAATATCAGGAGGGTCCCCAGGAACCCCCCATGACCACTGGGAGGGACCCCAGGAACCCCCACCCCAGGACTGGGACCCCCCAGGACTAGTGGGAAGGACCCCAGGAACCCACCCCGGGACCCCCCCCAAAACATCGGGAGGGTCCCCAGGAACCCCCCAGGACCACTGGGAGGGACCCCAAGAACCCCCCCAGGAGCATCAGGAGGGACCCCAGGAAACCCCCCCAGGACCGGGACCCCCCAGGACTAGTGGGAGGGACCCCAGGAACCCCCCCCGGGACCCCCCCAAAATATCAGGAGGGTCCCCAGGAACCCCCCAGGACCACTGGGAGGGACCCCAGGAACCCCCCCCAGGACTGGGACCCCCCAGGACCACTGGGAGGGACCCCAGGAACCCCCACCCCGGGACTGGAACCCCCCCCGGGACCGGGACCCCCCCAAAATATCAGGAGGGTCCCCAGGAACCCCCCAGGACCACTGGGAGGGACCCCAAGAACCCCCCCAGGAGCATGAGGAGGGACCCCAGGAACCCCCCCCAGGACCGGGACCCCCCCAGAACCACCAGGAAAGACCCCAGGACCCCCCCCCAGGAGCGACCCCTGGGACCAAGACCCTCCAGAAACACCAGCGGGGAGCTCCGGGAACGCCCCCCCCCAGAAGCACCAGCATGGATCCCTAGACCCCCCCAAACCGCAAGAGGTGGGCAGCACAGCAAGGTTGGGGGGGGGGGGGAACACCCCCACTTTTTTGGGGTGAAATCAGCTCTTTATGGAGGAGGCGACGCCGCGACACTGTCCTACACACCGGCACAATGGGATGGAGCGCACAACGCGGGCAGGACCCGGGATGGGGGGGGGGCAGGTGGGGAGGGGAACGTGAAACACCGCGGGGGGGGCCCTCTCCCCAGGCCGGGGGGGCCGCACAGCCGCCCCCCAACCCCACCAGCCCCGCAGGACACGGGGAAGGGGGCACACAAACCGCCCCCCAATCCGCTTGCCCAGCGGAAAGGTCGAGTTTGGTAAAAACCGAGCGGGGAGTAAAAGGTGGGGGGGGGGGGGGGGGTGGTTAATCCTTCTTCTTGTCCTCTGGGGGTTTGTCCCCCCCCGCTGGGGGGGTCCCGCTGGGCAGGGGGGGCCGGGGGGGGGGCACCTGGTCCTCCCCGCTGAGCCCGAATTCGTTGACGCGCGTGAGGTCGACCCGGTAGATCCAGCGCTGGTAGAGGTAAATGAAGAACACCACATCTGGGGGGGGGGGAAAGGGAAAAATGGGGTGAGGGGGGGCGAGGGGGGGGCCCCCAGAACCCTGCGGAGGTGGGGGGGGGCAAAGGGGGGATGAGCAGAAAGGGGGGGGGAACGGGGAGGGGGATGGATGGGGGGGGGGGGACCCCATTGGCACCCCCCAGATTTGGGAAGGGTTCCTGGGGACCCCCCCAGAGCCCCACGGTCACCCCCAGATTTGGGAGGGGGTCCTGAGGACCCCCCCAAGCCCCAGGGTCACCCCCAGATTTAGGACAGGGCCCCAAACCCCCCCAGAGCCCCATGATCACCCCCAGATTTGGGAGGGGGTCCTGGGGACCCCCCCTCATAAGGTCCAGAGTCACCCCCAGATTTGGGACACAGCCCCAAACCCCCCCAGAGCCCCAGGGTCACCCCCAGATTTGGGAGGGGGTCCTGGGGACCCCCCAGAGCCCCAGGGTCACCCCCAGATTTGGGAGGGGTTCCTGGGGACACCCCCAGATTTGGGAGGGGTTCCTGGGGACCCCCCCAGAGCCCCACGGTCACCCCCAGATTTGGGAGGGGGTCCTGAGGACCCCCCCAGAGCCCCAGCGTCACCCCCAGATTTAGGACAGGGCCCCAAACCCCCCCAGAGCCCCATGATCACCCCCAGATTTGGGAGGGGGTCCTGGGGACCCCCCCAAGCCCCAGGGTCACCCCCAGATTTGGGAGGGGGTCCTGGGGACCCCCCCCAAGCCCCAGGGTCACCCCTGGGGACCAGGACCCCCCCTCATAAGGTCCAGAGTCACCCCCAGATTTGCGACACAGCCCCAAACCCCCCCAGAGCCCCATAGTCACCCCCAGATTTGGGAGGGGGCTCTGGGGACCCCCCCAGCCCCGGGGACCAGGACCCCCCCTCATAAGGTCCAGAGTCACCCCCAGATTTGGGACACGGCCCCAAACCCCCCCCAGAGTCCCATCGGCACCCCCAGATTTGGGAGGGGTTCCTGGGGACCCCCCCTTGTAAGGCTCAGAGCCACCCCCAGATTTAGGAGAGGTCCCCACACCCCCCCAGATCCCCCCATCCTGTACACCACGGGCATCCTGATGACGAAGCCCCCACAGCTCTGGGGTCCGCCCCACATCCCCAGGACCCCCCCATAACGCCCAGACCCCCCCCCCATACTGTCCCACAGGCAGCCCATCCTGTACCCCACGGGCATCCTGACAATGAAGCCCCCACAGCTCCGGGGTCCGCCCCACATTCTCGGGGTCTGCCCCACATCCTCGGGGTCTGCCCCCCAGCTCCGGGGTTCACCCCACAGCTCCAGGACCCCCCCATACTGTCCCACAGGCAGCCCATCCCGTACACCACGGGCATCCTGACGATGAAGCCCCCACAGCTCCGGGGTCCGCCCCACAGCTCTGGGGTCCGCCCCACAGCTCTGGGGTCTGCCCCACAGCTCCGGGGTCCCCCCCACATCGTTGGGGTCCGCCCCACATTCTCGGGGTCCGCCCCACATTCTCGGGGTCCGCCCCACATTCTCGGGGTCCGCCCCACAGCTCCAGGGCCCCCCCATACTGTTGCACTGGCCTATCCCATACATCACGGGCATCCTGACGATGAAGCCCCCCCAGCTCCAGGGTCTGCCCCACATCCTCGGGGTCCACCCCACAGCTCCGGGGTCCACCCCACAGCTCCGGGGTCCGCCCCACAGCTCCAGGGCCCCCCCCATAACGCCCAGACCCCCCCATACTGTTGCACCGGCAGCCTATCCCGTACATCACGGGCATCCTGACGATGAAGCCCCCATAGCTCTGGGGTCCACCCCACAGCTCCGGGGTTCACCCCACAGCTCCAGGGTCCCCCCATGGTCCCAGGGTCCGCCCCACAGCTCCAGGACCCCCCCATACTGTCGCACAGGCAGCCCATCCCGTACATCACGGGCATCCTGACGACGAAGCCCCCCCAGCTCCGGGGTCCGCCCCACATCCTCGGGGTCCGCCCCACATCCTCGGGGTCCGCCCCACATCCTCGGGGTCCCCCCCACATCGCCAGGCGCCCCCGTACCGTCGCGCAGGCAGCCTATCCTGTACATCATGGGCATCCTGATGACGAAGGCGAAGAGGTCGTCGATGAAGGTGTTGAGCGCCTTGTAGGTCAGCATGCGCCAGGGCAGGTGCGCCACCGACTTCAGCTTGTAGTTGATGAACAGCTGGGGGGTCATGGTGATGAACCCTGCAGGGGGGGGGGGGCACGCTCATTAGCCTAACGAACCTCTGCCGGGAGCGGAGAGCCGCCCCACTATTCCAGGATAGAGCCGCCCTCCTCTTCCTCGCGCCGGAGGGGTGGAAATTTTGGGGTGTGTGGGGATTTTTTAGGGTGGGAGGAGGAGTTTTTGGCACCCACCGAAGGTGAGGAGGAAGCCGTAGAGCATGCTGAGCACCCACGAGTACCAGCCCTTGTGCTCCAGGTACAACAGGCTGTACACGGCGTAACAGCCCAGCAAGGGGAACAGGATCCACGACAGGTACCGGAACGCCATCTGGGGGGGGGGGACAGCCCGGATCAATGGGGACAGGGATGGGGACAGCGGCCGTGACGTCCCCAGCCCCACCACGACGTCCCGGTCCCCCCCGTAACGTTCCTGGTGCCCCCACAATGTCCCTGAGCCCACCGCGACATCCCCAGCCCCACCGCAACATCCTGGTCCCCCCCATAACGTTCCTGGTGCCCCCACAATGTCCCTGAGCCCACCGCGACGTCCCCAGCCCCACCGCAACATCCCGGTCCCCCCCATAACGTTCCTGGTGCCCCCACAATGTCCCTGAGCCCACCGCGACGTCCCCAGTACCCCCACAATGTCCCTGGTGCCACCGCAACACCCCACGCGCCGCCACAACGTCGCTGGACCCACAGTGATGTCCCCAGCACCCCAGCAACGTCCCCAGCAGCCCCACAATGTCCCCAGCCCCACTGCCACATCCTGGGTCCCCCCACGATGTCCCCAGCCCCACTGCCACATCCTGGGTCCCCCCATGATGTCCCCAGCCCCACTGCCACATCCTGGGTGCCCCCATGATGTCCCCAGCCCCACCACTATGTCCTCAGCCCCACTGCCACGTCCTCGGTCCCCCCACTATGTCACCAGCCCCACCACAACATTCTGGGTCCCAACATGATGTCCCCGGCCCCACCACGATGTCCCCAGCCCCACTGCCACATCCTGGGTCCCCCCACGATGTCCCCACCCCACCACTACGTCCCCAGCCCCACCACTACGTCCTGGGTCCCCCCACGATGTCCCCAGCCCCACCACTACGTCCTGGGTCCCGCCACGATGTCCCCAGCCCCACCACTACGTCCCCAGCCCCACTGCCACGTCCTGGGTCTCCCCACGATGTCCCCAGCCCCACCACTACGTCCTGGGTGCCCCCATGATGTCCCCAACCCCACCACTACGTCCTGGGTCCCCCCACGATGTCCCCAACCCCACCACTACGTCCTGAGTCCCCGCATGATGTCCCCGGCCCCACCACTACGTCCCCAGCCCCACCACTAGGTCCCCAACCCCACCACTACGTCCTGGGTCCCCCCATGATGTCCCCAGCCCCACCACTACGTCCCCAGCCCCACCACTACGTCCTGGGTGCCCCCATGATGTCCCCAGCCCCACCACTACGTCCTGGGTCCCCCCACGATGTCCCCAACCCCACCACTACGTCCTGGGTCCCCCCAAGATGTCCCCAGCCCCACCACTACGTCCCCAGCCCCACCACTACGTCCTGGGTCCCCCCACGATGTCCCCAGCCCCACCACTACGTCCTGGGTGCCCCCACGATGTCCCCAGCCCCACCACTACGTCCCCAGCCCCACTGCCACGTCCTGGGTCCCCCCACGATGTCCCCAGCCCCACCACTACGTCCTGGGTCCCCCACTACGTCCCCAGCCCCACCACTACGTCCTGGGTCCCCCCACGATGTCCCCAGCCCCACCACTACGTCCTGGGTCCCCCACTACGTCCCCAGCCCCACCACTACGTCCTGGGTCCCCCCACGACGTCCCCAGCCCCACCACTACGTCCCCAGCCCCACCACTACGTCCTGGGTCCCCCCATGATGTCCCCAACCCCACCACTACGTCCTGGGTCCCCCCACGATGTCCCCAGCCCCACCACTACGTCCTGGGTCTCCCCACGATGTCCCCAGCCCCACCACTACGTCCTGGGTGCCCCCACGATGTCCCCAGCCCCACCACTACGTCCTGGGTCCCCCCATGATGTCCCCAGTCCCACCACTACGTCCCCAGCCCCACCACTATGTCCTGGGTGCCCCCATGATGTCCCCAGCCCCACCACTACGTTCTGGGTCCCTCCACTATGTCCCCAGCCCCACCACTATGTCCCCAGCCCCACTGCCATGTCCTGGGTCCCCCCATGATGTCCCCAGCCCCACCACTACGTCCTGGGTCCCCCCACGATGTCCCCAACCCCACCACTACGTCCTGGGTCCCCCCATGATGTCCCCAGCCCCACCACTACGTCCCTAGCCCCACCACTACGTCCTGGGTCCCCCCATGATGTCCCCAGCCCCACCACTACGTCCCCAGCCCCACTGCCATGTCCTGGGTCCCCCCATGATGTCCCCAACCCCACCACTACGTCCTGGGTCCCCCCACGATGTCCCCAGCCCCACCACTACGTCCCTAGCCCCACCACTACGTCCTGGGTCCCCCCATGATGTCCCCAGCCCCACTGCCACGTCCTGGGTCCCCCCACGATGTCCCCAGCCCCACCACTACGTCCTGGGTCCCCCACTACGTCCCCAGCCCCACCACTACGTTCTGGGTCCCCCCACGATGTCCCCAGCCCCACCACTACGTCCTGGGTCCCCCCACGATGTCCCCAGCCCCACTGCCACATCCTGGGTCCCCCCACAACGTCCCCAGCCCCACCACAACATCCCCCCCCCACAACTCACGTCGTCGTACACCTTGGTGGAAGACTCGATGTAGGTCGACTTATCATTGAAGGTGACGCGGGGAAACACTCCGGCCACTTTGTTCTCGCGGTCCAGCTGCCACCAGAGCCGGGGAAAAGTGTCACCCAGGGGGACGGGAACCCCACGGCGCCCCCCGCGCTGTCCCCGTTGCTCACCCGGACGTCCATGACCTTGGTGATCTTCCAGACGTCGATGAGCAGCCCGATGAACACGCTGACCTGCACCACGAAGTTGGTCTCGTTGTCCAGGATGTAGAGGAGGACAACGAGCGACTGGAAGACGCCGAAGAAGACGGAGCGGACGGACAGACCCTCCAGCGACTGCCGGCTGTTCCAGAACTGGATGTCTGCGGGGAGGGGACACCAAACGTCACCCCCCGCGGCACACGGGGCCGGCGGCGGAGACGAGAGCGTGGAAAACCGCGCGTTTTCCGGATTTCGGCTCTCAAATCGACGTCGAGGACAGGATGAGGTGACATGGGACGCGTTTAAGGCCACGTCCCCCCGCTCCGTGTCCCCAACCCACCGTTTTTGAAGGCCAGGAACTCAAAGACGCTGTGGACGATGGAGACGACGATGGTGAGCGCCAGCAGGTAGGGGTTGGTCTCCAGGAGCGCGACCTGCGAACCACAAACTGCTCCAGATTGGGGCAAACTGGGAGGATGCAGGAGGGTCCAGGTGGTTACAGGCACCGAGGTGGTTTAATTAAACTGGGACAAACTGGGGAGATCCAGCAGGGTCCGGGTAGTTACGGGCATCGAGGACAAGGGTTTAATTAATTGGGGCAAACTGGGAAGATCCGGGGGGATCTGGACACCGAGGAGGACAAGGGTTTAATTAAACTGGGGGGGGATCTGGGCACTGAGGAGGACGAGGGTTTAATTAAACTGGGGGGGGATCTGGGCACTGAGGAGGACGAGGGTTTAATTAAACTGGGACAAACTGGGGAGATCCAGCAGGGTCCGGGTAGTTATGGGCATCGAGGACAAGGGTTTAATTAATTGGGGCAAACTGGGAAGATCCGGGGGGATCTGGACACCGAGGAGGACGAGGGTTTAATTAAACTGGGGGGATCTGGGCACTGAGGAAGATGAGGGTTTAATTAAACTGGGAGGATCTGGAGGGATCTGGGCACTGAGGAGCACAAAGGCTTAATTAAACTGGGGGGGTCTGGACACCGAGAAGGACGAGGGTTTAATTAAACTGGGGGGATCTGGACATTGAGGAGGACGAGACCTTAATTAAACTGGGATGATCTGGGTGATGCGGGCAGTTACGGGCAGCGAATAGGACAAGGATTTAATTAACCTGGGAGGATCCGGGCACCGAGGAGGACGAGGGTTTAATTAAACTCCATCATTAGGGCCCCCAAGCTCCCTCTCCCCAGAACACGCCGGTGCCTGCGCACCCCCCCCAATTAATTAGGCGCTTAACGAGCCGGTCCCACCTTGACCGAGTCCTGCTCCTCGTCCGACTGCTCGTACAGATCCTCGCCCAGGAAGTTCCAGGGCGAGCGGGAGCTCTGGGCCGCGTAGAGCTGCCAGCGCCAGAGCGACAGCGGACAGAAGGACAGACGGAACGGCAGGCGCCGCAGCGACTCGTTGATGGGGAAATAGTCTTTCTGCAGGTTCCAGTAGTCGTTGAAGTACAGGATGGGGTAGTAGTCGCCGCTGATGGCGTCGAACTTCACGTCTTGGGGTGGGAAAGAGAAGAGGGAGGTGACAAAAAAGCCACCGTCGCTGCGGACAGAGCCCCGACACCCACTCCCGGAGAGGGGAGGACAGAGAAATGAGCTCCTGTTCCCCGCAGGAGCCCCCAAAACATCCCCCGGGGACAGCAGGAGCCGTCCCAGCGTGTCCCAGTGCGTCCCAGTCCTTACACTGGTCCAGGGGCGGCGGGACGCTGCCCTTCACCCAGGGCGTGTGGTCGTCTACCATGTTGATGGTCAGGTTGGGGTGCCAGTGCGAGATCACCTCCACGGGGCCAAAATCCTCCGCGCGCTGCAATGGGAACGTCACCAGACCTGTCACCAGCGTCCCCGTCCCGCCTGGTGTTCCTCTGTCCCGCCCAGTGTCCCCCGTTAAACATGGGGTCCCCCCGTTAAACACGGAGGCAGCGGGAAGGGGCAGAGCCGACCCTCCCGTTCCCGAACGACAAGGCAAAAATCAACCTCGTCTTTGTGGGGTGCGAATATTTCGGATTTTAGACAACGGAGATGAAAGAGAAAAGAAACAAACAAAATAACCGACCGCGAAAGTATCGTCAACCTTGATCATTTCGGGATCCGCCTCCGTCTCACCCGTCAGAAGGTTTTTGGTTTTCTGGAACCGCCGGCGCTTGTATTTGTTGATCACTGGAGGGAAAACGAGACGGTGAGGAAGGAAATCCAGAGAGGTTCCAGTGGATTTTACAACCCCGAGCGATCAGAGAAGCCCGTTCCTTTCCCAGCACCACAAAAAAGTAATTAATCCCAACCATCTCACGTATCTCCCTGTTCTCAGAGAGTTAGGCAGAGGTTTAGGGGAGAACAAACCAAATGATCACCCCAACCTTGGGGAAAATCAGGGGAAAACCCCCAAAATGAAGCGCCCGGGTTGCCCCGTCCTGCAAGGAGACCCAGACACGGCTCTGCGCCCCCCAACCGGCGGAAACCGTGACGTTCACAGAGGTTTTTCCTCCGCGGCTCCAAGAAAAACCAAATTCCAAGCGTGGAAAATGGATGGAACGGCCGAGCCGGCACGTGGGGTTGGAGGGGTCGCATTTTGCCGTAATTTTCCCCAAAGGATTTGGGGCGTTCCCCTCGCACCCCGGCCATACTTCGCGAGGTGTGGACGGTGGCAAGGCGCCGGTAAAGGTTCTTCTGCCGCGGGTCGGGGTGGAAGCCGCTCTTGGTGAAGTAGACGTGGATGTAGATGGAGCCGTTCTGCTGCACGCTCTGAAACCGCGATTAACGAGGCGCTTAACGAAGCCGCAGCGACTCCCCAAACCCCCCCCAAATAAAAAGAAGCGGCGAACCGGGGATGGGGGCCGGGGTCTGTCCCGGCGGCGGGGACCGGGATCTGCACCGGGGGCGGAACCGGGGATGGGGACCGGGGTCTGCACCGGGGGCGGGGACCGGGATATTTCCCCACCTGGGAAATATCCACCTCCCCGTAGTGTTCGTAGCAGCCGTCGGCGTTTTCGCCGCTGGTCCAGTCGCCGTAGACCAAGTCGCGCTTCTGCCAGAACAGCGCGGAGCTGAGGTTGAAATCCGTAAAGTGCTCGTGCTCTGAGATGTAAACGTAAAGATCCTGGGGGGGGACACAAGGGGGGGGACGTCGGCATGCGGCACCGAGCCCCAGAAACGTGGGGGAACCGGCGGTTTCGCCGGGTTGGATTTGGATGTTTTGCGGCGGCGTTACCATGAGGGTGTCCTTGGGGAAGAGGTTGCGGCTGGGGGCTCGCGGGGCCCCCCCGGCGCTGCCGGGCTCCTGCGGGGCCGGCCCGCGGCGGAACCAGCTGCTGATGGCCCAGATGATGAAGATCCTGCGGGAGGAAGAGGAGAAGGCGCTCGGGGAGGGGTTGGTCACCCGAGGGTCCCGGCCGGCGACTCCCCTCGTGCGGTCCGTTCTGCGCGGAAATCCGGCCTTTTGCCCCCCCCGGTTTCGGGAGGTTTTCGGTGACGTCCTGACCTTCCCCTGGGAACGGGACCCCAAAACGTGGGGACGGGCAGCAACGGCCAAGGGACCTCACGGGGACCCCGCAACGGGGAGGATGAGCCCCGGGACCCCGCAATGGGGGGGACGAGCCCCTGGACCCCACGGGGAACCTGGGATAGCGGGGGACGAGGCCCTGGACCGCATGGGGACACCGGGACGGGGGGGACAAGCCCCGGGACCCCCCGGGATAGTGGGAGACGAGCCCCCGGACCCTGTGGGGACCCCCGGGATAGGGGTGGATAAGCCCCAGGACTGCATGGGGACACCAGGACAGGGGGGACAAGCCCTGAGACCCCACGGGATAGGGGGGGACGAACCCGAGGACCCCACAGGATGGGGGAAAACGAGCCCGGGGACCCCATGGGGAACCCGGGATAGGGGGAAAACGAGCCTGGGGACCCCGCAACGGGGACACGAGCCCCAGGACCCTACGGGGAACCCGGGATAGGGGGGGACAAGCCCCAGGACCCCATTGGGACCCCGCCATGGGGGGAACAAGCCCTGGGACCCCATGGGGACCCCGTCATGAGGGGAACAAGCCCCGGGACCCCATGGGGACCCCGCCATGGGGGGAACAAGCCCCGGGACCCCACGGGATGGGGGGAACAAGCCGGGGGACCCCACGGCATGGGGGAAAACGAGTCCGGGGACCCCACGATGGGGACACGAGCCCCGGGACTCCCTGGTATAGTGGGAGACGAGCCCCCAGACCCCACGGGGACACCGGGATAGGGGGGGACGAGCCCCGGGACCCCACGGGATGGGGGAAAACGAGTCCGGGGACCCCGCGACGGGGACACGAGCCCCAGGACTCCCCAGGATAGTGGGAGACGAGCCCCCAGACCCCACGGGGACACCGGGATAGGGGGGGACGAGCCCCCAGACCCCACGGGGACACCGGGACGGGGGGGACGAGCCCCGGGACCCCCCGGGATAGTGCGGGGGACAACGGGCCCCCGGCCCCCGCCGTTCCCCGGTTTCACTCCCCAGTCCGGCGGCGGCAGCGGGGTCAGGCGGGCCGGGGGGCGGGGGGCTCACCTGAAAAGAACCCCCTTGATGACCTGCCAGGCGTTGGGCGCCGGTTGTTGCCGCTGCGTCTCAGCCGCCGCCGCCGCTTCGCCGCCGCCGGCGCTGCCGTTGCTCGTCACCTGCGGGGAAGGACGGAGCGGGACGGTCGGTAGCATGACCGCGGCTGCTGCTGCTCCCCCGGCCCCGCTGTCCCCGCTGTCCCAGCTGTCCCCAGGCCCGGCCGTACCTGCCCGGGCCCGGTCGCCGCCGCCGCCACCTCCGTGCCCGGCGCCGCCATCTTGCTGCGCCGCCACTTCCGCCGCTCTCGCGAGAACGCCGCCGGCGTCACGTGACGGCGCGGGGGGGCGGAGCCGGCAAAGCGCCCCGCCCACTCGCTCCACAGCCCCGCCCACTCGTTTTCCAGCCCCGCCCACCCCGCTCCCAGCCCCGCCCACTCGTTTCCCAGCCCCGCCCACTCGCTCTTCAGCCCCGCCCACCCGTTTTCCAGCCCCGCCCACCCCGCTCCCAGCCCCGCCCACTCGCTCTTCAGCCCCGCCCACCCGTTTCCCAGCCCCGCCCACTCGTTTCCCAGCCCCGCCCACTCGTTTTTCAGCCCCGCCCACCCGTTTCCCAGCCCCACCCACTCGTTTCACCGCCCCGCCCACCCGTTTCCCAGCCCCGCCCACCCGTTTTCCAGCCCCGCCCACCCGCTTTCCAGCCCCGCCCACTCGTTCCACAGCCCCGCCCACCCGTTTATTCAGCCCAGCCCACCCGTTTCCCAGCCCCGCCCACCCGTTTCCCAGCCCCGCCCGCTCGTTTTCCAGCCCCGCCCACTCGTTCCACAGCCCCGCCCACTCGTTTTTAAGCCCCGCCCACCCGTTTCTCAGCCCCGCCCACCCGTTTCTCAGCCCCGCCCACTCGTTTCCCAGCCCCGCCCACCCCGGTCGTGGGAACCGGGAGAGGTGCCCGAACACCAGAGGAAAGCAAATGTCACTCCAGTCTTCAGAGGGACCTGGGGGTCCTGCGGGACAGCAGGGTGACCGTGAAGAAAGGGTTTTCCTCAAATACTGTCAGGATATATTTGAGGAACACATGTATATATATACACACACCTATATATGTAATATATACAGGTTTAGCACCCTGACAACACCCGATCTCATCTGATCTCGGAAGCTAAGCAGGGTCGGGCCCGGTTACTACTTGGATGGGAGACCAGCTGGGAACACGGAGTGCTGTGGGCTGAGCCAGCACTGGGCCCTTGTGGCCAGGAAGGCCGATGGGACCTGGGGGGATCAGAAGGGGGTGGTCAGTAGGTCGGAGAGGTTCTCCTGCCCCTCTGCTCTGCCCTGGTGAGGCCACATCTGGAATATTGTGTCCAGTTCTGGCCCCTCAGTGCAAGGACAGGGAACTGTTGGGAGCCCAGCGCAGCCACGAAAATGCTGGAGGGAGTGGAGCAGCTCCCGTGTGGGGAACGGCTGAGGAGCTGGGGCTCTGAGCTGGAGGAGAGGAGACTGAGGGCTGACTCATAATGGGGATCAATATGGCAAGGGGCAGTGCCAGGAGGATGGAGCCAGGCTCTTCTGGGTGACAACCAGTGACAGGCCAAGGGGCAGTGGGTGCAAACTGGAACACAGGAGGTTCCGCTTGAACAGGAGAAGAAACTTGTTCGCGGTGAGGGTGCCAGAGCCGGGCCCAGGCTGCCCAGGGAGGCTGTGGAGTCTCCTTCTCTGCAGACATTCCAGCCCGCCTGGTTCTGTGTAAGCTCACCTGGCTGTTCCTGCTCCAGGGCTGGATGAGCTGCCGAGGTCCCTTTAAATCCCCCGCATTCTGCGAGTCTGTTCCCGGCCCCGCCCACTCCGCTCCCGGCCCCGCCCACCCCGCTCCCGGCCCCGCCCACCCCCGGGCCGGTGACGTCAGCCCCACGGATCCGCCAATGGCGGCGCCGCTAGAGCGGGGTTTCCCGGCCCCGCCCCTCCGCGGCGGTGACGTCATCGGCGGCAGCCAATGGCGGCGGCGCCCGCGCGGGGATTTCCAGCTACGGCGGCCGCGCGGCTCCGGGGGGCGGCGGGACCGGGACAGGGACCGGGACCGGGACCGGGACACGGCGCTGCCGCTCGGTGACCGGGGACGGGAACCGGGGATGGGGAACCGGGCTCTGTCCCGGCGGCGGGGACCGGGGTCTGCACCGGGGTGGGGAACCGGGGATGGGGACCGGGGTCTGCACCGGGGGGCGGAACCGGGGATGGGGACCGGGGTCGGGGAACCGGGGTCTGCACCGGGGGAGGGACCCGGGTTCTGCACCGGGGGCGGGAACCGGGGATGGGGAAGCGGGGTCTGCACCGGGGGGTGGAACCGGGGGCGGAACCGGGGGCGGGAACCGGGATCTGCAGCGGGGTGGGGAACCGGGGATGGGGACCGGGGTCTGCAGCGGGGGAGAGAACCGGGGTCTGCACCGGGGGCGGGGACCGGGACCGGAGTCTGTCCCGGGGGGGCGGAACCGGGGGCGGGGACCGGGGTCTGCACGGGGGGAGGGAACCGGGGATGGGGAAGCGGGGTCTGCACCGGGGGGTGGGAACCGGGATCTGCACCGGGGGCGGAACCGGGGTCTGCACCGGGGGAGGGAACCGGGGATGGGGACCGGGGTCTGCACCGGGGGGCGGAACCGGGGTCTGCACCGGGGGAGGGAACCGAGGACGCAAACCGGGGATGGGGAACCGGGATCTGCACCGGGGGGTGGGAACCGGGGACGGGAACCGGGGATGGGGAAGCGGGGTCTGCACCGGGTGGGGAACCGAGGACGCGAACCGGGGATGGGGGACCGGGGTCTGTCCCGGCGGCGGGGACCGGGATCTGCACCGGGGGCGGAACCGGGGATGGGGACCGGGGTCTGCACCGGGGGCGGGGACCGGGACCGGGGTCTGTCCCGGGGGGCGGAACCGGGGGCAGGGACCGGGGTCTGCACCGGGGGTGGAACCGGGGGCAGGGACCGGGGTCTGCACCGGGGGAGGGAACCGGGGATGGGGAAGCGGGATCTGCACCGGGGGGTGGGAACCGGGGGCGGAATCGGAGGTGGAACCGGGGATGGGGACCGGGGTCTGCACCGGGGGTGGAACCGGGGTCTGCACCGGGGGAGGGAACCGAGAAAGTGAACCGGGGATGGGGACCGGGGTCTGCACCGGGGGGGGAACCGAGGACGCGAACCGGGGACAAGAACCGGGGATGGGGAAGCGGGGTCTGCACCGGGGGTGGGTTCGGTCCTGGGGACCCCCCGGTTCGTACCCGGGGGGGTGACACGGCCCCGGGGATCCCCCGATCCCCCTGGGGGAGCAGCTCCCGGTCCCGGGGATCCCCTTGTTCCTACCGGGGGTTACACGGTCCCACCCCCCCCACTCCGATCCCTGTGTCCCCCCGCTTTGCTCGGGCGGTGACAATCGCGTGTCCCCCCCCCAGGAGCTGCCCCACAGGACCCCGGTCTGGCCATGGAACACACCGGTGAGACCCCCCCCCCCAGAACTGGGGGTCACCCCACCTGCAACCTGGGGGTCCCCCAAAGGACCCCCCGTGGGACCAGGGGTGACCCGGCGGGGGGGGGGTTGTGCCGTTACAGATGATTTGGGTGAGTGACCCCCCCGGGGTGGCAGCCGGTAAGTGGTGTCAGGATTTCGGGGTCCCCTCGGCTGGAGCCGCAGGTGATAGGGTGTCCCCATCCCCCCAAGGGTTGGGGCAGAATTTGGGGCGCAGAGACCCCCCCGTGGGGATGTGACGGGTCCAGGGGAGGGGGCGGCATGTCCCCCACCCCGCCCCAATGACCTTGATACAAAGTGGGCGTTTTGGGGGAAAATAAGGCGAGTTTGGGGAGGTCGCAGCGAGTTTGGGGGAAATAAGGTGAGTTTGGGGGTCGCGGCGAGTTTGGGGGATGGCAGCAAGTTTGGGGGAAATAAGGGAAGTTTGGGGGGGTCATGGCAAGTTTGGGGGAGTCACGGTGAGTTTGGGGGAGTCGCAGGGAGTTTTGGGGGTCGTGGCGAGTTTTGGGGGAAAATAAGGCGAGTTTGGGGAGGTCGCGGCGAGTTTGGGGGAAATAAGGTGAGTTTAGGGGTCGCGGCGAGTTTGGGGGATGGCAGCAAGTTTGGGGGAAATAAGGGAAGTTTGAGGGGGTCGTGGCCAATTTGGGGGACCACCGCGAGTTTCGGGGGGTCGGGGTGAGTTTAGGGAATCGTGGCGAGTTTGGGGGGGTCACGGCGAGTTTGGGGGGCTCGCGGCGTGTTTCGGGGGTCGGGGCCAATTTGGGGGGTCGCGGCGAGTTTCGGGGGTCGGGGTGAGTTTGGGGGAGTCGCGGCGGGTTTAGGGGATCGTGGCCAGTTTGGGGGGGGTCGCGGCGGGTTTAGGGGATCGCAGCCAGTTTGGGGGGGTCGCGGTGAGTTTGGGGGGGTCGCGGCAGGTTTGGGGGGGTCGCGGTGAGTTTGGGGGGATCGCGGGCCGTTTGGGGGGGTCGCACTGAGTTTGGGGGGGTCGCGGCGGGTTTAGGGGATCGCGGCCAGTTTGGGGGGGTCGCAGTGAGTTTGGGGGGGTCGCGGCGGGTTTAGGGGATCGCGGCCAGTTTGGGGGGGTCGCGGTGAGTTTGGGGGGGTCGCGGCGGGTTTAGGGGATCGCGGCCAGTTTGGGGGGGTCACGGCGGGTTTAGGGGATCGCGACCAGTTTGGGGGGGTCGCGGTGGGTTTAGGGTATTGCGGCCAGTTTGGGGGGGTCGCGGCGGGTTTAGGGGATCGCGGCCAGTTTGGGGGGGTCACGGTGGGTTTAGGGTATTGCAGCCAGTTTGGGGGGGTCGCGGCGGGTTTAGGGGATCGCGGCCAGTTTGGGGGGGTCGCGGTGGGTTTAGGGGATCGCGACCAGTTTGGGGGGGTCCTGACAGCCGCCCCATCCCGCAGCCATCATCGAGGAGGTGATCAAGGAGGACGGTTTCCAGCCGGACCCCGTCCCCGTCCCCCCAAAAGTGCCCCCCAAGGGCTCGGCCAGACTGGTGGCTCGTGGTTCGGGACCCCCCGGCCCGTCTCCCCCGTTCGCCCCCGAGGTTGCGTCCCCCCAACTCGCCCGCAGCCTCCGCTCGCTGTCGCTGTCCCCCAAACCGGGGCCGGGGGGGTGTCAGCGCTGGTCGCCGGTTCGCGGCCCCGGTGCGGAGCAGTTGGAGGAGCTGCTGGAGCCGCCCAAGCTGGTGATCACGGAGCAGCCCAAGCAGCGGGGGATGCGGTTCCGCTACGAGTGCGAGGGGCGCTCGGCCGGGAGCATCCTGGGGGAGAGCAGCACCGAGGCCAGCAAGACGCTGCCGGCCATCGAGGTGGGGATGGGGGGCAGAGATGGAGCCCTATGGAGCCCTGGGGGGACATGGGACCCCTGTGGCTGCTGGACCCATACGGGTGCTGGGACCCCCCTGGGTGCTGGACCCATATGGGTGCTGGGACCCCCATGGGTGCTGGGACCCCCCTATGGCTGCTGGACCCATATGGGTGCTGGGACCTCCCTGTGGCTGCTGGATCCCCATGGCTGCTGGGACCCCCCTGTGGCTGCTGGGACCCCTCTGTGGCTGCTGGACCCCCATGGGTGCTGGGACCTCCATGGGTTCTGGACCCATATGGGTGCTGGGACCCCCCTGTGCCTGCTGGACCCATATGGGTGCTGGGACCCCATGGGTGCTGGGACCCCTCTGTGGCTGCTGGACCCATATGGGTGCTGGGACCCCAATGGGTGCTGGGACCCCCCTGTGGCTGCTGGGACCCCCCTGTGGCTGCTGGACCCCCATGGGTGCTGGGACCCCCCTGTGCCTGCTGGACCCATACGGGTGCTGGGACCCCCATGGGTGTGGGGACCCCCCTGTGGCTGCTGGACCCCCATGGGTGCTGGGACCCCCATGGGTGCTGGACCCATATGGGTGCTGGGACCCCCATGGGTGCTGGGACCCCCCTATGGCTGCTGGACCCATATGGGTGCTGGGACCTCCCTGTGGCTGCTGGATCCCCATGGCTGCTGGGACCCCCCTGTGGCTGCTGGGACCCCTCTGTGGCTGCTGGACCCCCATGGGTGCTGGGACCTCCATGGGTTCTGGACCCATATGGGTGCTGGGACCCCCCTGTGCCTGCTGGACCCATATGGGTGCTGGGACCCCATGGGTGCTGGGACCCCTCTGTGGCTGCTGGACCCATATGGGTGCTGGGACCCCAATGGGTGCTGGGACCCCCCTGTGGCTGCTGGGACCCCCCTGTGGCTGCTGGACCCCCATGGGTGCTGGGACCCCCCTGTGCCTGCTGGACCCATACGGGTGCTGGGACCCCCATGGGTGTGGGGACCCCCCTGTGGCTGCTGGACCCCCATGGGTGCTGGGACCCCCATGGGTGCTGGACCCATATGGGTGCTGGGACCCCCATGGGTGCTGGGACCCCCCTGTGGCTGCTGGACCCCCATGGGTGCTGGGACCCCCCTGTGGCTGCCGGACCCCCATGGGTGCCGGGACCCCCCTGTGGCTGCCGGACCCCCATGGGTGCCGTGCCCCACGCTGGGCTCCTTCCCCCCCACCCCTTGTGGGTGTCCCCAAGGCCACGCTGCCACCCCCGTGTCCCCCCCCCAGCTGCTGAACTGCCAGGCCATCCCCGAGGTGACGGTGACGGCGTGTCTGGTGTGGAAGGACTGGCCGCACCGCGTGCACCCCCACGGGCTGGTGGGCAAGGACTGCAGCGACGGGCTGTGCCGCGTGCTGCTGCGCCCGCCCACCAACCCCCGGCACAGGTAACGGCACCCATGGGGACACCAGGGTCACTCATGGGGACATTGGGATCAGCTCATGGGATCACCAGGGTCAGCTCATGGGGACATTGGGGTCACTCATGGGGACACCAGGGTCAGCTCATGGGATCACTGGGGTGAGTTGTTGGGGACATTGGGATCACCCTTGGGGACACCAGGGGCAGCTCATGGGGACACCAGGGTCGGCTCATGGGGACATTGGGGTCACTTGTGGGCACATTGGGCTCACTCATGGGGACACCAGGGTCAGCTCATGGGGACATTGGGGTCACTCATGGGGACACCAGGGTCAGCTTATGGGGACACCAGGGTCAGCTCATGGGATCACCGGGGTGAGCTCTTGGGGACATTGGGATCACCCTTGGGGACACCAGGGTCAACTTATGGGGACACCAGGGGCAGCTCATGGGGACACCAGGGTCGGCTCATGGGGACATTGGGGTCACTCATGAAGACATTGGAATCACTCATGGGGACACCAGGGTCAGCTCATGGGGACACCGGGGCAGCTCATGGGGACACCGGGGCAGCTCTTGGGGACATTGGGATCACTTGTGGGGACATTGGGCTCACTCATGGGGACACCAGGGTCAGCTCATGGGGACATTGGGATCACCCATGGGGACACCAGGTTCACTCATGGTGACATTGGGCTCACTTATGAGGACACCAGGGTCAGCTTATGGGGACATTGGGCTCACTCATGGGGACATTGGGCTCACTCATGGGGACATTGGGATCACCTCCTGGGGACACCAGGGTCACTCATGGGGACATTGGGATCAGCTCATGGGATCACCGGGGTCAGCTCATGGGGACATTGGGGTCACTCATGGGGACATTGGGATCACTCCTGGGGACACCAGGGTCACTCATGAGGACATCGGGCTCACTCATGGGGACACCAGGGTCACTCATGGGGACGCAGATGCCCGCAGGACAAGGGCTGGTGTTGGGGGTCCCTGAGGTGGATGGTTTTGGGGTGGGGGGAGCTGCACCCCCCAGCACATCTCCGCCCCCCCCCAGCAGCAGAGCTGGGGACACTGGCGTCACTAATGGGGTCACTAATGGGGACACTGACACTGGCAGCACAAGGGCCGGTTTTGGGGATCCCTGGGGGGGATGGTTTTTGGGGTGGGGGGGTTTTTTGGGGTGGGGGGCGCCACCCCCCCCACCCAGCACATCTCTTCCCCCCCCAGCTTCAGCAACCTGGGCATCCAGTGCGTGCGGAAGAAGGAGATCGAAGCCGCCATCGAGCGCAAGCTGCAGTTGGGCATCGACCCCTTCAAAGGTGTGCGGGGGTCCCACCCTTTGGGGGGGTCCCCGTCCCCTTG
Source organism: Caloenas nicobarica (assembly GCF_036013445.1). Classification (NCBI taxonomy): domain Eukaryota; kingdom Metazoa; phylum Chordata; class Aves; order Columbiformes; family Columbidae; genus Caloenas; species Caloenas nicobarica. The sequence goes on from NC_088281.1 coordinate 657,571, forward strand.
GCGACGTCCCCAACCGTCCCCTGCGCCGTCCCCAGCCGGGTCGCTGAAGAACCACCAGGAGGTCGACATGAACGTGGTCAGGATCTGCTTCCAGGCGTCCTACACGGACAGCGCGGGGCGGCGGCGGCAGCTCAGCCCGGTGCTCTCCGAGCCCATCTTCGACAAGAGTGCGTCACCGGGGGGACACGCGGCACCGGGGGGGACGTGGCACCGGGGGCCACCAGAGCCCCTGAACCGGGTGGGACGGTGCCCAGTCCTATGTGATGCTGGTGCCAGCCCGGTGCTCTCAGCACCCGTCTTGGACCAGAGTGTCACCGGGGGGATGTGGCACCAGGGGGACGTGGCACTGGTGGGATGTGTCACTGATGGGATGTGGCACCAAGGGGACATGGCACCGGGGGCCACCAGAGCCCCTGGACTGGGCTGGGATGGTGCCCAGTCCCATATGATGCTGGTGCCAGCCCGGTGCTCTTGGAGCCCATTTCGACAAGAGTGGCACCGGGGGGACGTGTCACCGGGGGGACGTGGCACTGGGGGGATGTGGCACTGGGGGGATGTGGCACCAAGGGGACGTGGTTTTGGGGGGACGTGGCACCGGGGGCCACCAGAGCCCCTGAACCGGGTGGGACGGTGCCCAGTCCCATATGATGCTGGTGCCAGCCCGGTGCTCTCAGCACAATTCTTGGACCAGAGATGTCACCGGGGGGACATGTCACTGGGGGGATGTGTCACTGATGGGATGTGGCACCAAGGGGACGTGGCACCAGGGGCCACCAGAGCCCCTGAACCGCACTGGGATGGTGCCCAGTCCTATGTGATGCTGGTGCCAGCCCGGTGCTCTCAGCACAATTCTTGGACCAGAGATGTCACCGGGGGGACGTGTCACCAGGGGGATGTGGCACTAGGGGGATGTGGCACTGGGGGGGGACGTGTCACCAGGCTGGGACAGCGGGGAGGTTGGGACCCCCAGGACTGGGCTGGGATGGTGTTTGCTCCCAGTCCGGTACACAGTCCTAGTCCCAGTCTAAGTGCCTGGTCCCAGTCCAATTTCCAGCCCCAGTCTGATGCTGGGTCCCAGTCTAATTCCCAGTTCAGTGCCCAGTCCCAGTCTGGTGCTCAGTCCCAGTCCAGTTCCCAGTTCGGTGCCTGGTCCCAGTCCGATGCCCAGTCCGATGCTGGTCCCAGTCTGATGCCCAGTCCCAGTCCAGTGCCTGGTCCCCATCCCAGTCCGATGTCCAGTCCCAGTCCCACACTGGTCCCAGTCCCACAATGGACCCAGGGCAATGATGGTCCCAGTCCCAGTCCCACACTGGTCCCAGTCCCACAATGGACCCAGTCCCACGCTGGTCCCAGTCCCAGTCCCACACTGGTCCCAGTCCCATAATGGACCCAGGGCAATGATGGTCCCAGTCCCAGTCCCACACTGGTCCCAGTCCCACAATGGACCCAGTCCCACACTGGTCCCAGTCCCAGTCCCACACTGGTCCCAGTCCCACACTGGTCCCAGTCCCAGTCCCATACTGGTCCCAGTCCCACAATGCTCCCAGTCCCAGTCCCATACTGGTCCCAGTCTCACAATGCTCCCAGTCCCACAATGGTCCCAGTCCCAGTCCCACACTGGTCCCAGTCCCACTCTGGTCCCAGTCCCACAATGGTCCCAGTCCCACTCTGGTCCCAGTCCCACACTGGTCCCAGTCCCAGTCCCACACTGGTCCCAGTCCCACACTGGTCCCAGTCCCACACTGGTCCCAGTCCCACACTGGTCCCAGTCCCAGTCCCACTCTGGTCCCAGTCCCACACTGGTCCCAGTCCCAGTCCCACACTGGTCCCAGTCCCACAATGGTCCCAGTCCCAGTCCCACACTGGTCCCAGTCCCACAATGGTCCCAGTCCCATACTGGTCCCAGTCCCACAATGGTCCCGGTCCCAGTCCCATACTGGTCCCAGTCCCACACTGGTCCCAGGCCAATGATGGTCCCAGTCCCAGTCCCACACTGGTCCCAGTCCCACGCTGGTCCCAGTCCCAGTCCCACTCTGGTCCCAGTCCCACACTGGTCCCAGTCCCAGTCCCACACTGGTCCCAGTCCCACACTGGTCCCAGTCCCTCTCTGGTCCCAGTCCCACAATGGTCCCAGTCCCAGTCCCACACTGGTCCCAGTCCCACAATGGTCCCAGTCCCAGTCCCACACTGGTCCCAGTCCCACAATGGTCCCAGTCCCATACTGGTCCCAGTCCCACACTGGTCCCAGTCCCAGTCCCATACTGGTCCCAGTCCCACAATGCTCCCAGTCCCACAATGGTCCCGGTCCCAGTCCCATACTGGTCCCAGTCCCACACTGGTCCCAGGCCAATGATGGTCCCAGTCCCAGTCCCACACTGGTCCCAGTCCCACACTGGTCCCAGTCCCAGTCCCACTCTGGTCCCAGTCCCACACTGGTCCCAGTCCCACACTGGTCCCAGTCCCACAATGCTCCCAGTCCCACAATGGTCCCAGTCCCAGTCCCACACTGGTCCCAGTCCCACTCTGGTCCCAGTCCCACACTGGTCCCAGTCCCAGTCCCACTCTGGTCCCAGTCCCACACTGGTCCCAGTCCCAGTCCCACACTGGTCCCAGTCCCACGCTGGTCCCAGTCCCAGTCCCACTCTGGTCCCAGTCCCACACTGGTCCCAGTCCCAGTCCCACTCTGGTCCCAGTCCCACAATGGTCCCAGTCCCAGTCCCACACTGGTCCCAGTCCCACACTGGTCCCAGTCCCACGCTGGTCCCAGTCCCAGTCCCACTCTGGTCCCAGTCCCACACTGGTCCCAGTCCCAGTCCCACACTGGTCCCAGGCCAATGATGGTCCCAGTCCCAGTCCCACACTGGTCCCAGTCCCAGTCCCACACTGGTCCCAGTTTGACTCCGGTGCCCCCCCCAGAATCCACCAACACATCGGAGCTGCGGATCTGCCGCATGAACAAGGAGAGCGGCCCCTGCACGGGGGGAGAGGAGCTGTACCTGCTGTGCGACAAGGTCCAGAAAGGTGGGGACAGGGGGACAAATGGGGGGACAGGGGGACAAACGGGGACAGGGGGACAAACTGACCCAGGGGACAGGGGGACAAACAGGGGGACAAACCAACCCCAGGGAATGGGGGGACAGGAGGACAAATGGACCCCAGGGGACAGGGGGACATAACGGACCTGGGGGGACAGGGGGACAAACTGACCCCAGGGGACAGGGGGATAAACTGACCCAGGGGACAGGGGGACAAATGGGGACAGGGGGACAAACCGACCCAGGGGACAGGGGGACAAACAGGGGGACAGGGGGACAAACTGACCGAGGGGACAGGGTGACAAATGGGGACAGGGGGACAAACGGGGACAGGGGACAGGGGACAAACAGGGGGACAGGGGGACAAACCGACCCAGGGGACAGGGGGACAAACAGGGGGACAGGGGGACAAACCGATCCAGGGGACAGGGGGACAGGAGGACAAACCGACCCAGGGGACAGGGGGACAAACGGGGGGACAGAGGGACAAACCGACCCAGGGGACAGGGGGACAAACGGGGACGGGGGGACAAACTGACCCAGGGGACAGGGGGACAAACCGACCCCAGGGGACAGGGGGACATAATGGACCCGGGCGGGGACAGGGGGACAAACGGGGGGACAGGGGGACAAACTGACCCAGGAGGGGACAGGGTGACCTGGGGGTTCAGGGGGGACCCCGTGAGTGCTGAGCCCCCGGTGACGGGGTCTCGGGGTCCCCGCGGCCGTGTCCCCGCAGAGGACATCGCGGTGGTGTTCCGGAAGGAGGCGTGGGAGGCGCGGGCCGACTTCTCGCAGGCCGACGTCCACCGCCAGGTCGCCATCGTGCTCAAGACCCCCCCGTACCAGCAGCTGGAGCTGGCGGAGCCCGTGGAGGTCGAGGTTTTCCTGCAGCGCCTCACGGACAGCGTGTGCAGCCAGGCCTGCCGCTTCACCTACCTGCCGCGGGACCGCGGTACGGACACGGGGACGCGCGGACACGGGGACACGGGGACGGGACCCCCAGGGTGGGGACAGGGCACTGGGATGGGGACGGGGACACTGGATGGGACAAGGACCCTGGGATGGGGACAGGGACCCTGGGATGGGGACAGGGACCCAAGGATGGGGACAGGGACCCAAGGATGGGGACAGGGACCCTGGGATGGGGACAGGGACCCTGGGATGGGGACAGGGACCCCGGGATGGGACAGGGCACTGGGATGGGGACAGGGACCCTGGGATGGGGACAGGGACCCAAGGATGGGGACAGGGACCCTGGGATGCGGACAAGGACCCTGCGATGGGGACAGGGACCCTGGGATGGGGACAGGGACCCAAGGATGGGGACAGGACCCTGGGATGGGGACAGGGACCCAAGGATGGGGACAAGGACCCTGGGATGGGGACAGGGACCCTGGGATGGGGACGGGGACACTGGGATGGGAACAGGGACCCAAGGATGGGGACAGGGACCCTGGGATGGGGACAGGGACCCAAGGATGGGGACAGGACCCTGGGATGGGGACAGGGACCCAAGGATGGGGACAAGGACCCTGGGATGGGGACAGGGACCCTGGGATGGGGACGGGGACACTGGGATGGGAACAGGGACCCAAGGATGGGGACAGGGACCCTGGGATGGGACGGGGACCCAGGGATGGGGACAGAGACCCAAGGATGGGGACAGGGACCTTGGGATGGGGACAAGGACCTTGGGATGGGGACAGGGACCCTGGGATGGGGACAGGGACCCAAGGATGGGGACAGGGACCCCAGGATGGGGACAGGGACCCTGGGATGGGACAGGGACCCAAGGATGGGGACAGGGACCCTGGGATGGGACAGGGACCTTGGAATGGGGAGAGGACCCAAGGATGGGGACAGGGACCCAAGAATGGGGACAGGGACACTGGGATGGGACAAGGACCCTGGGATGGGACAGAGACCCCGGGATGGGGACAGGGACCCTGGGATGGGGACAGGGACCCAAGGATGGGGACAGGGACCCTGAGATGGGGACAGGGACCCAAGGATGGGGACAGGGACCTTGGGATGGGGACAGGGACCACAGGATGGGGACAGGGACCCTGGGATGGGACAGGGACCCAAGGATGGGGACAGGGACACTGGGATGGGGACAAGGACCTTGGGATGGGGACAGGGACCCTGGGATGGGAACAGGGACCCTGGGATGGGGACAGGGACCCAAGGATGGGGACAGGGACACTGGGATGGGGACAAAGACCTTGGGATGGGGACAGGGACCCTGGGATGGGGACAAGGACCCTGGGATGGGGACAGGGACCCTGGGATGGGGACAGGGACACTGGGATGGGGACAAGGATCCTGGGATGGGGTCAGGGACCCAGGGATGGGGACAGGGACACTGGGATGGGGACAAGGACCTTGGGATGGGGACAGGGACCCTGGGATGGGAACAGGGACCCAAGGATGGGGACAGGGACCCTGAGATGGGGACAGGGACCCAAGGATGGGGACAGGGACCTTGGGATGGGGACAGGGACCACAGGATGGGGACAGGGACCCTGGGATGGGACAGGGACCCAAGGATGGGGACAGGGACACTGGGATGGGGACAAGGACCTTGGGATGGGGACAGGGACCCTGGGATGGGAACAGGGACCCTGGGATGGGGACAGGGACCCAAGGATGGGGACAGGGACACTGGGATGGGGACAAAGACCTTGGGATGGGGACAGGGACCCTGGGATGGGGACAAGGACCCTGGGATGGGGACAGGGACCCTGGGATGGGGACAGGGACACTGGGATGGGGACAAGGATCCTGGGATGGGGTCAGGGACCCAGGGATGGGGACAGGGACACTGGGATGGGGACAAGGACCTTGGGATGGGGACAGGGACCCTGGGATGGGAACAGGGACACTGGGATGGGGACAGGGACCCTGGGATGGGGACAAGGACCCTGGGATGGGGACAGGGACCCTGGGATGGGGACGGGGACACTGGATGGGACAAGGACCCTGGGATGGGGACAGGGACCCTGGGATGGGGACAGGGACCCGAGGATGGGGACAGGGACCCTGGGATGGGGACAGGGACCTTGGGATGGGGACAGGGACCCAAGGATGGGGACAGGGACCCTGGGATGGGGACAGGGACCCAAGGATGGGGACAGGGACCCTGGGATGGGGACAAGGACCGTGGGATGGGACAGGGACCTTGGAATGGGGAGAGGACCCAAGGATGGGGACAGGGACCCAAGGATGGGGACAGGGACACTGGGATGGGGACAAAGACCTTGGGATGGGGACAGGGACCCTGGGATGGGGACAAGGACCCTGGGATGGGGACAGGGACCCAAGGATGGGAACAGGGACCTTGGGATGGGGACAGGGACACTGGGATGGGGACAAGGACCCTGGGATGGGGCCAGGAACCCTGGGATGGGGACAAGGACCTTGGGATGGGGACAGGGACCCCGGGATGGGGACAGGGACCCTGGGATGGGGACAGGGACCCAAGGATGGGGACAGGGACCCTGGGATGGGGACAGGGACCCAAGGATGGGGACAGGGACCTTGGGATGGGGACAGGGACCACAGGATGGGGACAGGGACCCTGGGATGGGACAGGGACCCAAGGATGGGGACAGGGACACTGGGATGGGGACAAGGACCTTGGGATGGGGACAGGGACCCTGGGATGGGAACAGGGACCCTGGGATGGGGACAGGGACCCAAGGATGGGGACAGGGACACTGGGATGGGGACAAAGACCTTGGGATGGGGACAGGGACCCTGGGATGGGGACAAGGACCCTGGGATGGGGACAGGGACCCTGGGATGGGGACAGGGACACTGGGATGGGGACAAGGATCCTGGGATGGGGTCAGGGACCCAGGGATGGGGACAGGGACACTGGGATGGGGACAAGGACCTTGGGATGGGGACAGGGACCCTGGGATGGGAACAGGGACACTGGGATGGGGACAGGGACCCTGGGATGGGGACAAGGACCCTGGGATGGGGACAGGGACCCTGGGATGGGGACAAGGACCCAAGGATGGGGACAGGGACCCAAGGATGGGGACAGGAACCCTGGGATGGGGACAAGGACCTTGGGATGGGGACAGGGACCACAGGATGGGAACAGGGACCCTGGGATGGGGACAGGGACCCAAGGATGGGGACAGGGACACTGGGATGGGGACAAAGACCTTGGGATGGGGACAGGGACCCTGGGATGGGACAGGGACCCAAGGATGGGGACAGGGACCCTGGGATGGGGACAAGGACCCTGGGATGGGGACAGGGACCCAGGGATGGGGACAGGGACACTGGGATGGGGACAAGGACCTTGGGATGGGGACAGGGACCCTGGGATGGGAACAGGGACCCAAGGATGGGGACAGGGACCCTGGGATGGGGACAAGGACCCTGGGATGGGGACAGGAACCCTGCGATGGGGACAGGACCTCGGGATGGGACAAGGACCCTGGGATGGGGACAGGGACCCAAGGATGGGGACAGGGACCCTGGGATGGGGACAGGGATCCTGGGATGGGACAGGGACCCAGGGATGGGGACAGGGACACTGGGATGGGGACAGGGACCTTGGGATGGGGACAGGGACCCTGGGATGGGACAGGGACCCAAGGATGGGGACAGGGACACTGGGATGGGGACAAGGACCTTGGGATGGGGACAGGGACCCTGGGATGGGAACAGGGACCCTGGGATGGGGACAGGGACCCAAGGATGGGGACAGGGACACTGGGATGGGGACAAAGACCTTGGGATGGGGACAGGGACCCTGGGATGGGGACAAGGACCCTGGGATGGGGACAGGGACACTGGGATGGGGACAAGGATCCTGGGATGGGGTCAGGGACCCAGGGATGGGGACAGGGACACTGGGATGGGGACAAGGACCTTGGGATGGGGACAGGGACCCTGGGATGGGAACAGGGACACTGGGATGGGGACAAGGACCCTGGGATGGGGACAGGGACCCTGGGATGCGGACAAGGACCCAAGGATGGGGACAGGGACCCAAGGATGGGGACAGGGACCCTGGGATGGGGACAAGGACCTTGGGATGGGGACAGGGACCACAGGATGGGAACAGGGACCCTGGGATGGGGACAAGGACCTTGGGATGGGGACAAGGACCTTGGGATGGGGACAGGGACCCTGGGATGGGGACAGGGACCCAAGGATGGAGACAGGGACACTGGGATGGGGACAAAGACCTTGGGATGGGGACAGGGACCCTGGGATGGGGACAAGGACCCTGGGATGGGGACAGGGACCCAGGGATGGGGACAGGGACACTGGGATGGGGACAAGGACCTTGGGATGGGGACAGGGACCCTGAGATGGGAACAGGGACCCAAGGATGGGGACAGGGACCCTGGGATGGGGACAAGGACCCTGGGATGGGGACAGGAACCCTGCGATGGGGACAGGACCTCGGGATGGGACAGGGACCCTGGGATGGGGACAGGACCCCGGGATGGGACAAGGACCCTGGGATGGGGACAGGGACCCTGGGATGCGACAAGGACCCTGGGATGGGACAGGGACCCAAGGATGGGGACAGGGACCCTGGGATGGGGACAAGGACCCTGGGATGGGGACAGGGACCCAAGGATGGGGACAGGGACCCTGGGATGGGGACAGGGACCCTGCGATGGGGACAGGTCTCTCCAGGCTGGGGACAGGGACACTGGGATGGGACAGGGACCCTGGGATGGGGACAAGGATCCTGAGATGGGGACAGGTCTCTCCAGGCTGGGGACAGGCTCCCAGCTTGGGGACAAGGTTAAGGGGGTGCCAGCCATGGGGAGGTGACATGGGGGGTGACATGGGGGTCCCTCCCCGCAGACGCCTACGGGGTGAACGTCAAGCGCAAGCGGGGGATGCCCGAGGTCCTGGAGGAGCTTTCGGGCTCAGGTGGGTGCCAGCGCGGACCCCCCTGTCACCGGGGGGGGACACCCCAGCCGCGGGGCCCCCCCTGTCCCCTCACCCCGACCCCCCCAGACCCGTACGGGATCGAAGCCAAGAGGAGGAAGAAGCCGCCGGGGTACATGGAGCACTTCGCCCCGCTGCCCGCTGCAGGTGGGGACCCCCGGGGACCCCCAGAACCCCAGGGGACCCCCCAGAACCCCAGGGACCCCCCAGAATCCCAGGGGACCCCCAGAACCCCAGGGACCCCCCAGAGCCCCAGGGACCCCCCAGAGCCCCAGGGGATCCCCCAGAATCCCAGGGACCCCCCAGAACCCCAGGGACCCCCCCAGAGCCCCAGGGACCCCCCAGAATCCCAGGGGACCCCCAGAACCCCTGGGACCCCCCCCCAGAGCCCCAGGGGACCCCCAGAACCCCAGGGATCCCCAGAATCCCAGGGGACCCCCAGAACCCCAGGGTCACCCCCAGAGTCCCAGGGGATCCCCCAGAATCCCAGGGCACCCCCCAGAGCCCCCCCCAGAACCCCAGGGGACCCCCAGAACCCCAGGGACCCCCCAGAGCCCCAGGGACCCCCCAGAATCCCAGGGGACCCCCAGAACCCCTGGGACCCCCCCCCAGAGCCCCAGGGGACCCCCAGAACCCCAGGGATCCCCAGAATCCCAGGGGACCCCCAGAACCCCTGGGACCCCCCCCCAGAACCCCAGGGACCCCCCAGAGCCCCAGGGACCCCCCAGAACCCCAGGGGACCCCCAGGGACCCCCCCTCAGAGCCCCAGGGGACCCCCAGAATCCCAGGGGACCCCCAGAGCCCCAGGGGACCCCCAGAACCCCTGGGACCCCCCCCCCAGAGCCCCAGGGGACCCCCAGAACCCCAGGGATCCCCAGAACCCCAGAGACCCCCCAGAGCCTCAGGGTCACCCCCAGAGCCCCAGGGGACCCCCAGAACCCCAGGGACACCCCAGAGACTCCCCCCCAGAGCCCCAGGGGACCCCCAGAACCCCAGGGACCCCCCCCAGAACCCCAGGGACACCCCAGAGACTCCCCCCCAGAGCCCCAGGGGACCCCCAGAACCCCAGGGACCCCCCCCAGAACCCCAGGGACACCCCAGAGACTCCCCCCCAGAGCCCCAGGGGACCCCCAGAACCCCAGGGACCCCCCCAGAGCACCCAGGGACCCCCCAGGACCCCAGGGGACCCCCAGAGCCCCTTCCATCCCCAGGGAACCCCCAGATTTAAGCGGCGACCCCCCAGATTTGAAAAAGACCCCCAAACCCCCCCAACCCCCAGAGTTTGCAGCATCCCCGGGACGAGTCGGGCCAGGCTGGGGGGGGGGACACACACACGAACCCCCCAACGACCCCCCAGGGTCCCTCCGCAACCCCCGCGCGACCTCAGGACGGGACGGGGCGGGGGGGTCGGAAGGACCCCCCACCCCCCCCACCCCTATATATATATATATATATATATGTGTGTGTCCCCCCCCACGACACCCAGAAGACGCCTTCGCCCTCTTGGCCGCCGAACCGGAGCCCTTGGACACCCTGACCCAGCTCTACGTGCCCTGGGCCCCCCCGGGGTTACCCCCCCCGTACCCCGCTATGGACTTCCCCGAATTATTGGCCGAGCCTTACGGGTCCCCCCCACCCCAAGCGCCCCCCCCGGACCCCCACCCCACCGCCAGCCTGGTGGGCACCCACATGTTCCCCGCTCACTACAAGGACACCGACCTGCGGCTGGGGGACGTCTGAGCGCCCACCGCCCCCCCCCGCACCCCAAAATATCCTCCTGGGGGGGGGGGGGCCCCTCTGCACCCCCCGACCCCCCCCCCCCCCAGACACACACCCCCCACCCCGGTTCGCGCCGCTTTGCACTATATTTATAGGGGGGGACACTCTGGTGGCCCCGGGTCGGGGGGGGGACACACATGGGGTGGCCCCCGCTTTTTGGGGGGGGGGGACACACAAGTGTCACCGCGCGGGTGCCTTGGCCCTGGGGGGGGGACGGGGGGAATAAAGCTGTGGACGACACTGCGGCCTCGGCCTGTCCGGGGGGAACTGGGAGAACTGGGAGGCCCTGCTGGGAACGGCACTGGGATGGGACTGGGAATGGGATGGGACTGGGATGGGACTGGAATGGGACTGGGATGGGACTGGGAATGGGACGGGACTGGGAATGGGATGGGACTGGAATGGGACTGGGATGGGACTGGGAATGGGACGGGACTGGGAATGGGATGGGACTGGGATGGGACTGGGAATGGGACTGGGAATGCGACGGGACTGGGAATGGGATGGGACTGGGATGGGACTGGGAATGGGATGGGACTGGGATGGGACTGGAATGGGACTGGGAATAGGACGGGACTGGGAATGGGATGGGACTGGGATGGGACTGGGAATGGGACTGGGAATGCGACGGGACTGGGATGGGACTGGGATGGGATGGGATGGGACTGGGACTGGGATGGGACTGGGAATGGGAATGGGACTGGGATGGGACTGGGATGGCACTGGGACTGGGATGGGACTGGGACTGGGATGGGACTGGGAATGGGACGGGACTGGGATGGGACTGGGAATGGGATGGGACTGGGACTGGGACTAGGACTGGGATGGGACTGGGACGGCGCTGGGATGGGACTGGGACTGGGATGGGACTGGGATGGGATGGGACTGGGATGGGATGGGACTGGGATGGGACTGGAACTGGGATGGGACTGGGACAGCACTGGAATGGGACTGGGATGGTACTGGGACTGGGATGGCACTGGGATGATACTGGCACAGCACCAGCACACAGGGACTGCAATGGGGCCGGACTGGCACCGGTATAGCCCTGGGACTGGGACCAGTACGGCCCAGTATCACCCTGGATCTGGGACCAGTATGGCCCAGTATGCGACTGGGACTGGGACCAGCCTGGCCCAGTATAGCCCTGGGACTGGGACCAGTATGGCCCAGTGTGGCCCTGGGAGTAGGACCAGTATGGCCCAGTATGGCCCTGGGACTGGGACCAGTATGGCCCAGTATGGCCCAGTGTGGCCCTGGGACTGGGACCAGTATAGCCCTGGCACTGGGACCACTATGGCCCAGTATAGCCCTGGATCTGGGACCAGCCTGGCCCAGCATGGCCCAGCATGGCCCTGGGGCTGGGACCAGTATGGCCCAGTATGGCCCAGCATGGCCCAGCATGGCCCTGGGGCTGGGACCAGTATGGCCCAGCATGGCCCAGCATGGCCCTGGGGCTGGGACCAGTATGGCCCAGTATGGCCCAGCATGGCCCAGCATGGCCCTGGGGCTGGCACTGGAGCTGCTGCTCCGCCCCAAGCCCCGCCCCCGCCGCAAGGCCACGCCCCCACCCCAAGCCCCGCCCTCATCCCTTAGCCCCGCCCCCACCAGGCCACGCCCCCCTTTCGTACCACGGCCCCAACTCCGACTCCTCCCCCTCCGTCACGTCATACGCAGCGCCACGCCCCCCCTTTCCTCCGGCCTCACTTCCGCTTCCGGTCGCTCCGTCGCGACGGGCCCGCCGGTGAGTGAGTGTTCGTCCCGCCGCTTCCCGGCCCGTTTCTCCGGCCCACACCGGCTCCCGCTCTCCCTCCCTCCCGCCGCGTCCCCCCCCCCCCGGCCCCGCCGGGGCTGCAGCCGCCGCTCACGGGCCGCCGCGGTAGCGACTCCCCCGGTGGGCCCGATCCGGGGCCTGTGCCCCCCGGGGGGTGCCCGGTGTGTGTTCCTCCGCCCCGGTACCGGCGCTCCCACTATCCCCACAGTGTCCCCGTCCTTCCGTGGGGGTGTGCCCGGTGTCCCCTGCCCGTGTTCCCCCCCACTCCCGGTATCGCCGCCCGGTGCCCCCCCCCACAACTCCCCGTATCGCCGCCCGGTGCCCCCCCGCCCCGTCCCGGTATCGGCGCCGGGTCTCCCGTACCCCCCCATCCCCATCCCGGGTCGCTCCGTGTCCTCTAACACCCCCCCCCGCTCTCCCCTAGGGACCAGCCGCCCCCGCGCCTCCTCGTCACCCCCCGGTGTCCCGGTTCCCCCCTCCTCGCTGTCCCGGTTTCCCCCCCCGCCGGTGCCTCCGGTGCCCCCGGGATGTGGCACGAGGCCCGGAAGCACGAGCGCAAGCTGCGCGGGATGATGGTGGATTACAAGAAACGGGCGGAGCGGCGGCGCGAGTACTATGAGAAAATCGTGAGTGGAAGCGAGACCGGACCCACCCCCCCCGGGAAAAACGGGGACAGCGGTGACCCCAGGGACAACGGTCACCCTGACACCCTCCCAGGGACAACGGTCACCCTGACACCCTCCCAGGGACAACGGTGACCCCGACACCCCCCCAGGGACAATGGTGGCCTTGTCACCCCCCCTGGGGACAGCGGTGACCCCGACACCCCCCCCAGGGACAGCGGTGACCCCGACACCCCCTCCCGGGGACAGCGGTGGCTTTGTAACCCCCACAGGGACAACGGTGACCCCGACACCCCCCCAGGGACAATGGTGGCCTTGTCACCCCCCCGGGGACAACGGTGACCCCAAGACCCCCCTGGGGACAGCGGTGGCTTTGTCCCCCCGCCCAGGGACAGCGGTGACCCCGACACCCCCCCCAGGGGACAACGGTGACCCCAATTTCCCCCCCCATGGATGGTGGGTGGGACCAACCCGGCGCTTCAGGCCCCACGTAGGGGCAGAAAAGGGGCAAGTGGAGCAGCCCCCCCCTCAATTTTTTTTAACTCTCAGGGATTTTTTTTTTTATTTTTTTCTTAATTTTGGGGTTTTCTCTCCCAGAAAAAGGACCCGGCGCAATTTCTGCAGGTTCACGGCCGTGCCTGCAAAGTCCACCTGGACTCAGCCGTTGCTCTGGCGGCCGAGAGCCCCGTTAATATGTGAGTGACCCCCCCCAACCCCGTGGAGTCCCCCCTGTCCTTTCAGGGGGGTCCCCGTCCCTCCTGGGGGGGTCCTGCCCCCCGCAAAATGTCCCCATTGTCCCCTCAGGATGCCCTGGCAGGGGGACACCAACAACATGATCGACCGTTTCGACGTGCGGGCGCATCTGGATCACATCCCGCTCTACACACCCCCCTTGCTCAACCCCATGTAAGTTTGGGGGGGGTCAAGACACCCCCCTGTGCTGTGGTGTCCCCCCCGCTCCCGGTTTTGGGGTTTTGCAGGACTGGGACCAGTATGGAGCTCCCAGTATGAACTGGAGCGAGTGGGGGGATGAAGGCAAAGGGCCCCCCCACCCCAAAACCAACCAATGGGGGGGAGCCGAGGGAGAAAAGCCCCAAATTAGTGCGGGGGGGTTAATTAATGATGATGCGTTTGTCCCCCCAGATCCCCCGAGCAGGAGTCGGATGAGAGAAAATGCAACTACGAGCGGTACCGGGGGCTGGTGCAGAACGACTTCGCCGGCAGTGAGTGGATTTTGGGGTGAATTCACCCCAAATCGGGCCGTGCTGTCCCCAGGCTTGGAGGAGCAGTGTCTGGGGGTGGATTTTGGGGGTGAATCCCCCCCACCCCGAATCGGGCTGTGCTATCCCCATTTTGGGGTGAATCCCCCCCAAATCAGGCCATGTTGTCCCCATGTCCCCAGGCTCGGAGGAGCAGTATCTGGGGGTGCAGCGGGTGGATTTTGGGGTGTCCCCATGTCCCCAGTCTCGGAGGAGCAGTGTCTGGCGGTGGATTTTGGGGTGAATCCCCCCCCAAATCAGGCCGTGCCATCCCCAGTCTCAGAGGAGCAGTGTCTGGGGTGGATTTTGGGGTGAATCCCCCCGCAAATCGGGCCGTGTTGTCCCCATTTTGGGGTGAATCCCCCCCGAATCGGGCCATGCTGTCCCCACGTCCCCAGTCTCGGAGGAGCAGTGTCTGGGGATGGATTTTGGGGTGAATCCCCCCAAATCAGGCCATGCCATCCCCAGTCTCAGAGGAGCAGTGTGTGGGGTGGATTTTGGGGTGAATCCTCCCCAAATCAGGCCGTGTTGTCCCCATTTTGGGGTGAATCCCCCCCGAATCGGGCCATGCTGTCCCCATGTCCCCAGTCTCGGAGGAGCAGTGTCTGTACCAGATCTACATCGACGAGCTCTACGGAGGCCTCCAAAAACCCAACGAGGACGAGAAGAAAAAGTGAGTGTGACAAGAGGGGACGTCACACGGGGACGGGTGTCCCTGGTGGAGGGGTGACAAGAGGGGGTGACATGTGCGTCCCCAGGCTGGCGGAGAAGAAGGCGTCCATCGGGTACACGTACGAGGACAGCACGGTGGCCGAGCTGGAGGGGGGGCCGGAGCCGCAGCCACGCGGGGACGAGGACGACAGCGAGGAGGACAGCGAGGAGGACGAGGACGAGGTCATCCCCGACATCGGTAATGCACGGCACCCAGTTCTCTGCCCGGTTCCCTTTCCGTTTGGCGTTCCCCTGCCCGTTCCCCTGCCCGTTCCCCTGCCCGTTCTCTCCCTGTTCTCTCCCCGTTCTCTCCCCATCTGGCAGTTCCCTCCCCGTTTCCCTCCCCGTTCTCTGCCTGTTTTCTCCTCGTTCCCTGCCCAGTTCCCCGCCCATTTGGCAGTTCTCTGCCCGGTTCCCCACCCGTTTGGCAGTTCTCTGCCCGGTTCCCCTGCCCGGTTCCCCTGCCTGTTTGCTGGTTCTCTCCCCGGTTCTCTCCCCGATTCCCTGCCTGTTTGGCAGTTCCCTGCCTGTTCTCTCTCTGGTTCTCTTCCCAGTTCCATGCCCGGTTCCCTGCCCGTTCCCCTGCCTGTTTGGCAATTCTCTCTCCGGATCCCTGCCCGTTCTCTCCCCAGTTCCCTGCCTGGTTTCCTGCCCGTTCTCCTGCCGGTTTGGCGGTTCCCTGCCCGGTTCCCTGCCCGGTTCCGTGCCCGGTTCCCTGCCTGGTTCTCTGCCCGGTTCTCTCCCCGGTTCCCTGCCCATTCCCCTGCCTGTTTGGCGGTTCCCTCCCCGGTTCCCTGCCCGTCCCCCGGTTCCCTGCCCGTCCCCCGGTTCCCTGCCCGTCCCCCGGTTCCCTGCCCGTCCCCCGGTTCCCTGCCCGTCCCCCGGTTCCCTGCCCGTCCCCCGGTTCCCTGCCCGTCCCCCGGTTCCCTGCCCGTCCCCCGGTTCCCTGCCCGTCCCCCGGTTCCCTGCCCGTTTGCTGCCCGTCCCTCTCTCCCCGCAGACGTCGAGGTGGACGTGGACGAGCTGAACCAGGAGCAGGTCGCCGACCTCAACAAACAAGCGACCACGTACGGGATGGCCGAGGGCGACTTCGTCAGGTGGGGGCACCCCAGGGGGTGCTTTGGGGACACCCTGGGGGCTTCGGAGACCCCCCACCACCCGGGGGGGGTTTACTGGGGGTCTCGGTGTTTTTTTGGGGCGCACAAGGATGTTGCGGAAGGACAAGGAGGAGGCGGAAGCGATTAAAAACGCCAAAGCGCTGGAGGAGGAGAAGGCCATGTACTCGGTGAGGGAGCTGGAGGAGCCCGAAATCCCCGGGGGGGCGGTCCCTAAATCCCCCTGGGGGGTCTGTAACCCTGGGATGGGTCCCTAAATTTCATGGCGGGGGGGGGTCCCTAAAACTTCTTGGGGGTCCCTAAATCCGCCATGAGAGGGTTTGTAACCCAATGACGGGTCCCTAAATCCCCCTGGGGGGGGCTGTAAACCTGTGGGGGAGTCCCTAAATCCCCCTGGGGGGGTTTGTAACCCCATGGGGGGGGTCCCTAAATCACCATGGAGGGGGCGGGGGGGTTGTAACCCCATGGGAGGGTTCCTAAATCCCCCTGGGGGGTCTATAACCCCATGGGGGTGGTCCCTAACTCCCCCTGGGGGAGCCTATAACCCCATGGGGGGGTCTCTAAATCTCCCTGATGGGGTCTATAACCCCATGGAGGGGGGGGGGGGTCCCTAACTCCATGGGGGGTCCCTAAATCCCCCTGGGGGAGCCTATAACCTCACGAGGGGGGTCCCCATATCCCCCCAGGGCCGTCGCTCTCGCCGCCAGCGCAGGGAATTCCGGGAGAAACGTCTCAAGGGGAGGAAGATCAGCCCCCCCAGGTGACCCCCCCTCGGCTCCCTGTCCCCTCCCGGGGGGTCCCGGGGGCTCCGTCCCCCCGCCCTGGTGTCCCCAACCCTGATGCCGTGTCCTCCGCAGCTACGCGCGCAGGGACAGCCCCACCTATGACCCCTACAAACGGTGAGTGCGGTTCCCCCCCGGGGACGTCCCCGAGGGTCCCCTTCCCTCTGTGGGGGTCCCATTTCATCTGGGGACGTCCCCAAAGGTCCTTTCTTTCTGGGGACGTCCCCAAGGGTCCCATTTCATCTGGGGACGTCCCCAAAAGTCCTTTCTTTCTAGGGACATCCCCGAGGGTCCCCTTCTCTCTGGGGGAGTCCCCGAGGGTCCTCTCCCTGTTGGGGACCCCCTTCCTGCTGGGGGCGTCCCCAAGGGTCCCCTTCCCGCTGGGGGCGTCCCCAAGAGTCCCATTTCATCTGGGGACGTCCCCAAAGGTGCTTTCTTTTTGGGGATGTCCCCAAGGATCCCCTTCCTATTGGGGACATCCCCAAGGGTTCCATTTCCTCTGGGAGCGTCCCCGAGGGTCCCTGTCTTGCTGGGGACATCCCCAAAGGTCCCTTTCCTTTGGGGACATCTCCAAGGGTTGCTTCCCCTTGGGGACATCCTTGAGAGTCCCCTTCCCACTGGGGACGTCCCTGAGGATCCCTTCTCTCTGGGGACGTCCCCGAGGGTCCCCTTCCCACTGGGGACATCCCTGACGGTCCCTTCTCTCTGGGGACATCCCCGAGGGTCCCCTTCCCGCTGGGGACATCCCTGACTGTTCCCTCTGCGCTGGGGACGTCCCCGAGGGTCCCCTTCCTTCTGGGGACATTCCAGAGGGTCCCTTCTCTGCTGGGGACGTCCCCGAGGGTTCCCTCCCCACCGGGGACATCCCCAAGCGTCTCCCTTTATTTTTGAGGGCGCGTTTTTGGCAACCGCCGCCTTTCCCGTCCCTGCAGCTCGCCCTCGGAGTCCAGCTCGGAGTCGCGCTCGCGGTCGCGGACGCCGTCGCCGGGTCACGAGGAGAAAATCACCTTCATCACCAGCTTCGGCGGCAGCGACGAGGAGGCGGCGGCGGCGGCTTCGGCGCAAACCGGCGGCGCTGGAACCCCCGGCAAAGCCGCCGCCGCGCCGGGCCGGCAGCGCTCGGTGCCGCCGGGCAGCGCGGGGCGTCGCGCCTCGTCCCGGTCGGTAACTCTCAACGCCCGGCACCGTTTTCCCGACACCGGCACCGAGGCGGCAGCGGCGGGGGACGCTGGGGACGCCGGTGATGCCGCGACGCGGCTGTTGGCGCTTCTCCAAGCGGGAGCGGGGCGGGTTTTTGGTTGCGGAACTGTGCCGGGGCTGTGATCCGCTGGATCCATCAGATCTAAGAGGGATTCGATGGCACGTCCAGGGGACAGGAGTTAAATTTGGGGGTGACTTTTGCCCTAAAAGTGACCCGGCGTGGCCGGTGCCACCGCGATGCCGCGTCCATCAGATCTAAGAGGGACTTGGTGGCGTTTCCAGGGGACGGGGAGATTTGAGGGTGACATTTGCCCTAAAAGGGACCCGGCGTGGCCGGTGCCACCGCGATGCCGCGTCCATCAGATCTAAGAGGGACTTGGTGGCATCTCCAGGGGACAGCAGTTAAATTCGGGGGTGACTTTTGCCCTAAAAGTGACTCGGGGGGCACCGGGGATGCCGGCACCCCCATGATGGCCAACGCCGCCGCGTCCCCCGCAGGCGCCGCTCTTCCTCCTCCTCGTCCTCGCCGTCCTCCTCCTCCTCCTCGTCCTCCTCGTCCAGCTCCAGCTGCCGGTCGCGCCGCGGCTGCCGCCGCCCGGGCCGGTACCGGCGCTCGCGCTCCCGCCGCTCCCGCTCGCGCTCCCGCCGCGACGGCCGCCGGCGCTCGCGCTCCCACAGCCCCGAGCGCGGCGCCCACCGCTACGGCCCCCGGCGCCGCTCCAGGTACGGCGAGCACATTCACCCCCGGTTTCCCCTGTTTTCTGCCCCGGTTTCTGCTACGGTTTCCCCCAGTTTCTGCCCTGGTTTCCTCCGGTTTCTGCCCCGGTTTCTGCCCTAGTTTCTGCTCTGGTTTCTCCCATTTTCTGCCCAGTTTGCCCTGGTTTCTGCCCCGTTTTCTGCCCCAGTTTCCCCCAGTTTCTGCCCCGGTTTCCCCCGGTTTCTGCCCTGGTTTCTCCCAGTTTCTGCTCTGGTTTCTCCCATTTTCTGCCCAGTTTGCCCTGGTTTCCGCCCCGTTTTCTGCCCTGGTTTCCCCCGTTTTCCGCCCTGGTTTCCCCCAGTTTCCGCCCCGGTTTCCCCCAGTTTCCGCCCCGGTTTCCCCCAGTTTCCGCCCTGGTTTCCCCCAGTTTCTGCCCTGGCTTCCCCCAGTTTCTGCCCTGGCTTCCCCCAGTTTCTGCCCTGGCTTCCCCCAGTTTCTGCCCTGGCTTCCCCCAGTTTCTGCCCTGGTTTCCCCCGTTTTCTGCCCTGGTTTCCCCCGTTTTCTGCCCCAGTTTCTGCCCCGGTTTCCCCCATTTTCTGCCCCAGTTTCCCCCGTTTTCTGCCCCGGTTTCCCCCGTTTTCTGCCCCGGTTTCCCCTGTTTTCTGCCCTGGTTTCTGCTTCGGTTTCCCCCAGTTTCTGCCCCATTTTCTGCCCAGTTTGTCCCAGTTTCCGCCCGGATTTCTGCCCCGGTTTCCCCCGTTTTCTGCCCCGGTTTCCCCCGTTTTCTGCCCCGGTTTCCCCAGTTTTTGCCCCGGTTTCCGCCCCGGTTTCTGCCCCGGTTTCCCCCGTTTTCTGCCCCAGTTTCTGCCCCGGTTTCCCCCGTTTTCTGCTTCGGTTTCCCCCAGTTTCTGCCCCGGTTTCCCCAGTTTTTGCCCCGGTTTCCGCCCCGGTTTCTGCCCCGGTTTCCCCTAGTTTCTGCCCTGGTTTCCCCCATTTTCTGCCCCAGTTTCTGCCCTGGTTTCCCCCAGTTTCTGCTCTGGTTTCCCCCATTTTCCGCCCCGGTTTCCGCCCCGGTTTCCGCCCCGGTTTCCGCCCCGGTTTCCGCCCCGGTTTCTGCCCCGGTTTCCCCCAGTTTCCGCCCTGGTTTCCCCCATTTACTGCCCCAGTTTCTGCTTCGGTTTCCCCCGGTTTCTGCCCCGGTTTCTGCCCCGGTTTCTGCTTCGGTTTCCCCCTGTTTCTGCCCCAGTTTCTGCCCTGTTTTCCCCCAGTTTGTCCCAGTTTCCGCCCCAGTTTCCACCCGGATTTCCGCCCCGGTTTCTGCCCCGGTTTCCCCCGGTTTCTGCCTCAGTTTCTGTCCCAGTTTCCCCCAGTTTCTGCCCAGTTTCCCCCCATTTTTTCTCCCTGTTTTGGCCCCAGTTTTCCTCCCAGTTACCCCCCGCTTTCCTCCCAGTTACCCCCCATTTCTGCCCGTTTTCCCCCCAGTTTCTGCCCAGCTTTCCCCCATTTCTCCCAGTTTTCCTCCCAGTTTCTGCCCCTTTTGTCCCCAGTTTCCGCCCCATTTCTGCCTGGTTTGGCGCCGTTCATTTCCCCCCCGCATTCATCATTTCCCCCCCCATTCTTCGTTTTCCTCCCCCCTTCTTTTTGCCCCCCCCTTCTTTTGCCCCCCCTTCTTTTGCCCCCCCTTCTTTTGCCCCCCCTTCTTTTGCCCCCCCTTCTTTTGCCCCCCCCTTCTTTTTGCCCCCCCCTTCTTTTGCCCCCCCTTCTTTTGCCCCCCCTTCTTTTGCCCCCCCCTTCTTTTTGCCCCCCCCTTCTTTTGCCCCCCCCTTCTTTTTGCCCCCCCCTTCTTTTTGCCCCCCCCTTCTTTTTGCCCCCCCCTTCTTTTTGCCCCCCCCTTCTTTTGCCCCCCCTTCTTTTGCCCCCCCCTTCTTTTTGCCCCCCCCTTCTTTTTGCCCCCCCCTTCTTTTTGCCCCCCCCTTCTTTTTGCCCCCCCCTTCTTTTTGCCCCCCCTTCTTTTTGCCCCCCCTTCTTTTTGCCCCCCCTTCTTTTTGCCCCCCCTTCTTTTTGCCCCCCCTTCTTCGCCCCCCCCCTTCTTCGCCCCCCCCCTTCTTTTGCCCCCCCCTTCTTTTGCCCCCCCTTCTTTTGCCCCCCCCTTCTTTTGCCCCCCCCTTCTTTTTGCCCCCCCCTTCTTTTGCCCCCCCCTTCTTTTTGCCCCCCCCCTTCTTTTGCCCCCCCCCTTCTTTTGCCCCCCCCTTCTTTTTGCCCCCCCCTCTTTTTGCCCCCCCCTTCTTTTGCCCCCCCCTTCTTTTGCCCCCCCTTCTTTTTGCCCCCCCCTTCTTTTTGCCCCCCCTTCTTTTTGCCCCCCCCTTCTTTTTTCCCCCCCTTCTTTCCCCCCCTTCTTTCCCCCCCCTTCTTTTCCCCCCCTTCTTTTCCCCCCCCTTCTTTTCCCCCCCTTCTTTTCCCCCCCTTCTTTTTCCCCCCCCTTCTTTTTCCCCCCCCTTCTTTTTCCCCCCCCTTCTTTTTCCCCCCCTTCTTGCCCCCCCACTTCTTTTGCCCCCCCCCATGCTCTTCCCCCCCATTCATCCCCCCCACCCCCCCCCCGCCATGACGTGGGGTCCCCCCTGACCCCCCCCGTTCCCGCAGGTCCCGCTCGGCCGAGCGCTCCCGCCGGGGGGGCCCCCGCAGCCCCCGCAGCAGCAGCCGCAGCAGCCGCAGCCGCAGCCGCTCGCCCTCCCCGGAGCCGCCGCCGCCCGCAGCCTCACCCGCCGTGGGCGACAAGCTGAAAAAGTGAGGGGGGGGTCACGCTGGGGACGAGCACCCCACTTCGGGGGGGGGCAGCACCCATTAAATGACCCCCCCACCTTGGCTTTTTGTTCCCCCCCCACCCAGGGCTGAATGCGCTGCTGGTAAAGAGACGGGAGCTGCCAAAGTCAGTAAGAATTTAAGCTGCCCTTTAATTGGCATCGCCGGGACACCGAGGTGCCCCCCGTTGTGTCCCCTCGTGTCCCCCCCCCTTTGTCACCTCCTCCCCGTGGAGCTGGGGGGGCCCCGGGGGGGGTTTGGGGAGCGGGTCCCCCGGGTGCGGGTGTCACCTCGCGCCTTGTTTGTCCCCACGGGTGACACACGGGGTGGCCCCGCTGCTTGGGGACAGGGTGGGGGGGGCACAAAGGTGTCACCGTCCCCGCAGGGACAGCCGGACCCGTGGGGGGGGCACAAAGGTGTCACCGTCCCCGCAGGGACAGCCGGACCCGTGGGGGGGGGCACAAAGGTGTCACCGTCCCCGCAGGGACAGCCGGACCCGTGCGGGGGGGGCACAAAGGTGTCACCGTCCCCGCAGGGACAGCCGGACCCGTGGAGGGGGGGGCACAAAGGTGTCACCGTCCCCGCAGGGACAGCCGGACCCGTGGGGGGGCACAGAGGTGTCACCGTCCCCGCAGGGACAGCCGGACCCGTGCGGGGGGGGCACAAAGGTGTCACCGTCCCCGCAGGGGTGCTGGGGGGAGCCCAGGGTGGGGGGGCTGCAGCGTGTCCCCGTGTCCGTCCCCCCCCCGTGTCACACGCCGTCCCCCCCCCCCATTCCCTTTGCAGCCTAAACTGACGCCGCAGGAGAAGCTGAAGCTGCGGATGCAGAAGGCGCTGAACCGGCAGTGTGAGCCCCCCCGTGGCCCCCCCCCTGGCCCCCCATGTCACCCCATATCCCTCTGTGTCTCCCCATGTCCCCCGTCACCCTCCGTATCCCCCTCTGTGTCCCCCCCCCATCCCTCTGTGTCCCCCCCCATATCCCCTGTGTCCCCCTTCATGTCCCCCCCGTGTCCCCCCCCATCCCTCATGTCCCCCTGTGTCCCCTCTCATCTTCCTCATGTTGCCCAATGTCCCCCCTCTGTGTCCCCTCGTGTCCCCTCCATGTCCCCTCCATGTCCCCCCGGCCCCCCTGTTCCTCATGTCCCCCCCGTGTCCCCTTTCATGTCCCTCCATGTCCCCCCATGTCCCCCCCTGTGTCCCTCTCCATGTCCCTCCATGTTCCCCGTGTCCCCCCCCGTGTCCCCCCATGTCCCCCCATGTCCCCTCCATGTCCCCCCGGCCCCCCTGTTCCTCATGTCCCCCCCGTGTCCCCTTTCATGTCCCCCCGTGTCCCTCTCCATGTCCCTCCATGTTCCCCACGTCCCCCCCCGTGTCCCCCTTCATGTCCCCCCATGTCCCCCCATGTCCCCCCATGTCCCCCCCTGTGTCCCTCTCCATGTCCCTCCATGTTCCCCGTGTCCCCCCCCGTGTCCCCCTTCATGTCCCCCCATGTCCCCCCATGTCCCCCCATGTCCCCTCCATGTCCCCCCGGCCCCCCTGTTCCTCATGTCCCCCCCGTGTCCCCCCGTTTCCCCCGTCGTGTCCCCCTTCATGTCCCCCCATGTTCCCCGTGTCCCCTCCGCCCCCCCCCATCCTCGTGGCCCCCTATGTCCCCCCCCATGTTTCTCACGTCACCCAATGTCCCCTTCATGTCCCCCCATGTCCCCCAGTGTCCTCCCCGTGTCCTCCTCCCCGTCCCCCCCAGTTTAGCTCCAGTTTCCCCCAGTTTGTATCTGTGTCTACCCCAGTTTCTGCCCAGTTTCCCCCATTTTCCCCTGTTTTAGCCCCAGTTTCTCCCCAGTTTCCCCCATTTCTCCCCATTTTAGCCCCGGGTTCTGCCCAGTTTCCCCCAGTTTCCCCCATTTCTGCCTGTTTCTGCCCATTTTAGCCCCAGTTTCTCCCCAGTTTCCCCCATTTCTCCCCAGTTTCCCCCATTTCTGGCTGTTTCTGCCCAGTTTCAGACCCAGTCTGTGCCCAGTTTCCCCCATTTCTGCTGGTTTGTCCCCAGTTTCTGCCCAGTTTTCCCCATTTCTGTCCATTTTAGCCCCAGTTTCTGCCCAGTTTCCCCCATTTCTCCCCATTTTAGCTCCAGTTTCTCCCCAGTTTCCCCCATTTCTCCCCATTTCCCCCCCATTTCTGCCCAGTTTCCCCCATTTCTCCCCATTTTAGCTCCAGTTTCTGCCCAGTTTCTGCCCAGTTTCCCCCATTTCTGCTGTTTTGTCCCCAGTTTCTGCCCATTTCTCCCCATTTCCCCCCCAGTTTCTGCCCAGTTTCTGCCCAGTTTCAGACCCAGTTTCAGACCCAGTTTCTGCCCAGTTTCCCCCATTTCTGCTGTTTTGTCCCCAGTTTCTGCCCAGTTTCCCCCATTTCTCCCCATTTTAGCTCCAGTTTCTCCCCAGTTTCCCCCGTTTCTGCCCAGTTTCAGACCCAGTTTGTGCCCAGTTTCCCCCATTTCTGCTGGTTTGTCCCCAGTTTCTGCCCAGTTTAGCCCCAGTTCCTCCCCAGTTTCCCCCATTTCTCCCCCGTCCCCCCCCCCCACTCTTCAATTTCTCTTTTACAGTCAAAGCCGACAAAAAGGCGGCGCAGGAGAAAATGCTGCAACAGGAGCACGAGAGACAGGTGAGGGGGGGGTTACGGTGTCCCGGGGGGGGGGGGTTACGGTGTCCCCGGGGGGGGGTTACGGTGTCCCTGGTTACCGGGGGGGTTTACGGTGTCCCCGGTACCGGTTACCGGGGGGGGGACACCCCGTTAACGGGGGTTTTTCTCCGGCAGGAGCGGGAGGACGAGCTGCGGGCGATGGCGCGGAAGATCCGCATGAAGTAAATCCTCACCCCCCCCAAAAAAAATGGGATATGGGGTGGGGGGGGGTCTATCCACAATATGACCCCCCCCCCCGCCCCGAAATTTTAATTGCAGGGAGCGGGAGCGGCGGGAGAAGGAGCGAGAGGAGTGGGAGCGACAATACAGCCGGCAGAGCCGCTCGCCATCCCCGGCCCCCCGCTACGGTGAGCGCCCACAAAATGAAGTGGGGGGGACACCCCAAAAATGAAAGGGGGGGGGGGAACCCCAAAAAATGAAGGGGGGGGCTCCACTCCCCTCCTCTTTGTGGGGGGAGGAAGGAAAATCGCCGCATTCCTCGGGGAAAACTGGGGGGGTCACGTCCGTCACTCTCGTTGCAGGGCGGGAATACAGCTCGTCCCGCAGGTACGTGTGACCCCCAAAACCCCAAAATGGGGGGGCCCGGACCACCCCCCCCCCCTCACCCCCGTTGTCCCCCCCTCCGCAGGCGCTCCCGGTCCCGCTCCCGCTCCCCCCACCACCGGCACTGACGGCGAACGGACCCCAAATAAAGGCGGAAAAACTCCAAAACTGTTCAAAAACTCTTTATTACGAGCACAAAACACATGGGGGGGGCAGCATTTTTTTGGGGGGCGTGTGGGTTTTTTTGGGGGGTGGTGTTTTTTTCACTGGGGGGGGCGCTGAGTATTTTTGAAGCCGATAATTTTTTACCACGGGTTATTTTTTGGGGGGTGTTTTATTTCACTGGAAGCAGAAGGAAAGCGCTGGGGGGGGCGGCTTTGGCGTTTTGGATGGGGCGGGGGGAGGTTTTTTTGCAGCCGATTTTCTTTTGCCGTGGGTTTTATTTTTTAGGGTGCGTTTCTTTATTTTGGGGGGCTGGTTTTTTTGGGGAGGGGGGTTGGTTTTTGGGGGGGGGGGGGGGGGCGTGTCGTATTTTCTCAGGGGAGGGGGAACGCGAACGCCAGCACATCCGACCCCCGCAGCAGCGCGGCCGTTTGCACCCCCAGGGGGGTTCTCAACGCGTCCACTTGCAAAACCGCGACCCCCCCGCCGGCCGCCCCGAACACCCCGTCGACCGTGACCCCCCCCCAGAGCCAAAACCGCGCCGGGCGGCCCCGGGCGGCCCCCAGACCCCGTAAGAAGCATTGCCGAAGCGCCGCCCGCGCCCCCTGTTCCGCCGGGACCCCCCCCAGCAGCGCTCGCGCCCGGGGGGTCGCGGGGTTGAAGCCCCTCCCGCCGTCCGGGCCCCGCGGCAACCGCACGACCCCCACGGGGACCCCCCCGGGGACCCCCCCGGGGATCCCCAGCGGCATCGCGGCTCCTGTTTGGGGGGGGGGGGGGGAGAAGGTGTTTTGGGGTCACGTACCCCCGGTTTTCAGCCTGTGACCCCCACCCGGAGAGCCCCTCAAGCCCCCACTTGCTCCCCCACAGAATCCTCCCCACGCAAAGCCCCCCGAGTCACCCCCCCAGGAGGGTTCTTGGGCCCCCCCCGGCCCCACACACCCCTCTCTGTGCCCCCACCAGGGCCCCAAGCAAGACCCTATAGAGCCCCCCCAGCCCCATAGGACTCCACAGACCCTCAGTGTCCCTCCAGGGACCCTCCCAGCCCCATAGGATCCCCCAGTGCCCCCCCCCAGCCCCATAGACACCTCCATAGACCCCCCAGCCCCATATAATCCCCCAGTGCCCCCCCAGCTCCATATGATCCCCCCGGGGCCCTGTCCCCCCCTGCTCCACAGACCCCCCCAGCCCCATAGGACCCCCCCAGTGCCCTCCCTCGGGCCCTGTCCCCCTCCTGCCCCATAGACACCCCCATAGACCCCCCCCAGCCCCATAGACTCCCCCAGCCCCACAGACCCCCCCAGCCCCACAGACACCCCCTCAGACACCCCCACAGACCCCCCAGCCCCACAGACCCCCCCAGCCCCATAGACACCCCCACAGACGCCCCAGCCCCATAGACTTCCCCAGCCCCACAGACCCCCCCAGCCCCACAGACACCCCCACAGACACCCCCACAGACCCCCCAGCCCCACAGACACCCCCAGCCCCACAGACACCCCCCCAGCCCCACAGACACCCCCACAGACCCCCCCAGCCCCTCAGACCCCCCCAGCCCCATAGACACCCGCACAGACCCCCCAGCCCCATAGACTTCCCCAGCCCCACAGACCCCCCCCAGCCCCATAGACACCCCCACAGACCCCCCAGCCCCTCAGACCCCCCAGCCCCACAGACCCCCCAGCCCCATAGACACCCCCCCAGCCTCCCCAGCCCCACAGACCCCCCAGCCCCCTAGACACCCCCAGCCCCACAGACCCCCCAGCCCCATAGACACCCCCCAGCCCCACAGACACCCCCACAGACCCCCCAGCCCCATAGACACCCCCACAGACCCCCCCAGCCCCACAGACCCCCCAGCCCCACAGACCCCCCAGCCCCATAGACACCCCCCCAGCCTCCCCAGCCCCACAGACCCCCCAGCCCCATAGACACCCCCCCAGCCTCCCCAGCCCCACAGACCCCCCAGCCCCATAGACACCCCCCAGCCCCACAGACACCCCCACAGACCCCCCAGCCCCTCAGACCCCCCCAGCCCCATAGACACCCCCCCAGACCCCCCAGCCCCATAGACTTCCCCAGCCCCACAGACCCCCCCCAGCCCCATAGACACCCCCACAGACCCCCCCAGCCCCATAGACACCCCCACAGGCCTCCCCAGCCCCATAGACCCCTCCCCAGCCCCCCAGACACCCCCCCAGCCTCCCCAGCCCCACAGACCCCCCCAGCCCCATAGACACCCCCACAGACCCCCCCAGCCCCACAGACCCCCCAGCCCCACAGACCTCCCCAGCCCCATAGACACCCCCCCAGCCTCCCCAGCCCCACAGACCCCCCCAGCCCCACATGATCCCCCCAATGCCCCCCCCCCGGGCCCTGTGTCCCCCCCCCGCCCCACAGACCCCCTATAGAGCCCCCCAGCCCCACAGGCCCCACCTCCCCCCCGGGACCCCCCGTACCCGCGTTTTGCCGCCGCTCCCGCCCCGCGCTCAGCCGCCGCCTGCTTTTCCGCCGCCGCAGATTCGCTTCAAGGCCTCAGCGGGGAACGCACCGCGCTCCGTTTTTTGGCGGGGGGGGTTAAGGGCGTTTCTCCGCGGGTTTTCCGTTCCTCTCCCGCTCCCGGTGCGCGGCGCCGCCGCTTCTTTCTCCTCCTCCCGTTTCCCGCTGTGGCGAAAGTGCGGCGGCGATCGCAGCGCTGCTCCCGCCGCCGGCCCGCGGCGATTCGCTCCCGCAGATTCGCCACCGCCGCCCTCACCGGCACCCGGCGCCAGAGCGGGGCTGAACTCGGCCGCGTCCCATCCCCGTTTTATTCATTTATTTTTCTTTTCCCTCCCCGCTTCTCCCCCATTCCCCGCCTCTCTTTCCTCCCTCCCCCGCGGCCGTGGCGAAAGTGCGGCGCGGGTTGGCGAAAGCGCCTCACCGATTCGCTCCCGCAGATTCGCCACCGCCGCCCTCACCGGCACCCGGCGCCAGAGCGGGGCTGAACGCGGCGGCCTCGCGTCCCCCTTTTAATTATTTTTGTGTTGTTTTTTTTTTTTTTTTCCCCCTCTCCCCGCTTCTCCCCCATTCCCCGCGTCTCTTTCGTCTCTTCCCCGCGGCCGTGGCGAAAGTGCGGCGGCGGAGGCGGCGGCCGCTCCGCTCCGGTCCCCCCCCCGCCCCGTCCGCCCCGTCCCCGCCGGGAAGCGGCCCCGGAGCGCCGGGCGATGCCCCCGGGGCGGCGGTGAGGACGGACAGCTCCGCCATGGAGGCCCCGGGGCCGGCGGCCGTCCCCTCCGAGCCCCCCAACGAGGCCCCGCCGCCCGCTGAGGCCTCCCCGCCGCCCGGGGCCAGCGGAGGAGCGGAGGACGGGCGGTTGCGGCCCGGGGCGAAGCGGGTGACGTTCCCCTCCGATGAGGATATTGTGTCCGGGGCGGTGGAGCCCAAAGACCCCTGGAGACACGGTAACGGGATGGGGGGGGGGTGGACCCAGGTTCCAGTGTAAGTTGGGAATGACCTGTTGGAGAGCAGTGAAAAGGGACCTGGGGGGAAAAAGGGTTTAATTCAGATGCTATCAGGATATACTTACGGAATATATGTATATATATATAAAATATATACAGCCATAGCACCCTGAGAACGGCCAGTCTCGTCTGATCTCGGAAGCTAAGCAGGGTCGGGCCCGGTTAGTGCTTGGATGGGTGACCAGCTGGGAACACGGGGTGCTGCGGGCTGAGCCAGCACTGGATCCTGATCTCAGAAGCTAAGCAGGGTCGGGCCCGGTTCGTGCTTGGACGGGAGACCAGCTGGGAACACGGGGTGCTGCGGGCTGAGCCAGCACTGGATCCTGATCTCGGAAGCTAAGCAGGGTCGGGCCCGGTTAGTGCTTGGATGGGAGACCAGCTGGGAACACGGGGTGCTGCGGGCTGAGCCAGCACTGGGCCCTTGTGGCCAGGAAGGCCAACGGGACCTGGGGGGATTAGAAGTGGGGTGGTCAGTAGGTCTAGAGGTTCTCCTGCCCCTCTACTCTGCCCTTGAAAAAAGGGTTTGGTTCAGATACTATCAGGATATACTTGAGGAACATATATGTATATTTATAATATATACAACTATGGCACCCTGAGAATGCCCAGTCTGGGAAGCTAAGCAGGGTCGGGCCCGGTTAGTGCTTGGATGGGTGACCAGCTGGGAACACGGGGTGCTGCGGGCTGAGCCAGCACTGGATCCTGATCTCGGAAGCTAAGCAGGGTCGGGCCCGGTTAGTGCTTGGATGGGAGACCACCTGGGAACACGGGGTGCTGCGGGCTGAGCCAGCACTGGGCCCTTGTGGCCAGGAAGGCCAACGGGACCTGGGGGGATTAGAAGCGGGGTGGGCAGTAGATCCAGAGGTTCTCCTGCCCCTCTACTCTGCCCTTGAAAAAAGGGTTTGGTTCAGATACTATCAGGATATACTTGAGGAACATATATGTATATTTATAATATATACAACTATGGCACCCTGAGAATGCCCAATCTGGGAAGCTAAGCAGGGTCGGGCCCGGTTAGTGCTTGGATGGGAGACCAGCTGGGAACACGGGGTGCTGCGGGCTGAGCCAGCACTGGGCCCTTGTGGCCAACGGGACCTGGGGGGATTAGAAGTGGGCTGGTCAGTAGGTCCAGAGGTTCTCCTGCCCCTCTGCTCTGCCCTGGGGAGGCTGCATCTGGCCCAGGGGGAGGCTATGGAGTCCCCTTCTCTGCAGACATTCCAGCCCGCCTGGTTCTGTGTAACCTCATCTGGCTGTTCCTGCTCCGGAGCAGACGATCTTCCGAGGTCCCTCCCGATCCCTGACATTCTGTGATTCCGTGACACCGGGGGTGGGACTGACCCGGTACCGGGGGGGATAACGTGACTCCATAGGGGCCGGAGTCGGTGGAGGCCCCTCCGGTGTTGGGGGTTTGGACCCGGTCGCCTCCCGGTAATTTCGCTTGTTGTCCCAGCCGGACCCCGGGAACTGGCACCGCGCTTCCTTTTTGGCCCCAAAACAGGCTTTTTTATTAAAATTTCCCCCGCGTCACAACGCGGAAATTGGCGTTTTCACGAGATCTTTCCAATCGCTCCTTGGGTGACGAGACCCCGTCCGCTTCCGGGCTGCGAGGCGCTGGATCTCGTTACGCGGCGCTAATTAATTCTGCTTTTCTCGCCCGAGTCGCCGGCTCCGCGCGATCCCTACGGCAGAAGAACGAACGTCGCCGCCGGTGGCTTCGCCTTCGCCCGTTAACGCCGCGTTTCCAGCACGAAGCCGACGCCGGGCTGGTCCCCGCGCCCTTCCCGCCCTCGTTAAGCGCCCGCTAACGAGCTGCTTTCCCTGCACGGAGCCGCTTTTCCCCAAAGGGACGGATCCCTCAACCCTCCCCGCCGGCTTCGTGCCCTCCAGCTGCCGGGAGCTTTTTCTTTAAACCCCTTTAACCCCATATTTAATTATTTCACGCCCTTTAACCCCGTATTTAATTCTTTAAAGCCATTTAACCCCAAACTTCAGCCCCCGAAGGCTCCGGGGACGTCGCCCGTCCCGTGACGCCGCGTTTCTCCTCCCTCTCACGTGGGGATAATCGTTGTTTTGATTCAGGGCTTTATTTTGCTTCTCGTCCATCATTCGGCGCCCGAAATTGCTCCAGCGGACGCGCCTCAGCTCGTCCGAATTCCTCCCGGAGCCGCCGCCGCGCTCCAAACACCCACGTTGCTTTGAAACGTCCCGTTTCTCACCAAACCCAGCGCCGTGTATATTTTTTTCAATATTTCTCTTGGTTTTTTAAAACATTTTTCCCCGCCCCGGGACCTTTAAAGCCACCCGAGCTCTCCAGAGCCGTCTCGGGTTCCGTCCCGTCGCCGTTCGCCATTAATTATTTCTGCCGTTAATTGTTTCTCGCTCCGCCCGGGTTAAATTTCACCATTTTCTGCTCCGACCTTCATCTCCATCCATCCCTTGGGCGGCTGCTCTTAAGTCTCGCTTAACTAAGCCCGGCCTCGGGGAACATTTAAACCTTCGCTGCTTCGTCGTCCCCGCGAACCTCAGGACCCCGGGAAGGGTCGTTTGGGCCAAAAAAACGCCAAAAAAAGGTGGTTTTGGGTGGCGCGGCTGAGCCGTCGCCTCCTCCCCGCGTCGCTCTGTCGCGAGCGGGGAAAAGATTAAAACGCCGCTTTTTTTGGGTTGTTTTCTTGGGGTTTTTTTCCGGGGCGGTTTGTGCTTCGCTTTGCTGGGGAATCTGGTTCCTCCGGCTCGGCCTCTGCGCGGTGACGGTTTCGGCGTCGGCCGGAGCCGCCGGCCAAACCGAACCCGCGCCAAGAGCCGCACGTGTCGGCGTCCGCGGCATCCGGAGCGGCCGCTTCCCCGTGATTCACAAGCAAAAATACACACCCAACCCCTCCCGCCGCCGCCGGCCCCGTTCGGGGGGGCGTATTCGGCCCAAAAAACCCCAATTCCGGCAAATTTAAACCCACCCCCGAGTCCTCCGCGCGCCGCAAAGATTTGGGGTTGACGTGTCCGCCCGGCTCCGTGATTGAGTGAAAACCCAAAGTTTTGTGGGACTAAAGCAAAGAGCTCCCGGCGCCGTTTATTAACCTCCCGAGAGGGGTTTGCCCTTCCAAAAAGTGCGGTTTTTACCCCAAAACAGCAGCTCGGGGCGGGCGGGAGCGTCAAAGCAAAACCCGTTTTCCGTCGCGTTCGGGTCCCGCGGCCGCCTCTCTCACCCGCTTCCGATTTTGCCCTTTTCCAGCCCAAAACGTGACCGTGGAGGAGATCGTGGCCGCCTACAAGCTCGCCTGCCAGAAACTGAGCTGCCGCCAGATCCCCAAACTCCTCAAGCAGATCGAGGTACGACCCCGCACCCATTTTTTTCCCCATTTTTCCCCGTTTTAGCGGCTCTTTGGGGCTGCTTTGCCGTCTGGGGCGTCCCGCGTCCTCCCTTCGTTTCGGGGCCCGTTTGTCGCGTTCCCTCGTTACTCTCACGCGTTAATTCCTCCTTTTTCTTGCAGGAATTTAAAGACCTGGCTCCGCGGATCGACTGTCTGGATCTCAAAGGTGAGACCCATCGCCGTCCCCGCCGCGTTTTACTCCTTTCCCGGCGTTTCGTTCCGTCCGGGGCGACGCTTTCTGCGAATAAACCCCCCAAAAACGCCCAACGTCGCGTTGGAATTTCCCCTCCATGGGTTTAGCTGCCTCCAAACGGGGTGAAAAAGCCTCGTTTTGACGCATCGCCGCTCTCCGCGCACCCAAATTCCCCTTTTTTTCTGCTTTTTCCCCAGGGGAGAAGCTGGATTACAAAGCCTGCGAGGCGCTGGAGGAGATTTTCAAGCGGGTCCAGTTCAAAATCGTGGATTTGGAGCAAACCAGCCTGGATGAAGACGTGAGCGGCCGCTTCGTTTTCGGGGCGCCGCGCGTTAAATACGGATTTTTCAAGCCGTTCCAGCAGCTCTCGGGTGGTTTTTTACGGGCTGGGGATGAATTTCACGCCCGTTTCTTCGCGTCTTGCCCCGACTCGCCTCCTTCTTCCCCGGCTTTGAGGTTCCGAGCGCCAAAATTCCGGTTTTTCCCCCGTTTTTTCTCTCCCGTTTGCCGGGTTTTTTTTCGGGAGGCCTCGCAGCGCTTTTGCGGCTCCGGCTCGTTTTCTCCCGACAGCCTCATTATCTCATTAAGGAAATTGTTCCTCTTGTGCCGTAGGAGCTTCAGACGCGAGTCCTGCTCTGCCCGTGCCTTTCACTCCTCGCTCGGCTCCAAATCGTGGCGTTTTTACCTTATTTTTTCAGCCTTTTCCCAGCCTTTTTGGGCCTCTTTCCGGCCTGTTTTCCGCCTCCTTTCTGCCTTTTTTTTCCTGCCTCTTTCCGGCCTCTTTTCTGCCTTTTTCCTGCCTTTTCCTGCCTTCTTTCAGCCTTCTTTGCGGCCTTTTTTCTGCCTTTTTTCTGCCTTTTTCCTGCCTTTTTCCTGCCTCTTTCTACCTTCTTTCCGGCCTTTTTTTTGCCTTTTTCCTGCTTCTTTCCTGCCTTCTTTCCACGTTCTTTCCTGCCTCTTTCCAGCCTTTTCCTGCCTTCTTTCCACCTTCTTTCTGGCCTTTTTTTTGCCTTTTTTTGCCTCTTTCCGGCCTTTTTCCTGCCCCTTTCCGGCCTGTTTCCTGCCTCTTTCCTGCCTCTTTCCACCCTCTTTCCGGCCTTTTTTTTGCCTTTTTCCTGCTTCTTTCCTGCCTTCTTTCCACCTTCTTTCTGGCCTTTTTTTGCCTTTTTTTGCCTTTTTCCGGCCTTTTTCCTGCCCCTTTCCGGCCTTTTTTTTGCCTTTTTCCTGCCTCTTTCCGGCCTGTTTCCTGCCTCTTTCCAGCCTTTTCCCACCTTCTTTCCGGCCTTTTTTTTGCCTTTTTTTGCCTTTTTCCGGCCTTTTTCCTGCCTCTTTCCAGCCTTTTCCCACCTTCTTTCCGGCCTTTTTTTTGCCTTTTTTTGCCTTTTTCCGGCCTTTTTCCTGCCTCTTTCCGGCCTGTTTCCTGCCTCTTTCCGGCCTGTTTCCTGCCTCTTTCCGGCCTTTTCCCACCTTCTTTCCAGCCTTTCTTTGGCCCTTTTTCTGCTTTTTTTCCAGCCTCTTTCCTGCCTTTTCCCACCTTCTTTGTGGCCTTTCTTCGGCCTTTTTTCTGCCTTTTTCCTGCCTCTTTCTGGCCTTCTCCCACCTTCTGTCCGGCCTTTCTTCGGCCTCTTTCCTGTCTTTTCCCACCTTCTTTCCGCCTTCTTTCTGGCCTTTCTTCAGCCTTTTTCCTGCCTTTTCCCGCCTGCCTTCCACATTCTTTCTGGCCTTTTTTTGGCCTTTTTTCTGCCTTCTTTCCAGCTTCTTTCCGGCCTCTTTCCGGCCCATTTCCCACCTTCTTTGTGGCCTTTCTTCGGCCTTTTTCCTGCCTTTTTCCTGCCTTTTTCCTGCCTTTTTTCTGCCTTCTTTTCACCTTCTTTCCTGCCTCTTTCCTGCCTCTTTTCTGCCTTTTTCCTACCTTCTTTCCACTTTCTTTCCGGCCCTTTTCCTGCCTCTTTCCTGCCTCTTTCCTGCCTCTTTCCTGCCTTCTTTCCACTTTTTTTCCTGCCTCTTTTCTGCCTTTTTCCTACCTTCTTTCCACTTTCTTTCCTGCCTCTTTCCTGCCTTTTCCTGCCTTTTCTTGCCTCTTTCCTACCTTCTTTCCACTTTTTTCCTGCCTTTTCCTGCCTTTTCCTGCCTTTTCCTGCCTTTTCCTGCCTTTTCCTGCCTTTTCCTGCCTTTTCCTGCCTTTTCTTGCCTCTTTCCTGCCTCTTTCTTGCCTCTTTCCTGCCTTTTTCCTGCCTCTTTCCTGCCTTTTTCCTACCTTCTTTCCACTTTCTTTCCTGCCTCTTTCCTGCCTCTTTTCTGCCTTTTTCCCACCTTCTTTTCCACTTTCTTTCCTGCCTCTTTCCTGCCTCTTTCTTTCCTGCCCTTTCCTGCCCTTTCCTGCCTCCTTTCCCCCTCCTTTCTGCCCTTTCCAAGCCCTCAACGACTCCCCCCACCCCGCCACGTCAAGCCCCCCATCACCACCACCTCTCTCCGCATCCCCCCGCACCAACCCCTCCTTTCCCCCCCCAAACCCCCTTTCTTTTTTTTTTTTTTCCCCCCCCCAAAAACCCCATTTTTCCCCCCGAACGGCGCTAACCGCAGCTTTTCCCCTTGGCCCAGGGCGCCTCGGCGCTGTTCGACATGATCGAGTACTACGAATCGGCCACGCACCTCAACATCTCCTGCAACAAGCACATCGGCACGCGGGGCTGGCAGGCGGCCGCGCACATGATGAGAAAGGTTCGTTTTCCCCGTTAATACATTTTTACCCTCATTTTTCCCCTCCCCGCGCTTACCCCGGGGTGGGTTTTGCCCAGAAAACCACACGGTTCAGAAAACCCAGGACAAAAAGATCCCCAAAACGCCCCGGAGCGGAGAAAATAACAACGCGGATCCCAGCGAAATAAAAAAGAACGCGGAGCCGGGTGTGATTAGTGGCGCGCGTGCCGGCTGTTTATTAATTATCTTTACGGCCGGATGACGAGCGCTGGGGCTTTGTGGGGGTTTAATTAAGCATTGTTCATCTCATCGGGCGCGGCGCAAAACCGCCCTCCGGCCGCAATTAACCTCCCCAACCTGCTAATTGGGATTTTGGGCGCTTCGCCTTCCCCGTCCGGCGTTTTGGGGATGCCGAATGTCCCCCGGACGCCGTCACCGTGATCCGAAACCCACCGGAGCGGCCGCCAACGCCCTCGGGGTGGTTTTGTTTCAGGGGCTCTTGGTTTCTTGGCGAGGGAGGATCCGGAGTTTATTTTAACACAAAAAATGGTACATAAGGTTTTTATTGGGAATTCCGTGGGCAATAAGGTGTTTATCTGGAATTCCGCGGACAATAAGGTGTTTATCTGGAATTCCATGGGCAATGAGGTGTTCGTCTGGAATTATATGGACAATAAGGTTTTTATTGGGAATTCCACGGACAATAAGGTGTTCATCTGGAATTCCATGGACGATAAGGTGTTTATTGGGAATTACATGGACAATAAGGTGTTTATTGGGAATTACATGGACGATAAGGTGTTTATGTGGAATTATATGGACAATAAGGTGTTTATTGGGAATTCTATGGACGATAAGGTGTTTATCGGGAATTCCATGGACGATAAGGCGTTTATCTGGAATTCCGTGGGCAATAAAGTTTTTATTGGGAATTATACGGACAATAAGGTGTTTATCTATAATTCCATGGGCAATAAGGTTTTTATTGGGAATTATATGGACAATAAGGTGTTTATCTATAATTCCATTGGCAATAAGGTTTTTATTGGGAATTATATGGACAATAAGGTGTTGATCTATAATTCCATGGGCAATAAGGTTTTTATTGGGAATTATAGGGACAATAAGGTGTTGATCTATAATTCCGTGGGCAATAAGGTTTTTATTGGGAATTATAGGGACAATAAGGTGTTTATCTGGAATTATATGAACAATAAGGTGTTTATTGGGAATTACAGGGACAATAAGGTGTTTATCTGGAATTATATGAACAATAAGGTGTTTATTGGGAATTATATGGACAATAAGGTGTTTATCTGGAATTCCGTGGGCAATAAGGTTTTTATTGGGAATTAAGTGGACAATAAGGTGTTTATTGGGAATTACAGGGACAATAAGGTGCTTATCTGGAATTCCGTGGGCAGTAAGGTTTTTATTGGGATTTCCACAGGCAACAAAGGCGTTTATCTGGAATTCCGCAGACAATAAGGCTTTTACTGGGAATTCCACAGGCAATAAAGGAGTGTATCTGGAATTCCACAGCCAATAAAGGTGTTTATCTGGAAGCGTGGGCTCCGAGCGGCACCCGCGGGGCGCCCGCGGTGCCGTTTTGGGTGGGCAAACCTCGCGCCCGGGGGCGTTCCGTTGTCTCCGCTTGGGAAACGGGTGGGATTTGACGCCGAGCCCCCCCGCCGGGGGTTTGTTTTCCCCGCAGACGAGCTGCCTGCAGTACCTGGATGCGCGGAACACGCCGCTGCTCGACCACTCGGCCCCGTTCGTGGCGCGGGCGCTGCGCATCAGCAGCAGCCTGGCCGTGCTGCACCTGGAGAGCACCAGCCTCTCGGGGCGGCCCCTCATGCTGCTGGGTGAGTCCTGGGGGGGACACACTGTCCTGGGCCCCCCCAGAGTCCCCAGAACCCCCCTGCACCCCCAGAACCCCCTTGTACCCCCGAACTGCGTCCCGGTCCCCCCATCACCCCCTGCACAGCACCAGCCTCTCGGGGCGGCCCCTCATGCTGCTGGGTGAGTCCTGGGGGGGGGACACTGTCCTGGGCCCCCCCAGAGTCCCCAGAACCCCCCTGCACCCCCAGAACCCCCTTGTACCCCCGAACTGCGTCCCGGTCCCCCCATCACCCCCTGCACAGCACCAGCCTCTCAGGGCGGCCCCTCATGCTGCTGGGTGAGTCCTGGGGGGGACACACTGTCCTGGGCCCCCCCAGAGTCCCCAGAACCCCCCTGCACCCCCAGAACCCCCCTGTACCCCCGAACCGCGTCCCGGTCCCCCCATCACCCCCTGCACAGCACCAGCCTCTCAGGGCGGCCCCTCATGCTGCTGGGTGAGTCCTGGGGGGGGACACACTGTCCTGGGCCCCCCCAGAGTCCCCTGCACCCCCCTGCACCCCCCTGCACCCCCAGAACCCCCCTGTACGCCCGAACCGCATCCTGGTTCCCCCATCACCCCCTGCACAGCACCAGCCTCTCGGGGCGGCCCCTCATGCTGCTGGGTGAGTCCTGGGGGGGGGACACTGTCCTGGGCCCCCCCAGAGTCCCCAGAACCCCCCTGCACCCCCAGAACCCCCCTGTACCCCCCTGCACCCCCAGAACCCCCTTGTACCCCCGAACTGCGTCCCGGTCCCCCCATCACCCCCTGCACAGCACCAGCCTCTTGGGGCGGCCCCTCATGCTGCTGGGTGAGTCCTGGGGGGGACACACTGTCCTGGCCCCCCCCAGAGTCCCCAGAACCCCCCTGCACCCCCAGAACCCCCCTGTACCCCCGAACCGCGTCCCGGTCCCCCCATCACCCCCTGCACAGCACCAGCCTCTCGGGGCGGCCCCTCGTGCTGCTGGGTGAGTCCTGGGGGGGACACACTGTCCTGGGCCCCCCCAGAGTCCCCAGAACCCCCCTGCACCCCCAGAACTCCCTTGTACCCCCCTGTACCCCCCTGCACCCCCAGAATCCCATCCCGGCCCCCCCAGCACCCCAAACGACGGCGAGATGCCAGGTGCCAATGACACGCCAGTGGTCTCTGGTGTCAGACAGCGCTGGGCGGCCCCCCCCTCATTAAATTAACGAATTAGCGATAAATTCCAGGCGGGACGGAACTAAGGGGGCGTCGGAAAAGCTGAGGGGTCTCCAGGGGGGCGTTTCGGGGGGTTAATTGTTAATTAAACCGGACGAAGGCGACGTGCTGCACGTGGCGGCGCCGCTTCCCCCAGCCCTCCCGGCGCGGGGGGAGTTTTTGGGTCAAAATGCCAATTTTTTGGTTGTTTCTTTGTTCCAGCCACGGCTCTGAAGATGAACGTGAACCTGCGGGAGCTGTACCTGGCTGACAACAAGCTGAACGGGCTGCAGGACTCGGCGCAGCTCGGCAACCTGCTCAAGTTCAACTGCTACATCCAGATCCTCGACCTCCGCAACAACCACATCCTGGACTCGGGTCAGCCCCATTTCCTGCGGTTTTCACCCCGATTCAGGGCGCCCAGGCCCTCGGGGCGCGGAGTTTGGGACCTGCCGGTTTTTCTCCTCCCCGCGCCCCAGAGCCAAAAAACAAAAGTCAAATATTGAGCTGGGAATTGGAGAATAACCCCGATCGCTCGCCGCGGATTGGCGGAGGAGCCGCTCTCGGGCTTGTCCCTCGCCTGGGGTGACAAGGTGACCGAGCGGGATGTCACCGGCGCTGTCGCGGTTCCCGAACGGGTCCCACCCCCCGGCGCAAACTTTAATTTGTCGCCCGCCGCGTCCCTCGCGGCTTTGTGCAAAGGACGAGGTCGGCGACCCAGAGGAAGGAGCCGCCGGTGTCACCCCCTGTGCCCCCCAGCCAACCCCCAGCGCCCCCGGGGGGTTTACACTCCGCTCCAGCTTAACGCTAATTAACGTTAGGTTTAATTGCTCGTTTGTGCCCGTCCCCCAGGCCTGGCCTACCTGTGCGAGGGGCTGAAGGAGCAGCAGAAGGGGCTGGTGACGCTGGTGCTGTGGAACAACCAGCTGACGCACACCGGGATGGCGTATCTGGGCATGACGCTGGTGAGTGCGGCCCGGGGACGGTGGCAGAGGGTTGTCACAGCCCGGCCCTTGGCCCTTGGCCCTCTTGGGTGTCCCCGGGCTCAGCTCAGCTGGGAATTAACCCACTGGGGTGTGGGATGGACCTGTCGTCTCGTCCCCCTCGAGCTGTCCCGCCCCCTCCATCTGGCCCCCCTCGAGCTGCCCCTGTCCCCATAGAGCTGCCCCTGTCCCCCTTGAGCCATTTCTCTCCCCCTCGAGCTGCCCCTGTCCCCCTCGAGCCATCCCTGTCCCCCTCGAGCCATCCCTGTCCCCATAGAACTGTCCCTGTCCCCATAGAGCCACCCCTCTCCCCCTCGAGTTGTCCCTGTCCCCCTCGAGCCGTCCCTGTCCCCCTCGAGCCATCCCTGTCCCCCTCAAGTTGTTCCTGTCCCCATAGAGCCACCCCTGTCCCCATAGAACTGTCCCTGTCCCCATAGAGCCACCCCTCTCCCCCTCGAGTTGTCCCTGTCCCCCTCGAGCCGTCCCTGTCCCCCTCGAGCCATTTCTGTCCCCGTCGAACTGTCCATGTCCCCCTCGAGCCATCCCTGTCCCCCTCGAACTGTCCATGTCCCCCTCAAGCTGTTTTCTGTTCCCCTCGAGACATCCTTGTCCCCCTCGAGCCATTTCTGTCCCCCTCGAGCCATTTCTGTCCCCCTCGAGCCATTTCTGTCCCTCTCGAGCCGTCCCTGTCCCCCTCGAGCTGCCCCTGCCCGCCTTGACCCGTTCCTGTCCCCCTCGAGCCGTCCCATCCCCCTCGAGCCATTTCTGTCTCCCTCGAGCCGTCCCTGTCCCCCTCAAGCTGCCCCTGTCCCCCTCGAGCCATTTCTGTCCCCCTCGAGCCATCCCGTCCCCCTTGAGCCATCCCTGTCCCCCGTGTCCCCGCAGCCCCACACGCAGAGCCTGGAGACCTTGAACTTGGGCCACAACCCCATCGGCAACGAGGGCGTCCGCAACCTGAAGAACGGGCTGATCGGGAACCGCTCGGTCCTGCGCCTGGGCTTGGCCTCCACCAAACTCACCTGCGAAGGTGGGTGACGCCACGGCGGCCGCCACAGCGCCGTGTGTCCCCCCGCCCAGAGTCCCCGTGGTCCCCAAGACGGTGTTTTGGGGGGGGTCCACGGCCTGGCTGTCACCAAAACATCACAGTCCCGCGGGTTCGGTGCCTCCGGCGCCTCCTACGCCGCGTGGAAACCTCCCGGCGCCCCGAGGAGCCCCCCGGCGGTGTCAGCGTCCCTGTCCCCCTGCAGGCGCGGTGGCGGTGGCCGAATTCATCGCCGAGAGCCCGCGGCTGCTGCGCCTGGACCTGCGGGAGAACGAGATCAAGACGGGGGGGCTGATGGCGCTGTCGCTGGCGCTCAAGGTCAACCACTCGCTGCTGCGCCTCGACCTGGACCGCGAGCCCAAGAAGGAGGCGGTGGGTGCCGCGGGCGTCCCCCGGCCCCCCGGCCCTTCGCGGCGGTCGCGTTCCTGCTTTCCAGCTCTTCTCGATTTCCGACTGCTCCCGATTGCCCAGCGTTCCCCGGTTCTGAACAGTCCGATTTCCAAACGTTCCCGATTTCCAAACGTTCCCGATTTCCAACTGCTCCTGATTCCCCAACATTCCTGATTTCCAAACGTTCCCGATTTCCAACTGCTCCCGATTCCCCAACATTCCTGATTTCCAAACGTTCCCGATTTCCAACTGCTCCTGATTCCCCAACATTCCTGATTTCCAAACGTTCCCGATTTCCAACTGCTCCTGATTCCCCAACATTCCTGATTTCCAAACGTTCCCGATTTCCAAATGTTCCTGATTTCCCAACATTCCCAATTTCTGAATGTTCCCAATTTGCAAACGTTCCTGATTTCCAATTGCTCCTGATTCCCCAACATTCCTGATTTTCAGATGTTCCTGATTTCTGAATGTTCCCAATTCCTGAAAGTTTCCAGTTCCTGAGTGTTCCCAATTCCCCAGCATTCCTCATTCCTGAACGTTCTTGATTTCTGAACGCTCCTGATTTCCAAATGTTCCTGATTTCCAATTGTTCCCAATTTCTGAACATTCCTGATTTCCAACTGCTCCTGATTTCCCAACGTTCCCGATTTCCAATTGCTCCTGATTTCCAACTGCTCCTGATTTCCGATTGTTCCCGATTTCCCAACGTTCCCAACTTCTGAACGTTTCTGATTTCCCGAGTTCCCGATTCCTGAGCGTTCCCAATTCCCGATCGTTCCTGATCTCTCAAAGTTCCTGATTTCCCAACGCTCCTGATTTCCCGCTGTTCCCAATTCCCGATGGCTCGGATCC
Source organism: Caloenas nicobarica (assembly GCF_036013445.1). NCBI lineage: Eukaryota > Metazoa > Chordata > Aves > Columbiformes > Columbidae > Caloenas > Caloenas nicobarica. The sequence goes on from NC_088281.1 coordinate 698,771, forward strand.
CCCGTCGCTCCCCGCTCCTTCCCGACGTCCCGAACAGGCGCCGTTTCCCCCCCCGGCAGGTGAAAAGTTTCCTGGAGACGCAGAAGGCGCTTCTGGCCGAGATCCAGAACGGCTGCAAGCGCAACTTCGTGCTGGCGCGCGAGCGGGAGGAGCAGCAGCTGCAGCACTCGGCCTCCATGCCCGAGATCGCCGACGAGGACGAGGGGCCAACCGAAGCCACCGCGGAGGGGACGGAACCCGCCGAGCCCGCGGCCAACGGGGCGGGGGACGAGGACGGTGACAACGACGGTGACAACGGCGACGGGACGGACTCCGACTCGGACACGGACGAGGAGGCGGACGCTGGGCTGGAGGCGAAGGACTCGAGCGAAGCCCCAGAACCCCCCGACTCCGCCGCTGGTGTCACCGCGCTGGGGACGCCGCGGGACCGGCCGTGTCCCCTCCCTGTCCCCGAGCAGGGGGGTCCCGCCCCCACCCAGGGCGCCGAGCGCAGGATTTCGGTTTCCAGCCCGGGCCGAGGCCACAAAATCTTCGTGGTGACGCGGGTGGAGCCTCTGCCGGAGCGAGCGGCCCCCACCGCGCCCCCGAACCCCGAAACGCCGGCGAACGGGGCCCCCCCGGCGCGGGGAGACCCCCCGTCCCGCGCCGACCCCCCCCTCCCCAACGGCCTCAAGCCGGATTTCGCGCGGGCGCTGCCGGACGCGGCCCCCGACGGCGATGGCAAAGCCGGGAGCTGCGCCGCCCAGCACGGTAAGAGCCCCCCGGCCCCGATCCGCCCGCTTTCCACCCCAAAACCGCCGCGAGGAGCCGTTCCTGGCGCCGGGGACACCCCCCGGGGTGGAAATTCTACTTTTCCTGGGGGAATTTGAAGCCCAAGCGAATCCCCGCGCTCTGGAGCTTCTTTGAAACGCTCCTTAATTAGGAGCTGGAGTTAACAAGCCCCACGGGAACGAGCCTTTTCGGTAGCGGCCGCGTTTCCTCGCACGCCTTTTTTTTGGGGTGAAATCCGGGGAAGACGGGCAAGCGGAGCAACCGGCGCCGATTTGTGTTGCAGAGCTGAGCTGCTCCAAGAACGAGCAGGAGCTGGAGGAGCTGCTGAGGGAGGCGGTTCAGGACGCGGGGCAGGAGCCGCTGTGAGCGCAGGTGGGGACACTGGGGACAGTGGGGACGTCTGGGGACAGCTGGGACACCTGGGGACACCCTGGGACATCTGGGGACACCTGGGGACAGTGGGGATGTCTGGGGACAGTTGGGACACCTGGGAACACCCTGGGACATCTGGGGACACCTGGGGACAGTGGGGATGTCTGGGGACAGTGGGGACACGCTGGGACACCCTGGGATATCTGGGGACAGTGGGGACACCCTGGGGACAGTGGGGACATCTGGGGACAGTTGGGACACCTGGGAACACCCTGGGACATCTGGGGACAGTGGGGATGTCTGGGGACAGTGGGGTAACGCTGGGACACCCTGGGACATCTGGGGACACCCTGGGGACAGTGGGGACACCCTGGGGACAGTGGGGACATCTGGGGACAGTGGGGACACGCTGGGACACCCTGGGACATCTGGGGACACCTGGGGACAGTGGGGACACCCTGGGGACAGTGGGGACATCTGGGGACAGTGGGGACACCCTGGGACAGCTGGGGATAGTGGGGACACCCTAGGACACCTGGGGACACCCTGGGACACCTGGGGACAGTGGGGACACCGTGGGGACTTCTGGGGACAGGGGGGACACGCTGAGACGTCTGGGGACACCCTGGGACACCTGGGGATAGTGGGGACACCCTGGGACATCTGGGACATCTGGGGACACCCTGGGACATCTGGGACACCTGGGGACACCCTGGGCACAGTGGGGACATCTGGGGACACCCTGGGACAGTGGGGACACCTGGTGACACCTGGGAACACCCTGAGACACCTCGGGACATCCTGGGACATCTGGGGACACCTGGGGACAGTGGGGACACCCTGAGGACATCTGGGGACACCCTGGGACATCTGGGGACACCTAGGGACAGCTGGGGACAGTGGGGACACCCTGGGGACATCTGGGGACACCCTGGGACATCTGGGGACACCTAGGGACAGCTGGGGACACCCTGAGGACATCTGGGGACACCCTGGGACGCCTGGGGACGCCCTTGGATAGTGGGGACACCTGGGGACACCCTGGGACACCTGGGGACATTTGGGGACACCGGGGGCCGTCAGCGCCGTCCCTCTCCCGCAGGTGCCGGAGCTTCGTTCTCCTCCCGCTCCACGCGCCGACGAGGCTCCCGCCCCCGCGCCGCGGGACGAAGGCTTCAAATTACCCATTTTTTGCCCCAAAACACTTTCCTGCCCCCCGTCCCCCGAAGGCGCCCGAGTCGGCCGCGTCCCCAGGGCCGCCGAGGGAGGTGACGCCGAGGGGACACCGCGGCCACAGCGAGCCGGCGCCTTCATCCTGCGGCGAGGAAGAGGAGGGGACACCGAGGAAGAGGAGGGGACACCGGGGTGAAGGTGACACCGGGGGACACCCCACACACTACAGGGACCGGTGACATGGGGACGAGCGTCCGGCACTACAGAGACCCAGGACCGGCTGGTTATTTATTTTTAAATTTCTCTCTTATTTTTTTGGTTGGCTTTTTGGTCTTTTTTTTTTTTTCCCCCCCCCCCCCGTTTGTTCGGTTTTGTTCTTTTTCCGTCTCTATTTATCAGCAGCTGCAGCGTTACCGGGTGGGAGGGGCGGGGTAGAGGATGGGGGGGTTAGAATTAATTGATTTAGAGTTAATTAATTTAGAATTAATTCCTTCTGGGCTTAACCTGCTCCTCGACTCCTGCTCCTGGGCTGCCGGAATTTCAAAAACCCAACCAGAAACCCAAAAAAAAAGCAGCTTTTGGGGAGCCCCCCCCGCCCCGCCGCCCATAGACCCCCCCTGCGGGGGTGGGGACCCCCCGACCCCCCCCCCGGCCGCTTTTCTCAGGGAGGGTTTGGGGGTCCAGCCCGGGGCGGCGGGGGGGGGCGGAAAGGACGCGTCGCTTTTCTTAATTAATTAAGTGCAATAAATCGATCAGGGAGCCGGGGGGAGGGCGGCCGGGGGGGTGCGGCGCTGACGCTCCTGTCGGGGTCGCCGATCCGCGGGTGTTCGTGTCGTTTCTTCCCGTCGTGGGGGGGGTTTTTTTGTGGGGAAAGGAAAAAAAAAACACCACCGTTTTCTATTAAACGAGATTCTGCATTCGTCACCGACTCCCCCCCCCGGCCCTTCTTGGTGCTTTTTGGGCTCCCCCCGCCCCCCCAAAAATCCGCTTTTTTGGGGCCTTTATGGAAACAGAGGAGGGAAATTCAGAGATTAACCCCCCCAAAAAAAGCCCAGTGAGGGATTTTAGAGCTTTTTGGTGACTAATTAACGCTGACGAGCCGCCGTGTCCCACCGCGTCCCTCCCAGCCGCCGTTTGGGCTGATTTCCCCCCAAAATCCGCCCCCCACAAGAGACGGAGCGGGAGGTTGAACTGGTTGAACTGGTTTATTATGGGATGACCCCCCCTCGTGTGATCCTGGGGACACAACCTGGGGACGTCCCCGCTCGGGGCCGGGGGGGGACGGGGTCGCCCGGATGCCGGGGTCCCTGTGACGGCAGCGACCCCCCCCGCTCACCTCGGGTGGCCCTTCCAGTCTCTCCCAGTCACCCCAGTTCCATCCCCTGGGGGCGTTTTCACCCCCCCCCCCCGCAGCGTCTCTTTGAGGGGACGCGAATTGTCCCCAAATCCAACCAGGGAGGACAACGGGCGCCCTCCCGCCGCCGACCGGGGGACGTTGCGGTGTCGCCGCCGCCCGAGTCCGTTTCGGGGGGTGGGGGGCGCGGGTGTCGCGGTCACTCAGGGTGGGGACACTGGACGCCGCGGGACACGGTGACGCCGGATTTCTTGAGCCCGTCGATGCCGCGCAGCAGCCCCATCTTGCGCCGGATGGAGTGGTCCAGGTTGACGGTGACGCCGAGGAAGACGCGGGCGTCGCCGGCGGCGAAGGGGAAATCGCGGGCGAGGAAGGTGCGGAACAGCTCGGGGTCGCCGTCCAGCCCCAGCACATTGCGCAGCGGCTGCCGCAGGGCGCTCAGCTCCCCGGCCGTCTCCTGGAAGACGTTCCACAGCGGCTTCCTGGCGAAATCCGGCGGCGCTCGGCGCTGCCACGCGTCCTCCAGGCACCGCAGCACCCAGCTCAGCCGGCACGGCCACCGGTCGGCCATCACCACCCAGGCGGCGGCCGCGCGGGGGGACACGGCGCCGGGGCCTCCGGCGCGGTGCAGGAGCAGCCGCAGGGTGATGGGGATGGTGTTGACGATGCGGCGCACGTGCGCGGCGCTGGCGGGCAGGTAGGCGGCCAGCGGGTCGGCGCCGTCGTGGAGGCAGCGGAAGGCGGCGTGGATGCAGAGCACGGCGGCCGCGTCCAGCTGGCGGTGGTCGGGGCCGGCGGGGAGGTCGCCCCCGCGCTCGGCGCGGCGCCGCTGCTCCGCGTTGCCGGTGATGATGCGGTACATCAGGTCCTCCCGCGTCCGCACGGCGGCTTCCAGGCAGCGCAGGCGCGAGCGGGCGCCCATCTCGGGGATGGAGAAGGGCAGCGTGACCGTGCGGCTCAGGTACAGGTAGCCGCTGTCCGCCAGCCCCTTCATGCAACCGCTCTGCTCCAGGCACGGCACGATGACGCTGGGGTCCACGGCCAGGATGAAGATGAAGGGCGTGTTGGCCCTGGACAGCAGCGTGTTCATGGCGTTGAGGACGCCGGCCACCTTCTCCGGGTAGCAGGAGTCCAGGCTGGTGATCTCCAGCACCACGCGGAAGCGGCGCCGCTCGAAGATCTCCATGAAAGCCAAGAAGTCCACCAGCGCCTCCACCTCGCGCCGCACTTTGCTCATGAAGCCCAGCTGGCCCGCGAACTTGTCGCTGTTGGTCAGCTGCTCGATCTTGTGCTTCTGGCTGATCAGGACGTGCTTGAGGACGGAGAAGGCGCCCAGGATGAGGCTGGAGCCGGAGATGGAGGTGATGACGCCGCCCACCGCCTTCAGCACCTGGTGCTGCTTGAGCTGCGGCAGCAGCAGGGCCGCCAGCAGGACGGCGACGCCGCCGGCAAGGACGACGAGGGCGCCCCACAGCTTGAGGCAGGCGCCCCTCTTGAGCACCCACTCGCGCTGGCTGAAGCCGTCGGCGAAGCGCGGCCGCGTGCCCATCACGCGGTAGACGCCGAGGGGCAGGGCCCCGAAATGCTGGCGCACGCTGTCGCACAGCGTGGTCACCAGCCCGGCCCACAGCTTGTCGCAGCCGGCGAACTGCCAGGCGCTGAAGCGCACGAAGAGGAACCTGATGTTCTTGCGGCGCAGGTGGCTCTCGGTGACCACGGGCCGGTAAAAGGCCAAGAGCCACAGGGCCTGCAGGAGCCCCCAGCCCTGGGGGCTGCGCGGGGGCTGGCGGCCGCGGCGCCGCTCGGACTCTTCGCGCCGAGTCATCTCCTGCCGCATGAAGCCTGGGGGGGACGGGGACGCGGGGGTGAGGGACGGGGGACACGGGGGTCAGGGCAGTGGGGGATATGGGGTCAGGGCAGTGGGGGGACATGGGGGTCAGGGACGAGGGACATGGGGGTCAGGGCAGTGGGGGATATCGGGGTCAGGGCAGTGGGGGACATGGGGATGAGGGACGGGGGGACATGGGGGTCATGGCAATGGGGGATATGGGGGTCAGGGCAGTGGGGGATATGGGGTCAGGGCAGTGGGGGATATGGGGGTGAGGGACGGGGGACACGGGGGTCAGGACAGTGGGGGATATGGGGGTGAGGGACGGGGGACACGGGGGTCAGGGCAATGGAGGACATGGGGGTCAGGGCAGTGGGGGATATGGGGGTGACGGACGGGGGGACACGGGGGTCAGGGCAGTGGGGGATATGGGGTCAGGGCAATGGGGGATATGGGGGTCAAGACAATGGGGGATATGGGGGTCAGGGCAGTGGGGGATATGGGGGTGAGGGACGGGGGACACGGGGGTCAGGACAATGGGGGATATGGGGGTGAGGGACGGGGGACACGGGGGTCAGGGCAGTGGGGGACACGGGGGTCAGGGCAGTGGGGGATATGGGGGTCAGGGCAGTGGGGGGACATGGGGGTCATGGCAATGGGGGATATGGGGGTGAGGGACGGGGGGACATGGGGGTCAGGGCAATGGGGGATATGGGGGTGAGGGACGGGAGGACATGGGGGTGAGGGACGGGAGGACATGGGGGTGAGGGACGGGGGGACATGGGGGTCAGGGCAATGGGGGAACATGGGGGTCAAGACAATGGGGGATATGGGGGTCATGGCAATGGGGGATATGGGGGTGAGGGACGGGGGACACGGGGGTCAGGGCAGTGGGGGACACGGGGGTCAGGGCAGTGGGGGATATGGGGGTGAGGGACGGGGGACACGGGGGTCAGGGCAGTGGGGGATATGGGGGTCAAGACAATGGGGGACACGGGGGTGAGGGCAATGGGGGATATGGGGTCAGGGCAATGGGGGATATGGGGGTGAGGGACGGGGGGATATGGGGGTCAGGGCAATGGGGGACATGGGGGTCAGGACAATGGGGGACATGGAGGTGAGGGACGGGGGACATGGGGGTCAGGACAATGTGGGATATGGGGGTCAGGGCAATGGGGGACATGGGGGTCAGGGCAATGGGGGATATGGGGGTCAGGACAATGGGGGACATGGGGGTCAGGGCAATGGGGGACATGGGGGTCAGGACAATGGGGGATATGGAGGTCAAGACAATGGGGGATATGGGGTCAAGGCAATGGGGGAACATGGGGGTCAAGACAATGGGGGATATGGGGTCAGGGCAATGGGGGAACATGGGGGTCAAGACAATGGGGGATATGGGGGTCAGGGCAATGGGGGATTTGGGGGTGAGGGATGGGGGGACATGGGGGTCAAGACAATGGGGGATATGGGGGTCAGGACAATGGGGGATATGGGGGTGAGGGACAGGGGGACATGGGGGTGAGGGATGGGGGGACGGGGGTCAGGGCAGTGGGGGATATGGGGGTCAGGGCAGTGGGGGAACATGGGGGTCAAGACAATGGGGGATATGGGGTCAGGGCAATGGGGGAACATGGGGGTCAAGACAATGGGGGATATGGGGGTCAGGGCAATGGGGGATATGGGGGTGAGGGACGGGGGACACGGGGGTCAGGGCAATGGGGGATATGGGGGTCAGGGCAATGGGGGACACAGGGGTCAGGGACGAGGGACATGGGGGTCAGGGCAATGGGGGATATGGGGGTCAGGACAATGGGGGATATGGGGGTGAGGGCAGTGGGGGACATGGGGGTGAGGGACGGGGGGACATGGGGGTCAGGGCAATGGGGGATATGGGGGTGAGGGATGTGGGACACGGGGGTCAGGGCAATGGGGGATATGGGGGTGAGGGACAGGGGGACATGGGGGTCAGGGCAGTGGGGGATATGGGGGTGAGGGACGGGCGGACATGGGGGTCAGGGCAATGGGGGATATGGGGGTCAGGGCAATGGGGGACACGGGGGTCAGGGACGGGGGACACGGGGGTCAGGGCAATGGGGGATATGGGGGTCAGGGCAATGGGGGACACGGGGGTGAGGGATGGGGGACATGGGGGTCAGGGCAATGGGGGAACATGGGGGTCAGGACAATGGGGGGACATGGGGGTCAAGACAATGGGGGATATGGGGGTGAGGGACGGGGGGACATGGGGGTCAAGACAATGGGGGATATGGGGGTGAGGGCAATGGGGGGACATGGGGGTCAAGACAATGGGGGATATGGGGGTCAAGGCAATGGGGGACATGGGGGTGAGGGACGGGGGGACATGGGGGTCAGGGCAATGGGGGATATGGGGGTGAAGGCAATGGGGGAACATGGGGGTCAGGACAATGTGGGGACATGGGGGTCAGGGCAATGGGGGATATGGGGGTGAAGGCAATGGGGGAACATGGGGGTGAGGGCAATGGGGGAACATGGGGGTCAGGTCAATGGGGGATTTGGGGGTGAGGGATGGGGGGACATGGGGGTCAGGACAATGGGGGATATGGGGGCGAAGGACAGGGGGGACACTGAGGTCAGGAGAATGGGGGACACGGGGATGGGGGATAATGGGGAACACGGGGGTGAGGACAATGGGGGACACAGGGGACAATGGGAGACACACTGGGGTGCACTGGGATGGACTGGGATGGGGATGGGATGGACCGAGATGGACCGGGATGGACTGGGGTGCGCTGGGATGGACTGGGGTGCACGGGGGCGTTGCTGTGTGGGAGGCGCGGGGGGGTGACCCGCAGCGTCCCCGTGTCACCCACCGGTGACCTTGTCCAGCAGCGCGTAGAGCCGGTGGCCGCAGGGCGCGTAGAAGCCGACGGTGACCGGGGTGGCCGCGTGGCACAGCGTCTTGGACAGGCAGCGGCAGTACACATCGTCCTCGGTCAGCGCCTCTGGGGACAGCGGGTGACACCGGCGTGACACCGCGCCCCACACCCGCTGCGAGGAGCCCGAACCCCCCGGGGACACGGGGATGGGAATGGGGCGGACTGGGGTGGACTGGGAGGGGGATAATGGGCTGGACAGGGATGGACTGGGATGGACTGGGATGGACTGGGATGGGGATAATGGGAATGGGACTGGGGTGGACTGGGATGGACTGGGATGGACTGGGATGGGGATAACGGGAATGGGACTGGGGTGGACTGGGATGGACTGGGGTGGGGATAATGGGAATGGGACTGGGGTGGACTGGGATGGACTGGGATGGGGATAATGGGAATGGGACGGGGGTGGACTGGGATGGACTGGGAGGGGGATGATGGGGTGGGAGAGGGATGGACTGGGATGGACTGGGATGGACTGGGATGTGGATAATGGGAATGGGACTGGGGTGGACTGGGATGGGGATAATGGGGTGGGATGGGGATGGACTGGGATGGACTGGGATGGGGATAATGGGAATGGGACTGGGATGGACTGGGGTGGGGATAATGGGAATGGGACTGGGGTGGACTGGGATGGACTGGGAGGGGGATGATGGGGTGGGAGAGGGATGGACTGGGATGGACTGGGATGTGGATAATGGGAATGGGGATAATGGGGTGGGATGGGGATGGACTGGGATGGACTGGGATGGGGATAATGGGAATGGGACTGGGGTGGACTGGGATGGGGATAATGGGGTGGGATGGGGATGGACTGGGATGGACTGGGATGTGGATAATGGGAATGGGACTGGGGTGGACTGGGATGGACTGGGAGGGGGATGATGGGGTGGGACGGGGATGGACTGGGATGGACTGGGATGGGGATAATGGGAATGGGACTGGGGTGGACTGGGATGGGGATAATGGGGTGGGATGGGGATGGACTGGGATGGACTGGGATGGGGATAATGGGAATGGGACTGGGGTGGACTGGGATGGACTGGGGTGGGGATAACGGGAATGAGACTGGGGTGGATTGGGGTGGGACAGGGATGGACTGGGATGGACTTGGATGGACTGGGATGTGACCAGGATGGACTGGGATGTGGATAATGGGAATGGGACTGGGGTGGACTGGGGATAATGGGGTGGGATGGGGATGGACTGGGATGGACTGGGATGGGAATAATGGGAATGGGATTGGGGTGGACTGGGATGGACTGGGAGGGGGATGATGGGGTGGGAGAGCGATGGACTGGGATGGACTGGGATGGACTGGGATGTGGATAATGGGAATGGGACTGGGGTGGACTGGGGATAATAGGGTGGGATGGGGATGGACTGGGATGGACTGGGATGGGGATAATGGGAATGGGACTGGGGTGGACTGGGAGGGGGATAATGGGGTGGGATGGGGATGGACTGGGATGGACTGGGATGGGGATAATGGGAATGGGACTGGGATGGACTGGGGTGGGGATAATGGGAATGGGACTGGGGTGGACTGGGATGGACTGGGAGGGGGATGATGGGGTGGGACGGGGATGGACTGGGATGGACTGGGATGGGGATAATGGGAATGGGACTGGGGTGGACTGGGATGGGGATAATGGGGTGGGATGGGGATGGACTGGGATGGACTGGGATGTGGATAATGGGAATGGGACTGGGGTGGACTGGGATGGACTGGGAGGGGGATGATGGGGTGGGACGGGGATGGACTGGGATGGACTGGGATGGGGATAATGGGAATGGGGATAATGGGGTGGGATGGGGATGGACTGGGATGGACTGGGATGTGGATAATGGGAATGGGACTGGGGTGGACTGGGATGGACTGGGGTGGGGATAACGGGAATGAGACTGGGGTGGATTGGGGTGGGACAGGGATGGACTGGGATGGACTTGGATGGACTGGGATGTGACCAGGATGGACTGGGATGTGGATAATGGGAATGGGACTGGGGTGGACTGGGGATAATGGGGTGGGATGGGGATGGACTGGGATGGACTGGGATGGGGATAATGGGAATGGGACTGGGGTGGACTGGGATGGACTGGGATGGGGATAATGGGAATGGGACGGGGGTGGACTGGGATGGACTGGGATGGGGATAATGGGAATGGGACGGGGGTGGACTGGGATGGACTGGGAGGGGGATGATGGGGTGGGAGAGGGATGACGGGGTGGCCAAGCAGGACAGAAGGGCCCAGCCCCGCACTGTCCCCATTGCCCCCCCCGCTGTCCCCATTGCCCCCCCCGCTGTCCCCGTACCCGGGTGCTCGCTGGGCTGCCCCTCGGCGGTGCCACCGTGGTGGCCGCGGTGGCCGGTGCCCCCGTCCCCTTCCGGGCACAGACAGGCCAGACGCTCCTCGCTGCAGCCGGGGGGTCCCGCGGGGTCCCCCCCGCACACGGACACGCAGACAGCCTGGGGCCATGGGGACCGTCACTGTCCCGTCCCTGTCCCCGTCCCCATCCCTGTCCCACTACTGTCCCCATCCCTGGCCCCAACCCCATGTCCCTGTCCCATGTCCCTGTCCCATGTCCCCTTCCCCATGTCCCCATCCCCATGTCCCTGTCCCCTTCCCCATGTCCCCATCCCCATGTCCCCATCCCCATGTCCCTGTCCCCTTCCCCATGTCCCCGTCCCCATGTCCCCGTCCCCATGTCCCTGTCCCATGTCCCTGTCCCATGTCCCTGTCCCCATTCCCATGTCCCCATCCCTATCCCCATGTCCCTGCCCCCGTCCCCATGTCCCCTTCCCCATGTCCCTGTCCCATGTCCCCGTCCCCATGTCCCCATCCCCATGTCCCCATCCCCATATCCATGTCCCTGTCCCTGTCCCCATGTCCCCATCCCCATGTCCATGTCCCTGTCCCCATGTCCCTGTCCCCATGTCCCTGTCCCATGTCCCCGTCCCCATGTCCCCGTCCCCATGTCCCCATCCCCATGTCCCCATCCCCATATCCATGTCCCTGTCCCTGTCCCCATGTCCCCATCCCCATGTCCATGTCCCTGTCCACATGCCCCTGTCCCCATGTCCCTGTCCCTGTCCCCATCCCCATGTCCCCATCCCCATGTCCCCGTCCCCATGTCCCTGTCCCATGTCCCTGTCCCCATGTCCCCGTCCCCATGTCCCTGTCCCATGTCCGTGTCCCCATCCCCATGTCCCTGTCCCCATCCCCATGTCCCTGTCCCATGTCCCCGTCCCCATGTCCCCGTCCTCATGTCCCTGTCCCATGTCCCTGTCCCCATCCCCATGTCCCTGTCCCCATGTCCCTGTCCCCATGTCCATGTCCCTGTCCCCATCCCCATGTCCCCATCCCCATGTCCCTGCCCCCATGTCCCCGTCCCCATATCCATGTCCCCGTCCCCATCCCCATGTCCCCGTCCCCATCCCCATGTCCCTGTCCCCATTTCCCCATCCCCATGTCCATGTCCCTGTCCCCATCCCCACGTATGTCCCCATCCCCACGTCCCTGTGTCCTGTGTCCCTGTCCCATGTCCCCATCCCCATGTACCCATCCCCATGTCCCCATCCCCATGTCCCTGTCCCATGTCCCTGTCCCCATCCCATGTCCCCGTCCCCATGTCCCCGTCCCCATGTCCCCATCCCATGTCCCCATCCCCATGTCCCCATCCCCATGTCCCCATCCCCATGTCCCTGTCCCCATCTCCATGTCCCTGTCCCCATGTCCCCGTCCCCATGTCCATGTCCCCATCCCCATCCCCATGTCCCCATCCCCATGTCCATGTCCCTGTCCCCATCCCATGTCCCCGTCCCCGTGTCCCCGTCCCCGTGTCCCCGTCCCACGTCCCTGTCCCCGTGTCCTACCGCGGCCGGTGCCGCCGGCTCCATCCCGCCGCCTGCGGCCGGTCCCGGCTCCGCCGCCGCTTTTATAGCGGGTGTGGCCCCCGCCGCCCCCGGAGGAAACAATTAATTAATTCGTTAATGAGCGCGGGGCAGAAGTTCCGGCCGCGCCGCGGGAGAGCCCTGAGTCAGCGGCCAGGGACGGCCGGGGGGACAGGGGGGACAGGGGGGACACGGGGACATGGGGGACCATGGGGACACTGGGGACCATGGAGACATGGGGGACATGGGGGACCGAGGGGACGGGGGGACCATGGGGACACGGGGGACAGGGGGACACGGGGGACATGGGGGACCGAGGGGACAGGGGGGACCATGGGGACACGGGGGACAGGGGGACATGGGGGACATGGGGGACCGAGGGGACAGGGGGGACCATGGGGACACGGGGGACAGGGGGGACCAGGGGACACGGGGGAGACCGGGGGGACACGGGGGACAGAAGGGACACGGGGGACAAGTGGGACATGGAGGAACATGGGGAACCGGGGGACACGGGGGACCGAGGGGACACGGGGGACATGGAGGGACATGGGGGACAGAGGGGACATGGGGGACCGACAGGACACGGGGGACAGAGCGGGGACGGGGGACTGAGGGGACGGGGGAGACCGGGGGGACATGGGGGACAGAGGGGACAGAAGGGACACGGGGGACATGGAGGGACATGGGGGACCGAGGGGACACGGGGGACCGAGGGGACACGGGGGACAGGGGGGACATGGGGGACAGAGGGGACATGGGGGACTGACGGGACACGGGGGACAGAGCGGGGACGGAGGGACACGGGGGACCGAGGGGACACGGGGGACAGGGGGACATGGAGAGACATGGGGGACTGCGGGGACACGGAGTGACATGGGGGACTGACGGGACACGGGGGACAGAGCGGGGACGGAGGGACACGGGGGACCGAGGGGACACGGGGGACAGGGGGACATGGAGAGACATGGGGGACTGCGGGGACACGGAGTGACATGGGGGACCGGGGGACACGGGGGGGACACGGGGGACAGAGGGGACAGAAGGGACACGGGGGACAGGGAGGGACATGGGGGACCGAGGGGACATGAGGGACAGAGGGGACACGGAGGGACCAAGGGGACACGAAGGGACATGGGGGACCGAGGGGACACGGAGAACCGAGGGGACACGGGGGACACGGGGGACCGAGGGGACAGAAGGGACATGGGGGACCGAGGGGACATGGGGGACACGGGGGACCGAGGGGACACGGGGGACATGGGGGATCAGGGGACACGGGGGACCGAGGGGACAGAAGGGACACGGGGGACCGAGGGGACACGGGGACCCTCCATCAGGAGCCAGCGGCCACACCAGAGCCCAGGGGACAGCGCTGCCGGTGACACCGCGACACGGCGCGGCCACCGCGGTGACACGGAGGTGACACGGAGGTGACACGGAGGTGACACGGAGGTCACATCGCTCTGGCATCGCCGCCGCTTCCTGTGGCTCCTGCCAGAGGAACCTGCTGGCCAGGGGGACAGGTGGCAGCTGCCGGCCACCAGCACGGGTGACACCGGCCACCAGCACGGGTGACATCGGCCACCAGCACGGGTGACATCAGCCACCACCCACCCCACCACCAAAAATGGGGCTTTGCACCCCAAAACCAGCTCCTGCCGTTGGGGACAGGGGACACCAGGTGCCCTCCCAGTGCCCTCGTCACCCCGGTCCCCTCCCGGGTCCCCCCGTGTCCCCAAATCCGCCCCCAAGTGCCGCTCCCCGCAGCGCTCCCCCGCCGCTCCGCCAGGGGGCAGAGCGCAGCTCCCTCCTCGCCCCCCCCCAACCCCCTCCCGCGCATGCGCCTTGGCGCCGCGCAGCGCCCGGCGCCGCCATGTTTAGTGAGGGCATACTTCCGGGTTTGGCGGCGGCCGGGAGTGACACGTGACGCGACGCTCGCCCGTCATGTGACCAGCGGCGGCGGTGGGAAGGAGGTGGGAGATTTTTGGGGGGCCCTGGGGGGGTCCCGGGGGGAGGGAGGGGCCGGGGTCGCCGTGGGGAGGGGGTGCCCGGGGGGGTGCGGTTTAGGGGCCCCCGTGGGTATCCCGGGGTGGGGGGGCGGGATTTGGGGGGTCCCCGTGGAGTTGGGGGGCCCGGGGGGGGTCTGAGCACGGAGAGGGGGGGGCGGGCCCGGGGGGGGTGGGTCACTGGGGGGGGTCACTGGGGGTGTGGGGGTCACTCGGGGGGGTCACTGGGGGGTCACTGGGGAGGGTCACTGGGGGGGGTGGGGGTCACTGGGGGGGTCACTGGGGGGGGTCACTGGGGGGTCACTGGGGGATCACTGGAGGGTGTGGGGGTCACTGGGGGTGTGGGGGTCACTGGGGGGGTCACTAGGGGGGTCCCTGGGGGGGGTCACTGGGGGGGGTCACTGGGGGGGGCGGTCACTTTTGGGGGGGGGTGCTGGTGCCCCCCCGCTGACCCTCCCCCCGCCCCCCCCCAGGCCATGGCCGCCCCCCCCCGCCCCCCCAGGGTGGTCCCGGGCGAAGCCTCCGAGAGCGACTCAGAGCCGGAGCTGCTGCCCCCGGGGGGGCCCGGGGGGGCCGGGCTGAAGGTCCCGGGCGAAGCCTCCGAGACCGACGAGGAGGAGGAGGAGGAGGAGGAGGAGGAGGAAGCAGCGGCGGCGGCGGGTGGGGGGACGGCCAGAGCGGAGCCCCCCCGGGGCTTGCAGGGGGGGCTCGGGGGGGCCCGGGGGGGCCCGTCGTTGCTGCAGCAGCGGCTGCGGGGGGGGGCGGGGCGGCTGCGGGGGGCGGTGGGCGGGGCCGCGCGGGGCAGCTGGGGGGCGGCCTCCCGCCGCCTGGGGGCGCTGGCGGCGCGGCTGGGGCGCGCGCAGGCGGCGGCGGCCGCCGTGACGCACGGGCTGCGCGAGGCGCGGCGCGACCTGCGCCACGTGGCGGGCACGCTGCGCATCGTGGCGGCGTGCGGGCTGCTGCCCGAGATCCGCGGGCTGTGACAGGGGACATGGGGACATG
Source organism: Caloenas nicobarica (assembly GCF_036013445.1). Taxonomy (NCBI): domain Eukaryota; kingdom Metazoa; phylum Chordata; class Aves; order Columbiformes; family Columbidae; genus Caloenas; species Caloenas nicobarica. The sequence continues at coordinate 714,097 of NC_088281.1, forward strand.
GGGACAGCACCGGGACTGCGGGCTGCTGCCCGAGATCCGCGGGCTGTGACAGGGGACAGGGGACATGGGGACAGCACCGGGGACATGGGGACATGGGACATGGGGACAGCACCGGGACTGCGGGCTGCTGCCCGAGATCCACGGGCTGTGACATGCGGGGGACATGGGGACATGGGACATGGGGACATGGGACATGGGGACATGGGACATGGGGACAGCAGCACCGGGACTGCGGGCTGCTGCCCGAGATCCGCGGGCTGTGACAGGGGACATGGGGACATGGGGACAGCACCGGGACTGCGGGCTGCTGCCCGAGATCCGCGGGCTGTGACAGGGGACAGGGGACATGGGGACAGCACCGGGGACATGGGGACATGGGACATGGGGACAGCACCGGGACTGCGGGCTGCTGCCCGAGATCCACGGGCTGTGACATGCGGGGGACATGGGGACATGGGACATGGGGACATGGGACATGGGGACATGGGACATGGGGACAGCAGCACCGGGACTGCGGGCTGCTGCCCGAGATCCGCGGGCTGTGACAGGGGACATGGGGACATGGGGACAGCACCGGGACTGCGGGCTGCTGCCCGAGATCCGCGGGCTGTGACAGGGGACAGGGGACATGGGGACAGCACCGGGACTGCGGGCTGCTGCCCGAGATCCGTGGGCTGTGACATGCGGGGGACATGGGGACATGGGACATGGGGACAGCAGCACCGGGACTGCGGGCTGCTGCCCGAGATCCGCGGGCTGTGACAGGGGACAGGGGACATGGGGACAGCAGCACCGGGACTGCAGGCTGCTGCCCGAGATCCGCGGGCTGTGACAGGGGACAGGGGACATGGGGACAGCAGCACCGGGACTGCAGGCTGCTGCCCGAGATCCGCAGGCTGTGACATGCGGGGGACATGGGGACAGCAGCACCGGGACTGCGGGCTGCTGCCCGAGATCCGCGGGCTGTGACGTGCAGGGGACAGGGGACAGGGGACATGGGGACAGCAGCACGGGGACTGTCATCTGCTGCCCGACATCGCAGGGATGTGACATGGGGACAGCACCAAGATTGTCACCTGCTGCCCAAGCTCCAAGGGATGTGACGTGGGGACATCAGCGGGATTGTCACCTGCTGCCCAAGATCCAGGGGATGTGACATGGGGACAGCACTGGGGACATGGGGACATCACCGGGATTGTCACCTGCTGCCCGAGATCCAGGGGATGTGACATGGGGACAGCACTGGGGACATCACTGAGATTGTCACCTGCTGCCCGACATCGAGATGTGACCCGAGGACATCACCAGGGACATCACATCACAACACCGGGACTGTCACCTGCTGCCCGACGTTGCAGGGATGTGACATGGGGACAGCACCAAGATTGTCACCTGCTGCCCGACATCCAGGGGATGTGACATGGGGACATCACTGGGGACATCACAGCACCGAGACTGTCACCTGCTGCCCGACATCAAGATGTGACATGGGGACAGCACCGGGGACATCACAGCACCAGGACTGTCACCTGCTGCCCAACATCGCTTGTCACCTGCTGCCCGACGTTGCAGGGATGTGACATGGGGACAGCACTGAGATTGTCACCTGCTGCCCAAGATCCAAGGGATGTGACCTGGGGACAGCACTGGGGACATGGGGACAGCACCAAGATTGTCACCTGCTGCCCAAGATCCAAGAGTTGTGACGTGGGGACATCACCGGGATTGTCACCTGCTGCCCGAGATCCAGGGGATGTGACATGGGGACAGCACCGGGATTGTCACCTGCTGCCCAACTTCGCAGGGATGTGACATGCGGACAGCACCAAGATTGTCACCTGCTGCCCAAGATCCAAGAGTTGTGACGTGGGGACATCACTGGAATTGTCACCTGCTGCCCGACATCCAGGGGATGTGACATGGGGACATCACCAAGATTGTCACCTGCTGCCCGAGATCCAGGGGATGTGACATGGGGACAGCACTGGGGACACCACGGACATTGTCGCCACCTGTCACCTGCTGCCTGAGGTCGCGGGGCCGTGACACCGCGGCCATCGGGGACATCAGGATCTGTGACCTGGCGGCCACTGTGGACGTTGTCACCGCCTGTCACCCGCTGCATGACATCGTGGGCCCGTGACACTGCGGTGACACCGGGGACGCCAGGATCTGCCACCCGGAACTGGCTCCTTGTCACGGCTCACGGGTGACGGTGGTGTCACCAAAACGCGGCCCTCGCGCTGGCCGCGGCCCCCGCTGTCCCCAAACGCCACTTGTCCCCAAACGCCACCGCTGTCCCCAAACGCCACTTGTCCCCAAACGCCACCGCTGTCCCCAAACGCCACCGCTGTCCCCAAACGCCACCGCTTTGCGTGACGCGCAGCTGAATAAAGCCCTGGGGGGTGACACGGCCAGCGCCGTGGGGACATCGGTGTCACCGCGGGGGGGGTCACACCAGGGTTTATTGGGGGGGGGGGACACAGCCCCACGCCCCTGGGGACACGGCGGGGGGGGGGCGGGGGGGGGGGCTGGCGGTCCCTGGGGGTGACAGGGGGACACGGCGGGGGGGACACGGGGACGTCACCGTGTCCCCAACCGCTCCATGTACTCCTGCAGCGCCCGCAGCCGCGCGTCGATCTCGGCCAAGGGCTCCTCGTCCCGGTTCTCTGGGGGCGGGGGGGGTGGGGGGGGTGCAGAAAATGGGGTGAAAAAGGCCAAAATTGGGGTGGGGGCACCCCCAAAGTGGCGGGGGGGGGACACACACACACTCACCTTTCCCGGGGCGCTTGCTGGTGGCACCTGAGGGTGGGGACGGGTGGGTGGCCTGGGGGGGGGGATAGTGGCACTGGGGGGGGGTGTCCCCCAAAAGTGGGGACCCCAAAGTGGGGGACACACACACACGCATGGCGGGGGGGTCACTCACGGCACCGTTGCAGGACGAGGCGCTCAGGGGTCTGCGGGTGACGCTCCTGCCCCTGTTTAGGGGGTGACAGGGGGGGGTCAGGGTGCTGGGGGGACACCCAAGGTGTCCCTGTCACACCCCCCCCGCCCCGGGTCCCCCCCCCCCCCGGCGCTCACCTGGGCTGGGGGGGTTCGGTGGCGGCGCTGCCGGAGCTCAGCACCGAGCGGCGGCTCCGGACGCTTTCGGCTGCGGGGAGGAATTTGGGGGGGGGTCAGGAACAACCCCTGGGACCCACGGCTGCCCCCCAGGACCCCTGGGTGCCCCCCAGGACCCACAGCTGCCCCCTGGGACCCATGGGTGCCCCCCAGGACCCACAGCCGACCCCCAGGACCCCTGGGTGCCCCCTAGCACCCATGGCTGCCCCCCAGAACCCTGGGTGCCCCCCAGGACCCATGGCTGACATCTAGGAACCCTGGGTGCCCCCTAGCACCCACAGCTGCCCCCTGGGACCCACAGGTGCTCCCCAGGACCCACGGCTGACCCCTACGACCCCTGGGTGCCCCCCAGGACCCCTGGGTGCCCCCCAGGACCCATGGCTGACATCTAGGAACCCTGGGTGCCCCCTAGCACCCATGGCTGCCCCCCGGGACCCACAGCCGCCCCCCGGGACCCATGGCTGACATCTAGGAACCCTGGGTGCCCCCTAGCACCCACAGCTGCCCCCTGGGACCCACAGGTGCTCCCCAGGACCCACGGCTGACCCCTACGAGCCCTGGGTGCCCCCCAGGACCCCTGGGTGCCCCCTAGCACCCATGGGTGCCCCCCGGGACCCACAGCTGCCCCCCAGGACCCCTGGGTGCCCCCTAGCACCCATGGCTGCCCCCCGGGACCCACAGGTGCTCCCCAGGACCCACGGCTGCCCCCCAGGACCCCTTGTTGCCCCCCAGGACCCCTTGGTGCCTCCTGTAACCCCCCCACTCACCCGAGGAGCTGCGCCCGCGGCTCCGTGCCGGGCTGGTGCTGCCGAAAGCCGCCCGGTGCCGCCGGCTGCACCCGAGGGAGACGGGGGGGGAACGGTGAGGGGTTTGGGTGGGGGGCACAGGGTGCCCCCCCCCTCCCCACCCAGGCACAGGGAGGGGACAGCGCCGGCGAAAACGGTGTCACCGCTTACTTTTTGAGGTCGAGCTCCTGCTGCCGGCGCTGCCGGGAACGCACGAAGGCCGTGGGGTCGAACCGCGGCGGGCGGGGGCCTGGGGGGGACAAAGCGGGGGTCAGGCTGGGGACAAAACCCTGCGTGTCCCCTCTAATTGCCGGTCCAAAGAACGGAATTGGCCTCAACACCGCCGGCCGGCCCCCTGAGCGCTGACAAGTTTTGGCGAGCCAAGCCGGGACCTTTTGGAGCCGCGCGGTTAAACCTGGGACCGCAGGGACGCCCTTTGGACCCGTGCTGGTAGCTATAATCCTCTTTTTTTCCTTTTCTCCGCTTTCTCCATCGCGTGCCGCTTTACGGGCAAAAATTAATAAAGTTACACTGATGGAATGAAAACCCCTCGGCGTTTTGGTCGCCTGAATTTTGCGCTTTGGGATCGAGGTAAACGAACCATCCCGAGTCCATCGCCGGATGGACCGCGACATTAAATTGGCGTCACGGACAGGATTCTGAGAAAGAGTTTTGAGGTCACCCGGCGGACAAGGAAGGGACCCCTGAGCGTGAGGCGGCGCAGGCGCAGACAAGTTTTGGCGAGCGAAGGCGACACTTTTTGGACCTGCGCGGTTAAGCCTGGATTGCGAAACGAAGGCGGAGATCGGCCCCAATCCATGGGAGAGAGGACGGGGAAGAAGCATAAAGACGGTTCCTAACCGGACTTGGGTGAGATCTCCCCACCAAAGGATCGCGGATCACGACGGAGGACCCGCAGGACGCTGTTGGGGACCTGGGACCGCAGGGACGCCTTTGGACCCGTGCTGGTAGCTATAATCCTCTTTTTTTCCTTTTCTCCGCTTTTTCCATCGCGTGCCGCTTTACGGGCAAAAATAAGAAGGTTACACTGATCGAATGAAAACCCCTCGGCATTTTGGTCGCCTGAATTTTGCGCTTTGGGATCGAGGTAAACGAACCATCCCGAGTCCATCGCCGGATGGACCGTGACATCCCCCCCACCCCGTGCGCGTGTCCCCGGGTGTCACCCACCTGCGGGTGCCGGGGACCGCGGCGCGGGGCGGGTGCCGGAGTGCGAGCGTCGCTCTGAGCCCGTGGGTGTCCGGCGGCTGCGAGGGGACCGGAGCCATCACGGGGGGGGACAAGGGGGACACGGGGGACACTGGGGGACATGGGGGCCCCCCCGAACCCCTCTCACCCCCTCCTGCAGGCGCCCAGCTCGGCCGTGAGCCGCTGCAGCCGCTGCTGCAGCCGCCGCTCCGACGCCTTCGCCTCGGCCAGCTGGGGGGGACAGGGACGGTTTGGGGGGACGGGGAGAGATTTTGGGGGACAGGGACGGTTTGGGGGGGACAAGGAGAGTTTGGGGGGACAGGGATGGTTTGGGAGGGACAGGGATGGTTTCGAGGGACAGGGACCATTTGGGGGGGACAGGGATGGTTTAGACGGGACAGGGACCATTTGGGGGGGACAGGGATGGTTTAGAGAGGACAGGGACAGTTTGGGGGGGACACGTACAGTTTGGGGGGGACAGGGAGAGTTTGGGGGGGACAGGGACGGTTTGGGGGGGACAGGTACAGTTTGGGGGGGACGGACGGTTTGGGGGGACAGGGACAGTTTAGGGGGAACAGGGATGGTTTGGGGGGGACAGGGACGGTTTGGGGGGACAGGGAGAGTTTTGGGGGGACAGGGACAGTTTGGGGGGGACAGGGACGGTTTGGGGGGACAGGGACAGTTTGGGGGGGACAGGGACGGTTTGGGGGGGACAAGGACAGTTTGGGGGGGACAGAGAGAGTTTGGGGGAGACAGGGACGGTTTGGGGGGACAGGGATGGTTTGGGGGGGACAGGGACAGTTTGGGGGGGACAGGGATGCTTTAGGGGGGACAGGGACAGTTTGGGGGGGACAAGGACAGTTTGGGGGGGACAGGGATGGTTTGGGGGGGACAGGGACAGTTTGGGGGGGGACAGGGAGAGTTTGGGGGGGACAGGGATGGTTTGGGGGGGACAGGGATGGTTTGGGGGGACAGGGACAGTTTGGGGGGGACAGGGAGAGTTTGGGGGGGACAGGGATGGTTTGGGGGGGACAGGGACGGTTTGGGGGGGACAGGGACAGTTTGGGGGGGACAGGGATGGTTTGGGGGGGACAGGGATGGTTTAGAGGGGACAGGGACAGTTTGGGGGGGACAGGGAGAGTTTGGGGGGGACAGGGATGGTTTGGGGGGGACAGGGATGGTTTGGGGGGACAGGGACAGTTTGGGGGGGACAGGGAGAGTTTGGGGGGGACAGGGATGGTTTGGGGGGGACAGGGACGGTTTGGGGGGGACAGGGACAGTTTGGGGGGGACAGGGATGGTTTGGGGGGGACAGGGATGGTTTAGAGGGGACAGGGACAGTTTGGGGGGGACAGGGACGGTTTGGGGGGGACAGGGATGGTTTGGGGGGGACAGGGACAGTTTGGGGGGGACAGGGATGGTTTGGGGGGGACAGGGACGGTTTGGGGGGGACAGGGATGGTTTAGAGGGGACAGGGACAGTTTGGGGGGGACAGGGAGAGTTTGGGGGGGACAGGGATGGTTTGGGGGGGACAGGGATGGTTTGGGGGGACAGGGACAGTTTGGGGGGGACAGGGAGAGTTTGGGGGGGACAGGGATGGTTTGGGGGGGACAGGGACGGTTTGGGGGGGACAGGGACAGTTTGGGGGGGACAGGGATGGTTTGGGGGGGACAGGGATGGTTTAGAGGGGACAGGGACAGTTTGGGGGGGACAGGGACGGTTTGGGGGGGACAGGGATGGTTTGGGGGGGACAGGGACAGTTTGGGGGGGACAGGGATGGTTTGGGGGGGACAGGGATGGTTTGGGGGGGACAGGGACGGTTTGGGGGGGACAGGGACAGTTTGGGGGGGACAGGGATGGTTTGGGGGGGACAGGGATGGTTTAGAGGGGACAGGGACAGTTTGGGGGGGACAGGGACAGTTTGGGGGGGACAGGGACGGTTTGGGGGGGACAGGGATGGTTTGGGGGGGACAGGGACAGTTTGGGGGGGACAGGGATGGTTTGGGGGGGACAGGGACAGTTTGGGGGGGACAGGGACGGTTTAGAGGGGACAGGGACAGTTTGGGGGGGACAGGGACGGTTTGGGGGGGGACAGGGAGAGTTTGGGGGGGACAGGGAGGGTTTGGGGGGGACAGGGACGGTTTAGAGGGGACAGGGACAGTTTGGGGGGGACGGCGACGGTTTGGCGGGGACAAGGACAGTTTTGGGGGGACAGGCCCCCCCCCTGACACCACCAGCACCCCCCAGCCCGCCCCCCAGCCCCCACCTCGGCCTCCAGGCGCCGGTGCAGCCGCCGGTGCCGCGCTCGTTCCTCCTCCAGCCGCCGCAGCGCCGCCCGCAACTCCTCCCGCGCCCGCCGCAGCCTGGGGGGAGCACAGGGGGGGTTTTGGGGTCCCCTCCTCGCCCTGACCCCCCCCCCGCCCGGTGACACCACGCGGCTCACTCATCCTGCAGGCGCCGGATTTGGGGGTCCCGGTGGTCCCGGTCCGGCCCCCCCACGTAGGGCAGCGGCAGCGGGTAGTGGATCCTGGGGGACACACACACGCGGGGGGGTGACAGCGGTGTCCCCCGCGCCGTGTGTCCCCCGCAGTGTCCCCACGTCACCTGTCGAACTCCACGGAGTAGATGAGGATGAGGTAGCGCTTGGCGCGGAGCAGGGAGGGGCTCTGGGGGGGCGGCCGCGCGTCCCCCCCCATTTTTCGGCTGCGCAGGGTCTGCAGGTCGGAGAAGCTCAACAGCTCCAGGCTGACGGACTCGCTGCCCTGCGGGGGGAGACGAGGACGCAGAATCATAAAATCCCAGAATGTCAGGGGTCGGGAGGGACCTCGAAAGCTCATCTGCTCCGGAGCGCGAACGCCCAGGTGAGGTTACACAGAACCAGACAGGGTTGAATGTCTGCAGAGGAGGAGACTCCACAGCCTCCCTGGGCAGCCTGGGCCAGATGTGGTCTCACCAGGGCAGAGCAGAGGGGCAGGAGAACCTCTGGACCTACTGACCACCCCCTTCTAATCCCCCCAGGTCCCGTTGGCCACAAGGGCCCAGTGCTGGCTCAGCCCGCAGCACCCCGTGTTCCCAGCTGGTCTCCCATCCAAGTACTAACCGGGCCCGACCCTGCTTAGCTTCTGAGATCAGGATCCAGTGCTGGCTCAGCCCACAGCACCCCGTGTTCCCAGCTCGTCTCCCATCCAAGCACTAACCGGGCCCGACCCTGCTTAGCTTCCGAGATCAGACAAGATCGGGCATTCCCAGAGTGCTATAGCTGTATATATATATGTATGTGTATGTATATGTTCTGCAAGTATATCCCAATAGCATCTAACTAAACCGTTTCTTCTAGAGCAGAGTAGAGTAGCAGGAGAACCTCTCTGACCTACTAACCACCCTCCTCCTAATCCAGCCGAGGCATCATTGGCCCTTTTGGCCACAAGGGCCCAGTGCTGGCCCATGGTCACCCTGCTGTACCCAGGACCCCCGGGTCCCTTTTCACTGCTCTCCAACAGCTCGTTCCCCAGCTTATACTGGAACCCGGGGTTGTTCCTGTCCAGGTGCAACACTCTACACTTGCCTTTGTTGTATTTAATTTAAAGTCGTTGATGGATATATTGAATAGCGCTGGTCCCAGCACCGACCCCGAGGGACTCCACTAGATACAGGACTCTGCCCCATTGACCACGACTCTCTGGCTTCTTTCCTTCAGCCAGTTCCGGGACCCCCCCCCAAAATGTTTTCCTGCGGGGCAGCGGGGGGGGCGCAGCCTCACCTGCGTCAGCGCCAGCTCCAGCATGTGGCAGAAAACGCCAAATTGCTTGAAATTCCCCGTTTTGTGGGTCAGGTCCTCGATGACTGTGGGGAGACGGGGGTCACTCAGCATTCGGGGCGGGGGGGGGGCGGCCCGAATTCACCGGATTCCCCCACTTTGGGACTCACAGGCGGCGTCAAACTGTCCCCTCCAGCGGTCGCCGGTGCCGTGAGCCTCCACGGCCACGGTCAAGGTCGCCGGGGTCAAGGTCAGGCGGACGCTGTGGCCCCCGTGCCGGAAGGCGCAGTCGGCCTGAAGGGACCGCGGCTCCTCCATGGCCCTGGGAGGGGGGGGAATCTGCTGGGGGGGGCACCCTTGGGAGCACCCCCAGGAGTTGGGGGCGCCCCCAGGAGAGGGGACCCAGCTCTTGGGGTGGGGGGTTCAGGTGGATTCTGGGCGGGGAGGGGTGTGTGTGGGGGGGGCTGTTTGGAGGGACACGGGGCTGTTTGGGGGGAGTAGGGGGCCCAGGGATTTGGGGGGGACACAGGGCTTTGGGGGGGGGTGTTTGAGGAGTAAGGGGGCCCAGGAATTTGGGGGGACTGTTTGGGGGAGAGTAGGGGTGCAGGGGGGGCCCAGGGCTTTGGGGGGGGTGTTTGGGGGGATGGGGGGACACAGGGCTTTGGGGGGGGGGGTGTTTGGGGGGCAGGGGGACCCAAGGATTTGGGGGGACACAGGGCTTGGGGGGGGGGGGACACAGGGCTTTGAGGGGGGGTGTTTGGGGGGCAGGGGGGCCCAAGGATTTGGGGGGACACAGGGCTTGGGGGGGGGTGTTTGGGGGGCAGGGGGGCCCAAGGCTTTGGGGGGGACACAAGGCTTTGAGGGGGGGTGTTTGGGGGGCAGGGGGGCCCAGGGCTTTGGGGGGGGGGGTTTGGGGGGCAGGGGGGCCCAAGGATTTGGGGGGACACAGGGCTTGGGGGGGGGGACACAGGGCTTTGAGGGGGGGTGTTTGGGGGGCGGGGGGGGCAAGAATTTGGGGGTGACACAGGGCTTTGGGGGGGGGGTCTTTGGGGGGCAGGGGTGCCCAGGGCTTTGGGGGGGACACAAGGCTTTGAGGGGGGGGTGTTTGGGGGGTAGAGGGGGCCCAAGGATTTGGGGGTACACAGGGCTTGGGGGGGGGGGGGACACAAGGCTTTGGGGGGGGTGTTTGGGGGGCAGGGGGGGCCCAAGGATTTGGGGGGACACAGGGCCTTGGGGGGGGTGTTTGGGGGGCAGGGGGGCCCAGGGCTTTGGGGGGGACACAAGGCTTTGAGGGGGGGGTGTTTGGGGGGCCCAAGGATGTGGGGGTACACAGGGCTTGGGGAGGGGACACAAGGCTTTGGGGGGCGGGAGGGGCCCAAGGATTTGGGGGGACACAGGGCCTTTGGGGGGGTCTTTGGGGGGCAGGGGTGCCCAGGGCTTTGGGGGGGACACAAGGCTTTGAGGGGGGGGTGTTTGGGGGGTAGGGGGGGCCCAAGGATTTGGGGGTACACAGGGCTTGGGGGGGGGGACACAAGGCTTTGGGGGGGGGTGTTTGGGGGGCAGGGGGGCCCAGGGCTTTGGGGGGACACAGGGCCTTGGGGGCTGCTCTGAGGGGCCCCGGGGAGCACTGATGGGGGCCGGGGGGCCCCTCCGGACGGTCACCGGGCCGGGGGGTGGCGGGAACAACCGGGGGGACCCGCTCACTCACCGCGCTCCGCCACGGCCTCGGCCGCAGCCCCGCCCCTCCGCAACGCCATTGGCCGGCCGCTCCCCGCCCCGCCGCCTCATTGGCTCTCTCCACCGCCTATCACCTCGCGCCCCGCCTCTCTCCCCCGCCGGCCGTTGAGCCGCCCCGCGCAGCCGCGCCGGCCTCCCGCTGCTATTGGCTGCCGGGCGGAGCCCTCATCCCGCCCCCGCAGAGCCATTGGTTGCTGCTGCTGTCAGTCATCAGAAGGGGAGGAGCGGCGCGCGCCTGTGGCGCCCTCTCCTGGGAGGCAGCCGCGAATCCCGCCCCTGCCATTGGTCCCCGCGTGGCCACGCCCCCTCCCATTGAGACCCCGCTCCATTCACGCCGGGGCGGGGCCTGCTCCAAGGGGGCGGAGCTCAAGGCTCGGAGGGGCGGGGCATGCGGCGGCGCAGGCGCAGTGACCGCCCCGCGCATGCGCACTGCGCTCCCTCCGCGGCCTCTCCCGGCCCGGCCCGGCCCGGCGGCTCCGTGAGCGGCGGGATCCCCCGGTGAGGGGCTGCGCTCGGGGGGAACCCTCCGGGAGCCCCTTCCGGGGGTGCTGGGCTGTAGGGACAGCCTGTGAGGGGACCCTCCGAGGGGTCCGTTGCTCCGCCCGGTGGCCCCGGTGGCCCCGGTGGCCGGTGTGGCCTGCATGGCGTGGCGGCGGCAGTGGTGCTACCTGTGCGACCTGCCCAAGACGCCGTGGGCCGTGGTGTGGGACTTCAGCGAGGCCGTGTGCCGGGGCTGCGTCAACTTCGAGGGCACCCACCGCATCGAGCCGCTGCTGGAGGCCGCCCGGCACCTGCGGCACCGCCACGGCGAGAGCCGGCGTGGCCACGGCGAGAGCCGGTATGGCCACGGTGAGAACCGGTATGGCCACGGTGAGACCTGGCACAGCCACGGTGAGAACCAGAATCACCACGGTGAGACCTGGCACGGCCACGGTGGGAACCGGTATGGCCACGGTGGGAACCGGTATGGCCACGGTGAGAGCCGGTATGGCCATGGTGAGGCCTGGCACAGCCACGGTGAGAACCAGCATCACCACGGTGAGACCCAGAATCACCACGGTGAGACCTGGCACGGCCACGGTGAGAACCGGCATCGCCACGGTGAGGCCTGGCACGGCCACGGCGAGAGCCGGCACGACCATGGTGAGACCTGGCACGGCCATGGTGAGAGCCGACACAGCCATGGTGAGACCTGGCACGGCCACGGCGAGAGCCGGCACGACCATGGTGAGAGCCGGCACGGCCACGGTGAGAACCAGCATCGCCACGGTGAGACCTGGCACGGCCACGGCGAGAGCCGGCACGGTCACGGTGAGACCTGGCACAGCCACGGCGAGAGCCGGCACTGCACCGTCCCGCTGCCCGCGTGCCCCAGCCGCCCCGAGGAGCTGCCCCCGGAGCGCCGCGGTCCCCCGGCGCCGCTGCCGTGCCGCGCCGAGTGCCTGGCGGAGCTGAGCGCCGCCATGCGCGGCCGCGCCGAGGCCTGGCCGGGGAAGCCGCCGGCGGTGCGGGAGCGCCTGGCCGCCCTCGCCGGCTGCGCTCCCTTCAACGTGCGGTTCCGCAAGGACCACGCGCTGGTGGGACGGGTCTTCGCCTTCGACGCCGCGCCCCGGCCGGGCTTCGAGTTCGAGCTGAAGCTTTTCGCCGAATACCCCTGCGGCTCCGGCAGCGTCTACGCCGGCGTGCTGGGCCTGGCCAAGCAGATGTTCCAGGACTGCCTGCGCGCGCCCGGCAAAGCCATTTCCTCCGGATACAAGTACCTGGAGTACGAGAAGTGCCGGGGCAGCGGCGATTGGCGTCTGCTGGGCGAACTCTTCACCGAAGCCGTCCGGTTCTTCCGCCACCCGCCGGCGCCCGACGCTTTGCCGCAGCAGCACCCGCCGCCGCGCCGCCGGCGCAAAGCGTCGCCGGAGCCGGACGAGCCGCCGCCGCAGCGGGTTCCCCCACCGCCGCCGGGGGAAGCGTTTGCTGAGGAGCCGCCCAGCGCCGGCGAGCGCCCGGCGGAGGGTTCGGCGTTGTGCTGCGGGCTGTGCCGCCGGCGGCTGGAGGACACGCACTTCGTGCAGTGCCCCGCGGTGCCGGCGCACCGGTTCTGCTTCCCCTGCTCCCGCCGGGCCATCCGGGCGCGGGGCGGGCGCGGGAGGGAGGTGAACTGTCCCAGCGGGGGCCGATGTCCCCTCGCCAGCTCCGGCCTCCCCTGGGCCTTCATGCAGGGGGAGATCGCGGCCATCCTGGCCGGGGACGTGTGCGTCAAGAGGGAGCGAGACCCCTGAGGGACCCCCCCAACACATCCCTGCCCTGTGCCTCAGTTTCCCCCCCCAGATGTTATTCTGGGAGGTCCTACCATAACCCACCCACCCTGGGGAGGGGGGTGACAAGTGCCTGTCCCCTGGTGGGGGGGGGTCTTAGAGGGTTGGGGGGGGTCTACCAAAGCTCTGTTGTTTTTTGGTGGGGGGGGTTGGTCAATAAATTTTGGAGGGTTTGGTTAAGTGGTTGCTTGGCTGGTTCTTTAAGGGGTGGGGTCTTGGGGGTCCCGTCCCCTCTCCCCGCGCAGGCAGCGACCCATGAGCATGAGCCAGCACTGGGCCCTCGTGGCCAGGAAGGCCAGTGGTACCTGGGGGGATTAGAAGGGAGGTGGTCAGTAGGTCAGAGACGTTCTCCTGCTCTCCACTCTGCCCTTGAAAAAAGGGTTTTGTTCAGATACTATTAGGATGTATTTGGGGAACATATATGTATATTTATAATATATACAACTATGGCACCCTGAGAATGCCCAGTCTGGGAAGCTAAGCAGGGTCAGCCCCGGTTAGTGCTTGGATGGGAGACCAGCTGGGAACACGGGGTGCTGTGGGCTGAGCCAGCACTGGGCCCTTGTGGCCAGGAAGGCCAGTGGGACCTGGGGGGATTAGAAGGGGGTGGTCAGTAGGTCAGAGAGGTTCTCCTGCCCCTCTGCTCTGCCCTGGTGAGGCCACATCTGGAATATTGTGTCCAGTTCTGGCCCCTCAGTGCAAGGACAGGGAACTGTTGGGAGCCCAGCGCAGCCACGAAGATGCTGGAGGGAGTGGAGCAGCTCCCGTGTGGGGAACGGCTGAGGAGCTGGGGCTCTGAGCTGGAGGAGAGGAGACTGAGGGCTGACTCATAATGGGGATCAATATGGCAAGGGGCAGTGCCAGGAGGATGGAGCCAGGCTCTTCTGGGTGACAACCAGTGACAGGCCAAGGGGCAGTGGGTGCAAACTGGAACACAGGAGGTTCCGCTTGAACAGGAGAAGAAACTTGTTCGCGGTGAGGGTGCCAGAGCCGGGCCCAGGCTGCCCAGGGAGGCTGTGGAGTCTCCTTCTCTGCAGACATTCCAGCCCGCCTGGTTCTGTGTAAGCTCACCTGGCTGTTCCTGCTCCGGAACAGATGAGCTTTCGGGGTTCCTTCCAACCCCTGACATTCTGGGATTCTGTGACCCCGCGGGCGCGCCAAATCGCGCGATTTCCCGCCACCCCGAGGCCCCGCCCCTCCGATCCCGGCCCGAGGAGGCGGGGCTTGGCGGGTGGGCGGGGCCAAGAGGAAGCCACGCCCCCTCGGCGCGCGGCGCCGTGGGTGACGTCACGGCGTGGCGGGGCCGCGCGTGCGCAAAGGGCGCGCCGGGGCCGCGCGGGAGGCGGTGAGGGGGGATCTATAGGGGAATTGGGGGGTTCCGGGGGGGCCTGCGGGGCACGAAGGGGTTTCACAGGGCCCCGGGGGCTCTGTAGGGCCCCGGCCCGTGTGTAGGGCCCGGCGGGGCCCGGGGCAAAGGGGCTCTATAGGGGGTGGCGGCCCTGTGGGGGTGTAGGCGCCTATGGGTGAGTCTTGGAGGGGGGAACGCGAAGGGCCCTATAGGGCTCTGGGCAGCGTGTGGGGGTGGGAAGGGTTGTAGGGCCCAGAGCTGGGTGGGAAATGGGGCTCTGTAGGAGGCGGGAGCCCTATAGAGCGTCCAGGGGCCGTATGGGGCATTCAGGGCAGCCCAGGACCCTCTAGAGCATCCAGGGGCCGTATGGGGCATTGGGGGCAGCCCAGGCCCCTATAGAGCATCCAGGGGCCATATAGGGGCAGCCCAGGCCCCCATAGACTGTCCAGGGGCCGTATGGGGCACTGGGGCCCCCCAAGCGTGGGGCCCGTGTGGGGCGCTGCCCCCCATGCCGGCTGTCCCCCCGCAGGCGGCCATGGCGGGGCCGGGCGGGGCCGAGGGCGCCACCCCCCGCATGAGCGTGGCCTCGCAGTTCTTCAGCGAGGACGAGGCCGGAGACGGGCTGAGCACCTCGGAGAGGGTGGGACGGGATCCGCTGGGGGGGATCCGCTGGGGAGGGATGGGGGGGGGGGTCCACCAAGGGAGGGATCCGCTGGGGGGGATCCGCTGGGGGGGATCCGCTGGGGAGGGATGGGGGGGGGGGGGGGTCCACCAGGGGAGGGATCTGCTGGGGGGATCCGCTGGGGGAGGGATCTGCTGGGGGGGATCCACTGGGGAGGGATCCGCTGATGGAGGGATCTGCTGCGGGGATCCACTGGGGAGGGGTCCACGGGGGGGGGGTGGGGGGGTGGGGGATCCGCTGGGGGGGGGGTGTCTGCTGGGGGGGATCCACTGGGGGGGGATCTGCGAGGGAGAGGGATCCACTAGGGGAGGGATCTGCTGCAGGGGGTGGGATCTGATGGGGGGGTGGGATGAGGGGGATCTGCTGGGAGAACTGGGATCAGGTCGGGGGGGGGCAGATCTGATGGGGGGATCCACGGGGGTGGATCTGATGGGGGGTGGGATCGGGGGGGGGGGGGGGTGGGATGGGGGGGATCTGCTGGGGGAACCGGGATCAGGTCGGGGGGGGATCTCATGGGGGTGGGGAGGGGATCTGCTGGGGGAATCGGGGGCGGGGGAGGTGGGATCTGCTGGGGGGGGATCCACTGCGGGGAGGAGATGTGCTGGGGGAACCAGGATCTGCTGGGGGGGGATCTGCTGCTGGGTGGGATCCACTGAGGGGGGGAGATGGGCTGGAGGAACCGGGATCTGCTGGGAGGGGGGATCTGCTGGGGGAACCAGGATCAGGTCGGGGGGGGTGGGATCTGCTGGGGGAACTGGGATCAGGTCGGGGGGGGGGTCGGGAATCTGCTTGGGGGTGGATCCACTGCAGGGAGGAGATCTGCTGGGGGACCCGGGATCTGCTGGGGGAACTGGGATCAGGTTGGGGGGGGATCTGCTGGGGGAACTGGGATCAGGTGTGGGGGGGTGGGATCTGCTGGGGGAATCGGGATCTACTGGGGGGCGCTGGGGACTGGGATCTGCTGGGGGGATCCGAGATGGGGAGAGGGGCTGGGTCCCCAGCATGGGGAGGCAGGATCACTGAGATGGGGGGCAGGATGCAGCCCCCCGGGATCTGGTGACCCCCCCCCCGCCCAGGGGCCGCGGTGGCTTTGGCGAGGGTGGGGGGGGACGCTCTGGGGACCCGCCGTGTCCCCGCAGGTGGTGGAGCTGCTGAACCAGGCGGCGCTGATCGGCACCGACACCAAGATCAGCCTCCTCAAGCAGGTCGGGGGGGGCGCAGCGAGGGCTGGGTGGGGGGGGGCGACACCGTCCCCCCCCCGTCGGCAGCGGGTCCCGCTGTCTGTCCCCCCGTCCCCAGCGGGTCCGTGTGTCTGTCCCCAGGTGCAGGAGCTGATCATCAACAAGGACCCCACGCTGCTGGACAACTTCTTGGATGTGAGGGGGGGGGCACGGCTCCAGGGGGGCTGGGATGGATTTGGGGGACTGGGATGGATTGGGGGTGCAGGATGGAACTGGGGGGGTGGGATGGATCTGGGGGTGCAGGATGGATTTGGGGGGGCTGAGATGGATCTGGGGGGGTGGGATGGACCTGGGGGGGTGGGATGGATTGGGGGTGCAGGATGGAACTGGGGGGGTGGGATGGATCTGGGGGTGCAGGATGGATTTGGGGGGGCTGAGATGGATCTGGGGGGGTGGGATGGACCTGGGGGGGTGGGATGGATTGGGGGTGCAGGATGGAACTGGGGGGGTGGGATGGATCTGGGGGGCAGCTGGGATGGAACTGGGGGGGCTGGGATGAATTTGGGGGTGCAGGATGGATTGGGGGTGCAGGATGGATCTGGGGGGGCTGGGATGGATTTGGGGGGGCTGGGATGGACCTGGGGGGGTGGGATGGA
Organism: Caloenas nicobarica; assembly: GCF_036013445.1. Taxonomy (NCBI): domain Eukaryota; kingdom Metazoa; phylum Chordata; class Aves; order Columbiformes; family Columbidae; genus Caloenas; species Caloenas nicobarica. Next base: position 730,880 of record NC_088281.1, read on the forward strand.
TTTGGGGGTGCAGGATGGATCTGGGGGGGTGGGATGGATCTGGGGGGGCTGGGATGGACCTAGGGGGGCTGGGATGGATTTGGGGGGCTGAGATGGAACTAGGAGGGCTGGGATGGATTTGGGGGGGCTGGGATATATCTGGGGGGGCTGGGATGGATTTGGGGGGCCCGCGCTGGCTCTCCCTGGTGCCGACCCCCCCCGTGTATGTGCGTCCCCCCCCCAGGAGATCATCGCCTTCCAGGCCGACAAGTCCATCGAAGTGCGCAAGTTCGTGGTCGGCTTCATCGAGGAGGCCTGGTGAGGGGGGGGCACCCATGGGTGGGGGGGGCAGCACCCTGGGGTGCTGTTCTGAGCGGGGGGCGGGCGCCGAGCACCCCCCCCCGGTGTGTCCCAAGGGGACGGATGTCGCCCCATTGCGGGGTGGAGATGTGGGTGCTGAGCATCCCCTGCCCTGGGGAGCTGGGGGGGGGAGCGTGTTTGTGACCCCCCCCACCCATGGGTGCTCCCCCCCCCAGCAAACGGGACATCGAGCTGCTGCTCAAGCTCATCGCCAACCTCAACATGCTGCTCAAGGACGAGAACGTCAACGTGGTCAAGAAGGCGATTCTGACCATGACCCAGCTCTACAAGGTGGCTCTGCAGGTGAGGGGGGGCACCCATGGGTGCTGGTGTCACCCTTGGGTGCTGGGGGCGTCACCCATGGGTCCTGGGGGTGTCACCCGTGGGTGCTGGGTCAGGATCCCCGCAGTGGATGGTCAAGTCCAAGGTGATCGCGAGCTGCAGGAGGCGTGCTGGGGGTGTCACCCTTGGGTGCTGGGGGTGTCACCCTTGGGTGTTGGTGTCACGCTTGGGTGCTGGGGGTGTCACCCTTGGGTGCTGGGTGAGTTTTAGCCCCTGGCCCCCCGCAGTGGATGGTGAAGTCCAAGGTGATCACGAGCTGCAGGAGGCGTGCTGGGAGTTCTGAGGGTGTCACCCATGGGTGCTGGTGTCACCCTTGGGTGCTGGGGGTGTCACCCATGGGTGCTGGGGCTGTCACCCTTGGGTGCTGGGGGTGTCACCCATGGGTGCTGGGTCAGGATCCCCACAGTGGATGGTGAAGTCCAAGGTGATCGCGAGCTGCAGGAGGCGTGCTGGGGCTGTCACCCTTGGGTGCTGGGGGTGTCACCCTTGGGTGTTGGTGTCACGCTTGGGTGCTGGGGGTGTCACCCTTGGGTGCTGGGTGAGTTTTAGCCCCTGGCCCCCCGCAGTGGATGGTGAAGTCCAAGGTGATCACGAGCTGCAGGAGGTGTGCTGGGAGTTCTGAGGGTGTCACCCATGGGTGCTGGTGTCACCCTTGGGTGCTGGGGGTGTCACCCATGGGTGCTGGGGGTGCCACCCGTGGGTGCTGGGTCAGGATCCCCGCAGTGGATGGTGAAGTCCAAGGTGATCAGTGAGCTGCAGGAGGCGTGCTGGGGGTGTCACCCATGGGTGCTGGTGTCACCCTTGGGTGCTGGGGGTGTCACCCATGGGTGCTGGGGGTGTCACCCATGGGTGCTGGGTCAGGATCCCCGCAGTGGATGGTCAAGTCCAAGGTGATCGCGAGCTGCAGGAGGCGTGCTGGGGGTGTCACCCTTGGGTGCTGGTGACACCCTTGGGTGCCGGGGGTGTCACCCATGGGTGCTGGGTGAGTTTTAGCCCCTGGCCCCCCGCAGTGGATGGTGAAGTCCAAGGTGATCAGCGAGCTGCAGGAGGCGTGCTGGGGCTGTCACCCATGGGTGTTGGTGTCATGCTTGGGTGCTGGGGGTGTCACCCATGGGTGGGGGTGTCACCCATGGGTGCTGGGGCTGTCACCCTTGGGTTCTGGGGGTGTCACCCATGGGTGCTGGGTCAGGATCCCTGCAGTGGATGGTGAAGTCCAAGGTGATCAGCGAGCTGCAGGAGGCGTGTTGGGGGTGTCACCCATGGGTGGGGGTGTCACCCTTGGGTGCTGGTGTCACCCTTGGGTGCCGGGGGTGTCACCCATGGGTGCTGGGTGAGTTTTAGCCCCTGGCCCCCCGCAGTGGATGGTGAAGTCCAAGGTGATCAGCGAGCTGCAGGAGGCGTGTTGGGGGTTCTGGGGGTGTCACCCATGGGTGCTGGTGTCACCCTTGGGTGCTGGGGGTGTCACCCTTGGGTGCCGGGGGTGTCACCCATGGGTGCTGGGTGAGTTTTAGCCCCTGGCCCCCCACAGTGGATGGTGAAGTCCAAGGTGATCACGAGCTGCAGGAGGCGTGCTGGGGGTTCTGGGGGCGTCACCTTTGGGTGCTGGGGGTGCCACCCGTGGGTGCTGGGTCAGGATCCCCGCAGTGGATGGTGAAGTCCAAGGTGATTGCGAGCTGAAGGAGGCGTGCTGGGGGTTCTGGGGCCGTCACCCATGGGTGCTGCGGGTGTCACCCATGGGTGCTGGGTGAGTTTTAGCCCCTGGCCCCCCGCAGTGGATGGTGAAGTCCAAGGTGATCAGCGAGCTGCAGGAGGCGTGCTGGGGGTGTCACCCTTGGGTGCTGGTGTCACCCATGGGTGCTGGGGGTGTCACCCATGGGTGCTGGGTGAGTTTTAGCCCCTGGCCCCCCGCAGTGGATGGTGAAGTCCAAGGTGATCAGCGAGCTGCAGGAGGCGTGCTGGGAGCTGGTGACGGCCATGGCCAACGACATCATCCTGCTGCTGGACTCGGACAACGACGGCGTGCGCACCCACGCCATCAAGTTCGTGGAGGGGCTCATCGTCACCCTGTCCCCCCGCGTCCCCGACTCCGACGTCCCCAAGCGCCACGAGGGGGACATCAGCCTGGAGCGCATCCCCAAGGACCATCCCTACATCAAATACAGTGAGCGGGGGGAGCTTGGGATTGGGGGGGGGCCTCTGGGGTTGGGGGGTCCCTGTGGGGTTGGGGGGTCACCTGTGGGATTGGGGGTCACCTGTGGGATTGGGGGGGTCCCTGTGGGATGGGGGGTCACCTGTGGGGTTGGGGGGTCACCCCTGGGATTGGGGGGTCACCTGTGGGATTGGGGGTCACCTCTGGGAATGGGGGGGTCCCTGTGAGATTGGGGAGTCACCTGTGGGATTGGGGGGTCCCTCTGGGATTCGGGGGTCACCTGTGAGATTGGGGGGTCACCTGTGGGATTGGGGGGTCCCTCTGGGTTGGGGGGTCACCTGTGGGATTGGGGGTCACCTCTGGGAATGGGGGGTCCCTCTGGGTTGGGGGGTCACCTGTGGGATTGGGGGTCACCTCTGGGAATGGGGGGGTCCCTGTGGGATTGGGGGGTCACCTGTGAGATTGGGGGGTCACCTGTGGGATTGGGGGTCACCTGTGGGATTGGGGGGTTCCCTCTGGGATGGGGGGTCACCCCTGGGATTGGGGGGTCCCTATGGGATTGGGGGGTCACCTGTGGGATTGGGGGGTCCCTCTGGGATTGGGGGGTCCCTCTGGGTTGGGGGGTCACCTGTGGGATTGGGGGTCACCTCTGGGAATGGGGGGGTCCCTCTGGGATTGGAGGGTCACCTCTGGGATTGGGGGGTCCCTCTGGGGTTGGGGGGTCACCTGTGGGATTGGGGGGTCACCTGTGGGATTGGGGGGTCCCTCTGCGGTTGGGGGGTCACCTCTGGGATTGGGGGGTCTGTCTGGGATTGGGGGTCACCTTTGGGATTCGGGGCTCCATCGGGGACTGGGGCGTCACCTCTGGGATTGGGGGGTCCCTCTGACATTGGGGGGGGCCCTGTGAGGCTGGGGGGGCCGGGGTCCCCTCCGAGAGGGGGTGCCACCCGCCTGAGCACCCCCCCGTGTTGCCCCCACACTCCCCCTGTGTCCCTTCTGTCCCCGCCATGTGTCCTTTCTCTGTCCCCCCCATGTGTCTGCTCTGTGTCCCCCCATGTCCCCCTATTCCCCCCGTGTGTCCCCCCATTTCCCCTACGTGTCCCCTCTGTGTCCCCCCCATGTCCCCCCATGTGTCCCCTCTGTGTCCCCCCATTTACCCCACATGCCCCCCATTTCCCGTCTCCCCCCGTGTCCCCCCATTTCCCCCATGTGTCCCCCCACGTGTCCCCTCTGTGTCCCCCATGTGTCCCCCCATGTCCCCCCATGTCCCCTCTGTGTCCCCCCATGTGTCCCCCCATTTCCCCGACATGTCCCCTCTGTGTCCCCCCATGTGTCCCCCCATTTACCCCACGTGTCCCCCCATGTCCCCCACATGTCCCCTCTGTGTCCCCTCATGTGTCCCCAATGTGTCCCCCATGTCCCCCCATGTGTCCCCCCATTTACCCCACGTGTCCCCTCTGTGTCCCCCATGTCCCCCCATGTGTCCCCCCATTTACCCCACGTGTCCCCTCTGTGTCCCCCCATGTCCCCCATGTGTCCCCCCATTTCCCCCATGTGTCCCCCCTGTCTCCCCCCATATCCCCCCATGTCCCCCCCCATGTCCCCCCATTTCCCCCACGTGTGTCCCCATGTGTCCCCATGTGTCCCCCCCATTTCCCCCACGTGTCCCCTCTGTGTCCCCTCTGTGTCCCCCATGTCCCCCCATGTGTCCCCCCATTTCCCCCACGTGTCCCCTCTGTGTCCCCCCATGTCCCCCCATGTGTCCCCCCATTTCCCCATGTGTCCCCCCTGTCTCCCCCCGTGTCCCCACATGTCCCCCCATGTCCCCCCATGTCCCCCCACATGTCCCCCCATGTCCCCCCATTTCCCCCACGTGTCCCCTCTGTGCCCCCCCACGTCCCCCCACGTGTCCCCTCTGTGTCCCCCCATGTGTCCCCCCATGTGTCCCCCCATGTACCCCCCATTTCTCCCACGTGTCCCCCCATGTGTCCCCCCGTTTCCCCCACGTGTCCCCTCTGTGTCCCCACGTGTCCCCCCATGTCCCCCCCCATTCCCCCTGTCTCCCCCCGTGTCCCCCCATTTCCCCCATGTGTCCCCCCATGTCCCCCCATGTCCCCCCCCATTTCCCCCACGTGTCCCCTCTGTGTCCCCCCATGTCCCCCCATTTCCCCCATGTGTCCCCTCTTTGTCCCCCCATGTGTCCCCCCATTTACCCCACGTGTCCCCCCATGTCCCCCCATGTCCCCCCATTTCCCCCACATGTCCCCTCTGTGTCCCCTCATGTGTCCCCCATGTGTCCCCATGTGTCCCCATGTGTCCCCCTATTTCCCCCCCGTGTCCCCTCTGTGTCCCCCCCATGTCCCCCCATGTGTCCCCCCATTTACCCCACGTGTCCCCTCTGTGTCCCCCCATGTCCCCCCATGTGTCCCCCCTGTCTCCCCCTGTGTCCCCCCATGTCCCCCCACATGTCCCCCCATTTCCCCCACGTGTGTCCCCATGTGTCCCCATGTGTCCCCCCCATTTCCCCCACGTGTCCCCTCTGTGCCCCCCCAATGTCCCCCCACGTGTCCCCTCTGTGTCCCCTCTGTGTCCCCCATGTCCCCCCATGTGTCCCCCATGTCCCCCCATGTGTCCCTTCATTTCCCCCACGTGTCCCCTCTGTGTCCCCCCCATGTCCCCCCATGTGTCCCCCCATTTCCCCCACATGTCCCCTCTGTGTCCCCCCATGTCCCCCCATGTGTCCCCCCATTTCCCCCCATGTCCCCCCGTGTCCCCCCATTTCCCCCACGTGTCCCTTCTGTGTCCCCCCATGTGTCCCCCCATTTCCCCCACATGTCCCCTCTGTGTCCCCCTTGTGTCCCCCCATGTCCCCTCTGTGTCCCCTTTGTGCCCCCCATGTGTCCCCCCATGTCCCCCCACGTGTCCCCTCTATGTCCCCCCATGTGTCCCCCCCATTCCCCCCCCGTGCCCCCCCCCATCCCCCCCCGTCACCCCCGTGTCCCCCCGTGTCCCCCCGTGTCCCCACGCTGTCCCCGCGGCCCCAGACGTGCTGTGGGAGGAGGGGAAGGCGGCGCTGGAGCAGCTGCTCAAGTTCATGGTCCACCCGGCCATCTCCAGCATCAACCTGACGGCCGCGCTGGGCTCGCTGGCCTCCATCGCCCGCCAGCGCCCCATGTTCATGGCCGAGGTCATCCAGGCCTACGAGACGCTGCACGGTGAGTGGCCCCGTCACCCCCGCGGTGGCCCCGTCACCCCCCGGTGGCCCCGTCACCCGTGGGAACGGAGCGGCTGCGGTTCCGTGGTGGCATTAAGTTCCTTGGCGGGGGGCGGCCGACGCCGGCGCTGCCCAGAACGCGGTGTCCGGTGGCCCCAGACGTCCCCAGGTGGCCCCAAATGTCCCCAGACGTCCCCAGGTGGCCCCAGATGGCCATAAAAGGGTCCCTCCCCAACCTGCCCAGGTCTCAGGTGAGCGCCATCCATGAGAACCTGGAGCTGCATCTCCTGGGGATTCTCCATCACCCAGACCACAGTGTCCCTTGTCCCCAGGTGTCCATAAAAGTGTCCCCAGGTGTCCCTAACACTGTCCCCACAACGTTTTTGGGCAACCTGCCCAAGTCTCAGGTGAGCACCATCCATAAGAACCTGAAGCTGCATCTCCTGAGCATCCTGCATCACCCAAACCACAGCTTCCCATGTCCCCAGACGTCCCCAGGTGTCCATACAAGTGTCCCCAGGTGTCCCTAGCACTGTCCCATCAACATTTTTGGCCAACCTGCCCAAGTCTCAGGTGAGCACCATCCATAAGAACCTGAAGCTGCATCTCCTGAGGATTCTCCATCACCCAAACCACAGTGTCCCTTGTCCCCTGGCGTCCCCCAACATCTCCAGGTGTCCATACAAGTGTCCCCAGGTGTCCATACAAGTGTCCCCAGGTGTCCCTAGCACTGTCCCATCAATGTTTTTGGCCAACCTGCCCAAGTCTCAGGTGAGCAGTGTCCATAAGAACCTGAAGCTGCATCTTCTGGGGATTTTCCATCACCCAAACCACCGTGTCCCTTGTCCCCATCACCCAAACCACAGCGTCCCTTGTCCCCTGGTGTCCCTAAAAGTGTCCCCAGGTGTCCCTAGCACTGTCCCATCAATATTTTTGGCCAACCTGCCCAAGTCTCAGGTGAGCGCCATCCATGAGAACCTGAAGCTGCATCTCCTGAGTGTCCTGCATCACCCAAACCACAGCGTCCCTTGTCCCCTGGTGTCCCTAAAAGTGTCCCCAGGTGTCCCTAGCACTGTCCCATCAACATTTTTGGCCAACCTGCCCAAGTCTCAGGTGAGCACCATCCATAAGAACCTGAAGCTGCATCTCCTGGGGATTCTCCATCACCCAGACCACAGTGTCCCTTGTCCCCAGACGTCCCCAGGTGTCCATAAAAGTGTCCCCAGGTGTCCATACAAGTGTCCCCAGGTGTCCCTAGCACTGTCCCATCAATATTTTTGGCCAACCTGCCCAAGTCTCAGGCGAGCAGCGTCCCTAAGAACCTGGAAGCCGCCTCCGATGCCGCCCAAACGACGGTCTCCAGCCGTCCCCAAACGTCCCTAACGCAGTCCCTTCCCTTCGCAGCCAACCTGCCGCCCACGCTGGCCAAGTCGCAGGTGAGCAGCGTCCGCAAGAACCTCAAGCTGCATCTGCTGAGCGTCCTGCGCCACCCGGCCTCGGGCGACTTCCAGGCGCAGATCACCACGCTGCTGGTGGACCTGGGCACCCAGCAGAGCGAGATCGCGCGCAGCCTGCCCAGCCCGCGCGACGCCCGCAAGCGCCCGCGCGACGAGCCCGACGCCGCGCTCAAGAAGATGAAGATCGGTGAGGGCGCCGGGGGCGGTGACGCCGGTGTCGCCTTCTCCGGGCTCCGCTGGGGCTTCTTGGGGACGTTGGGGACGGGTGGTGGCATTAAGTGTCCCTTCAGGGTCCTCCCAGTGCTTTCCTGGGGACGCTGGGGACAGGTGGTGGCACTAATTGTTCCTCAGGTCCTCCCAGTGTCCCTAAGGTCCTCCCAGTGTCCCTCAGGTCCTCCCAGTCTCTCCTGGGGACGCTGGGGACAGGTGGTGGCACTAAATGCCCCTCAGGTCCTCCCAGTCTCTCCTGGGGACATTGGGACAGGTGGTGGCACTAAATGTCCCTAAGGTTCTCCCAGTGTCCCTGATGTCCTCCCAGTCCCTCCTGGGGACACTGGGGACAGGTGGTGGCACTAAATGTCCCTCAGGTCCTCCCAGTGTCCCTAAGGTCCTCCCAGTCTCTCCTGGGGACACTGGGGACAGGCGGTGGCATTAAATGTCCGTAAGGTCCTCTCGGTGTCCCTCAGGTCCTCCCAGTCTCTCCTGGGGATGCTGGGGACAGGTGGTGGCATTAAGTGTCCCTAAGGTCCTCTCGGTGTCCCTAATGTTCTCCCAGTCTCTCCTGGGGACACTGGGGACCGGCGGTGGCATTAATTGTCCCTCAGGTCCTTCTGGTGCCCATCAGGGTCCTCCTGGGGACGCTGGGGACAGGTGGTGGCATTAAGTGTCCCTAAGATCCTCTCGGTGTCCCTAATGTCCTCCCAGTCTCTCCTGGGGACACTGGGGACAGGTGGTGGCACTAAATGTCCCTAAGGTCCTCCCAGTGTCCCTAAAGTCCTCCCAGTCCCTCCTGGGGACACTGGGACGGGTGGTGGCACTAAATGTCCCTCAGGTCCTCCCAGTCTCTCCTGGGGACATTGGGGACAGGTGGTGGCATTAAATGTCCCTAAGGTCCTCTCGGTGTCCCTAAGGTCCTCCCAGTCCTTCCTGGGGACACTGGGGACAGGTGGTGGCATTAAATGTCCCTAAGGTCCCTCTGGTGCCCATCAGGGTCCTCCTGGGGACACTGGGGACAGGTGGTGGCACTAAATGCCCCTCAGGTCCCTCTGGTGCCCATCAGGGTCCTCCTGGGGACACTGGGGACAGGTGGTGGCATTCAATGCCCCTCAGGTCCTCCCAGTCTCTCCTGGGGACACTGGGCCGGGTGGTGACATTAACAGGGGGGGACCCTGTTCGCCCACCCCATTTGTGTCAGAGCCCCCCCTGGGCGAGGACGACGAGGACAAGGACCTGGAGGTGACACCGGTGACGGCGGCCAAGGCGGGGGGCCAGGCCAGCGCGCCCTCGGACACCGACATCACGGCCGAGTTCCTGCAGCCGCTGCTGACGCCCGAGAACGTCGCCAACCTGGTCAGAGCTGGGGACATGGCGGGGGGACAGCGGGGACGGGTCGTGACACTCCTGGGGGCGGGATGTGACATTTGGGGGGATGACGTGACATCTCGGGATGATGTGACATCTGGGGATGATGTGACACTTTGGGATGATGTCACATCTGGGGATGATGTGACACTTTGGGGATGATGTGACACTTTGGGGATGAGGTGACACTGGGGTTGATGTGACACTGGGGGATGATGTGACACTCTGGGGATGATGTGACATCTGGGGATGATGTGACATTTTGGGGGATGATGTGACACTTTGGGGTTGATGTGACACTTTGGGGGATAATGTGACATCTGGGGATGATGTGACATTTTGGGGGATGATGTGACACTTTGGGGTTGATGTGACATTTTGGGGGATGATGTGACATCTGGGGATGATGTGACATTTTGGGGGATGATGTGACACTTTTGGATGATGTGACACTTTGGGGGATGATGTAACATCTGGGGTTGATGTGACATCTGTGGTTGATGTGACACTTTGGGGGATGATGTGACACTTTGGGGGATGATGTGACACTTGGGGATGATGTGACACTGGGGGATGATGTGACACTCTGGGGTTGATGTGACATCTGGGGTTGATGTGACATTTTGGGGGATGATGTGACACATTGGGGGATGACGTGACACTTGGGGATGATGTGACACTTGGGGATGATGTGACACTGGGGGATGATGTGACACTCGGGGGTTGATGTGACATCTGGGGTTGATGTGACACTGGGGTTGATGTGACACTTTAGGGTTGATGTGACACTTTGGGGGATGATGTGACACTTGGGCATGATGTGACATTTTGGGGGATGATGTGACACTCGGGTTGACGTGACACTTTGGGGGATGATGTGACACTTTGGGATGATGTGACACTGGGGTTGATGTGACACTTGGGGATGATGTGACACTTTGGGGATGATGTGACACTTGGGGGGTTGATGTGACACTGGGGTTGATGTGACACTTTGGGGGATGATGTGACACTGGGGGATGATGTGACACTCTGGGGTTGATGTGACATCTGGGGTTGATGTGACATTTTGGGGGATGATGTGACACTTTGGGGGATGATGTGACACTTGGGGATGATGTGACACTCTGGGGTTGATGTGACATTTTGGGGGATGATGTGACACTTTGGGGATGATGTGACACTTTGGGGGATGACGTGACACTTTGGGGATGATGTGACACTTTGGGGGATGATGTGACACTCTGGGGTTGATGTGACACTGGGGTTGATGTGACACCGGGGATGATGTGACACTTTGGGGGATGATGTGACACTGGGGTTGATGTGACACTTGGGGATGACGTGACACTCTGGGGGTTGATGTGACACTCGGGGGTTGATGTGACACCGGGGATGATGTGACACCGGGGATGATGTGACACCGGGGATGACGTGTCCCCGTGCAGGTTCTGATCAGCATGGTGTCCCTCCCCGAGGCCATGCCCGCGGGGGGATGTGACACTCGGGGGTTGATGTGACACTGGGGTTGATGTGACACCGGGGATGATGTGACACCGGGGATGACGTGTCCCCATGCAGGTTCTGATCAGCATGGTGTACCTCCCCGAGGCCATGCCCGCCTCCTTCCAGGCCACCTACACGCCGGTGGAGTCGGCCGGCACGGCCGCGCAGATCAAGCACCTCGCCCGCCTCATGGCCACCCAGATGACGGCGGCCGGGCTGGGACCGGGTCCGTTTGTCCCCTGTCCCCACCCCGCGCTGACGCCGACCCCTCCCCATTGACCCCAACCCCTCCCCATTGACCCAGACCCCCCAACGTTGATCCCAAACCCCCCAGCGTTGACCCCAAGGCCCCGAACATTGACCCAAACCCCTCCCCATTGACCCAAAACGCCCCAACATTGACCCAAAACGCCCCAACGTTGACCCCAAACCCCCCAACGTTGACCCCAAACCCCTCCCCGTTGACACAGAACACCCCACATTGACTCAAACCCCCCAACGTTGACCCCAAACCCCTCCCCATTGACCCAAGACCAACCCCCATTGACCCAAAACCCCCCAATGTTGACCCCAAACCCCTCCCCATTGACACAGAACCCCCCCACGTTGACTCAAACCCCCCAACGTTGACCCAAAACCCCCCAACGTTGACCCCAAACCCCTCCCCATTGACCCAAAACCCCCCCCACGTTGACCCAAATCCCCCCAATGTTGACCCAAAACCCCCCAACGTTGACCCCGAACCCCTCCCCATTGACACAGAACCCCCCCACTTTGACCCAAAACCCCCCAACATTGACCCCGAACCCCTCCCCATTGACACAGAACCCCACCACGTTGACCCAAAACCCCCCAATGTTGACCCCGAACCCCTCCCTGTTGACACAGAACCCCCCCACGTTGACTCAAACCCCCCAATGTTGACCCAAAACCCCCCAACGTTGACCCCAAACCCCTCCCTGTTGACACAGAACCCCCCCACGTTGACTCAGACCCCCCAACGTTGACCCCAAACCCCTCCCCATTGACCCAAGACCAACCCCCATTGACCCAAAACCCCCCAACGTTGACCCCAAACCCCTCCCCGTTGACCCAAACCCACCCCCCATTGACCCAAAACCCCCCAACGTTGACCCCAAACCTCTCCCCATTGACACAAACCCCAACGTTGACCCAAAACTCTCCAATGTTGACCCAAAACCCCCCCAACATTGACCCAAAACCCCCCCAACGTTGACTCAAACCCCTCCCCATTGACCCAAACCCACCCCCCATTGACCCAAAACCCCCCAACGTTGACCCCAAACCTCTCCCCATTGACCCAAACCCCAACGTTGACCCAAAACTCTCCAACGTTGACCCAAAACCCCCCCAACCTTGACCCAAAACCCCCCCAGCGTTGACTCAAACCCTGCAACGTTGACCCCAAACCCCTCCCCATTGACCCAAACCCACCCCCCATTGACCCAAAACCCCCCAACGTTGACCCCAAACCTCTCCCCATTGACCCAAACCCCAATGTTGACCCAAAACTCCCCAACGTTGACCCAAAACCCCCCCAACATTGACCCAAAACCCCCCCAACGTTGACTCAAACCCCTCCCCATTGACCCAAACCCACCCCTCATTGACCCAAAATCCCCCAACATTGACCCCAAACCTCTCCCCATTGACCTGAACCCCAACATTGACCCAAAACTCCCCAACGTTGACCCAAAACCCCCCCAACGTTGACTCAAACCCCCTCGCTTTCCCAGGCGTGGAGCAGACAAAGCAGCTGAAGGAAGAGGCCCGCGAGGGGAAGGCCGCGAAGCCGGAGAGCGTCCTGATCCGGCGGCGCCTGTCGGCCCTGGCCCAGGGCCAGGCCATCTCTGTGCTGGGGGCCCAGGCTTCGGCCTCCCCCCACCCCGAGGAGGAGGCCCCCCAGGCCAAGCGCCGCCCCGAGCCCATCATCCCGGCCACGCAGCCCCGGTGAGTCCCCGCGTCCCCCCGGGGGGTGTCCCCAAACCGCGCTCTCACACGGGCTGTGATTAAGGTATATCTTAGACCTGGGATTAAGGAGTTGTGCAGGTCTGGGTGCTGGAGTTAAGCCAGCGGGCTGGAAAGAGGAGTGAAACAGGGGTTTTATGCAGAATCTTATCGCTAAATTCATACCCTGAAAAGCCAATTGGTTCTGTCACATGGGCTGTGATTAAGGCAAGTTTTAGACCCGGGATTAAGGTGTTGCACAGGTCTGGGTGCTGGAGTCAAGCAGGCTGGAAAAAGGAGTGAAACAGGGATTTTATACAGAATCTTATCGCTAAATTCATGCCCTGAAAAGCCAATTGGTTCTGTCACGTAGCGTGTAATTAAGGTGTATTTTAGACCTGGGATTAAGGAGTTGCGCAGGTCTAGATGCTGGAGTTAAGCCAGCGGGTTGGAGAGAGGATTAAAGCAGGCATATTATACAGAACCTGATCACCAAATTCATACCCTGAAAAGCCAATTGGTTCTGTAACCTAGCGTGTAATTAAGGTGTATTTTAGACCCGGGATTAAGGAGTTGTGCAGGTCTGGGTGCTGGAGTTAAACCAGCGGGCTGGAAAGAGGAGTGAAACAGGGATTTTATGCAGAATCTTATCACTAAATTCATACGCTGAAAAGCTGATTGGTTCTGTCACATAGTGTGTAATTAAGGTATATTTTAGACCTGGGATTAAGGAGTCGTGGAGGTCTGGGTGCTGGAGTTAAGCCAGCGGGCTGGAAAGAGGAGTGAAACGGGTTTTATACAGAATCTTATCGCTAAATTCATACCCTGAAAAGCCAATTGGTTCTGTCACACGGGCTGTGATTAAGGCAAGTTTTAGACCCGGGATTAAGGTGTTGCACAGGTCTGGGTGCTGGAGTCAAGCAGGTTGGAAAGAGGAGTGAAACAGGGATTTTATACAGAATCTTACCGCTAAATTCATGCCCTGAAAAGCCAATTCGTTCTGTCACGTAGCGTGTAATTAAGGTGTATTTTAGACCCGGGATTAAGGAGTTGTGCAGGTCTGGGTGCTGGAGTTAAGCCAGCGGGCTGGAAAGAGGAGTAAAACAGGCATTTTATATAAAATCTTATCCCTAAATCCAAGCCCTGAAGAGCCAGTTGGTTCCATATTTGTGTGTTGGTTCCTCAGTTGTGCGTCGGTTCCACTTTTGCACATTGGTCAGATAATTATTTTAACATATTAATGACCAACGTTCATTAATAATTTTATTCAACAGTCTCAAGATCTGTGTTAAAACGAGACTCAACTAATTGGGTGGGCTCTAGGCTCCAACCCAGTGCCTCCCAGTATCCTGCCAGTGCCTCCCAGTATCCTGCCAGTGCCTCCCAGTGCCTCCCAGTATCCCCCCAGTGCCTCCCAGTGCTTCCCAGTATCCCCCCAGTGCCTCCCAGTATCCCTCCAGTGCCTCCTAGTATCCCCCCAGTGCCTCCCAGTGCTTCCCAGTATCCCCCCAGTGCCTCCCAGAATCCCTCCAGTGCCTCCTAGTATCCCCCCAGTGCCTCCCAGTGCTTCCCAGTATCCCCCCAGTGCCTCCCACTATCTCCCCAGTGCTTCCCAGTATCCCCACAGTGCCAGGTTTGGAGTCAATGGGGGATTTGGAGTCAATGGGGGATTTGGAGTCAATGGGGGATTTGGAGTCAATGGGGATTTGGAGTCAATGGGGAATTTGGAGTCAATGGGGGGGATTTGGAGTCATTGGGGGGGGTTTGGAGTCATTGGGGGGTTTTGGAGTCAATGGGGGATTCGGAGTCAATGGGGATTCGGAGTCAATGGGGGGTTTGGAGTCAATGGGGGGTTTTGGAGTCAATGGGGGATTTGGAGTCAATGGGGGATTCGGAGTCAATGGGGATTCGGAGTCAATGGGGGATTTGGAGTCAATGGGGGATTTGGAGTCAATGGGGGTTTGGAGTCAATGTGGGGTTTGGAGTCAATGTGGGGTTTGGAGTCAATGGGGGATTCGGAGTCAATGGGGGATTCGGAGTCAATGGGGGTTTGGAGTCAATGTGGGGTTTGGAGTCAATGGGGGATTCGGAGTCAATGGGGGATTCGGAGTCAATGGGGATTCGGAGTCAATGGGGAATTTGGAGTCAATGGGGGGGATTTGGAGTCATTGGGGGGGGTTTGGAGTCATTGGGGGGTTTTGGAGTCATTGGGGGGTTTTGGAGTCAATGGGGGTTTGGAGTCAATGGGGGATTCGGAGTCAATGGGGGGGTTTTGGAGTCAATGGGGGGGGTTTGGAGTCATTGTGGGCTGTTAATTAAATCAAGGGGGTTGATTAGGTGGGGGGGGGCGGGTGAGTTGATGACTGTGCGGGTGCTGAGGGTCCCTTTCCGTGTCCCCCCCAGGCTGGCGGGCGCCGGGGGCCGTAAGAAGGTTTTCCGCCTGAGCGACGCGCTGAAGCCGCTGAGCGACGTGCAGATTGAGAAGCTCAAACTTGGCGCCGTCAAGCGCATCCTCCGCGCCGAGCGCGCCGTGGCCGCCAGCGGGGCCGCGCAGGTAACCCCGGGGCACTGGGAGACACTGGGAGGCACTGGGAGCCCTGGTGTCTCCGCAGTGTGGCAGCTGCTGTACTGGGAAGTGCAGGGGCGGTCAGCACTGGTGCTACTGGGGACACTGGGAGGCACTGGGGGGGACACTGGGAGGTACTGGGGGGTACTGGGAGGCACTGGGGTGGATACTGGGAAGCAACAGGGGGGATTCTGGGAGGCACTGGGGAGGATGCTGGGAGGCACTGGGAGCCCTGGTGTTCCCACAGTGTGGGAGCTGCTGTACTGGGAGGTGCTGGGGCGGTCAGCACTGGTACCACTGGGGACACCAGGGAAGATACTGGGAGGCAGTGGGAAGCACTGGGAGGGCTCTGAGAGCACTGGAGGGACTCAAGTGGAAGCTGAGGGGAGTCTGAGAGGCACTGGGGAGCACTGGAGGGACACTGGGAGGCACTGGGGTGGATACTGGGAGGCACTGGTGTCCCCGCAGTGTGGCAGCTACTGTACTGGGAAGCACTGGGATGGTCAGTGAGGTGCTACTGGGGACAGTGGGGAGGATGCTGGGAGGCACTGGGGCGGGTACTGGGAGGCACTGGTGTCCCCGGTGTCCCCACAGTGTGGCAGCTGCTGTACTGGGAAGCACTGGGACGGTCAGTGAGGTGCTACTGGGGACACTGGGGGATACAGGGGGGCACTGGGGGGGATGCTGGGAGGCACTGGGGCGGGTACTGGGAGGCACTGGTGTCCCCGGTGTCCCCACAGTGTGGCAGCTGCTGTACTGGGAAGCACTGGGACGGTCAGTGAGGTGCTACTGGGGACACTGGGGGATACAGGGGGGCACTGGGGGGGATGCTGGGAGGCACTGGGGCGGGTACTGGGAGGCCCTGAGAGCCCTGATGTCCCCACAGTGTGGCAGCTGCTGTACTGGGGACACTGGGGTGGTCAGTGAGGTGCTACTGGGGACAGTGGGGAGGATGCTGGGAGGCACTGGGGCGGGTACTGGGAGGCACTGGTGTCCCCGGTGTCCCCGCAGTGTGGCAGCTGCTGTACTGGGAAGTGCCGGGGCGGTCAGCACTGGTGCTACTGGGGACACTGGGAGGCACTGGGGGGGACACTGGGAGGTACTGGTAGGCAGTGGGAGGCACTGGGAAGCTCTGGGGCAGTCAGCAAGGGGGACACCGGCGCCACCAGCGCCGTTGTCACCGTGGGCACCTCCAGGCGCCACCAGCCCCCCCGGCGGGGCCGTCCCCCCCACACACCGTCCCCCATGTCCCCCCAGGCCCGCGTGAAGATCCTGGCGTCCCTGGTGACGCAGTTCGACGTCCCCGCCAAGGCCGAGGTGCTGGCGTTCGTGCTGGAGGACGCGCGCGCGCGCCTGGACCTGGCGCTGGCCTGGCTGTTCCAGGAGTACAACCGGCACCTGGCGCGCGGCGCCGCCGGCGACCTGCACCGCTACGACCAGTGCCTCGTGGGGCTGCTGGGGGGGCTGCACGAGAAACCCGACCAGAAGGACGGGTGGGGACACGGGGGACGCCGGGAGGGGACGGCGACGCTGGGGAGGGGACGGGGACACCGACCGCTTCACCAGGCTCTGGAGAAGCTTTGCGTTCTTGGGTCATGAACATCTCTACAGATGGTCCCCAGGGAGGGGACAGGGCCACCGGGGAGGGGACGGGGCCACCGGGGAGGGGACGGGGCCACCATGGACAGGACGGGGCCACCATGGACAGGATGGGGACACCAGGGACGGGATGGGGACACCAGGGATGTGATGGGGACACCAGGGATGGGATGGGGACACCAGGGACGGTATGGGGACACCAGGGATGTGATGGGGACACCAGGGATGGGATGGGGACACCAGGGACGGGATGGGGACACCAGCCACTTTACAAGGCTCTGGAGAAGCTTTGTGTTCTCGGGCCATGAATGTCCCTCCAGATGGTCCCCAGGGTGGGGACAGGGCCACTGAGGAGGGGACAGTGCCACCCGGGACGGGATGGGGACACCAGGGATGTGATGGGGACACTAGGGATGGGATGGGGACACCAGGGACGGGATGGGGACACCAGGGATGTGATGGGGACACCAGGGATGGGATGGGGACACCAGGGACGGGATGGGGACACCAGCCACTTTACAAGGCTCTGGAGAAGCTTTGTGTTCTCGGGCCATGAATGTCCCTCCAGATGGTCCCCAGGGCTGCCCCGTGTGTGTCCCCACCCCGGTGACATCCCCACATGGTGACGTCCCTTTCCCGCAGGATCTTCACCAAGGTGGTGCTGGAGGCGCCGCTGATCACCGAGAGCGCGCTGGAGGTCATCCGCAAGTACTGCGAGGACGAGGTGGGGACACACGCGGTTCCTGGGGACATGGGGACAAGCCAGAAACAGACACAGAATGTCAGGGGTCGGGAGGGACCTCGAAAGCTCATCTGTTCCGGAGCAGGAACAGCCAGATGAGGTTACACAGAACCAGGCGGGCTGGAATGTCTGCAGAGAAGGAGACTCCACAGCCTCCCTGGGCAGCCTGGGCCCGGCTCTGGCACCCTCACCGCGAACAAGTTTCTTCTCCTGTTCAAGCGGAACCTCCTGTGTTCCAGTTTGCACCCACTGCCCCTTGGCCTGTCACTGGTTGTCACCCAGAAGAGCCTGGCTCCATCCTCCTGGCACTGCCCCTTGCCATATTGATCCCCACTATGAGTCAGCCCTCAGTCTCCTCTCCTCCAGCTCAGAGCCCCAGCTCCTCAGCCGTTCCCCACACGGGAGCTGCTCCACTCCCTCCAGCATCTTCGTGGCTGCGCTGGGCTCCCAACAGTTCCCTGTCCTTGCACTGAGGGGCCAGAACTGGACACAATATTCCAGATGCGGCCTCACCAGGGCAGAGGAGAGGGGAGGAGAACAAGGGAGAGACCCCCAAACTGCCTCAGAATGGCACAAAAATCACCTCAGGGTCAAAATGGCGCCAGAATCACCTCAGGGCCCAAAATGGCGTCAGAATCACCTCAGGGCTCAAAATGGCCCCAAAATCACCTCAGGGTCAAAATGGTGCCAGAATCTCCTCAGGGCCAAAATGTCACTAAAATCTCCTCAGGCTCAAAACGGCCCCAGAATCACCTCAGGGCTCCAAATGTCACTAAAATCACCTCAGGGCCCAAAACGGCACCAGAATCACCTCAGGGCCAAAATGGCCCCGGGGGCACCGAGATGGCCTCAGGTTGCGCCAGGGGAGGTTGAGGTTGGAAATTTGGGGCGATTTCTTCACAAAAAGGGCTGTCGGGTGTTGGAACAGGCTGCCCAGGGCAGCGGGGGAGTCGCCATTGCTGGAGGGGTTTAAAAGGCGTTGAGACGAGGTTTAGGGACGTGGGTTAGTGCTGGAGTTGGGTTACGGTTGGACTCAATGATCCTGAGGGTCTCTCCCAATTGAAACGATTCTAAGATCAGCTCAAAGTGGCGCCAGAGTCACCTCAGGGTCAAAATGGCGCCAGAATCACCTCAGGGTCAAAATGTCACTAAAATCACTTAAAGGATCAAAATGGCCCTAGAATAACCTCAGGGCTCAAAGTGGCACCAGAATCACCTCAGGGCTCAAAATGGCCCCAAAATCACCTCAGGGTGAAAATGGCACAAAAATCACCTCAGGGCTCAAAATGTCACTAAAATCACCTCAGGGCCCAAAGTGGCGCCAAAATCACCTCAGGGCTCCAAATGGCCCCAAAATCACCTCAGGGCCCAAAATGGCCCCAAAAGTCACCTCAGGGCTCCAAATGGCCCCAAAATCACCTCAGGGCCCAAAGTGGCCCCAAAATCACCTCAGGGCTCCAAATGGCCCCTAAATCACCTCAGGGTCAAAATGGCGCCAGAATCACCTCAGGGCTCAAAATGTCACTAAAATCACCTCAGGGCTCAAATGGCGCCAGAATCACCTCAGGGCTCAACATGGCGGCCCCAGGGGAACCAATTTTGGGTTTTTTGGCCTCGATGCAAGACTGTACACTCGCCCTTGTTCTATTCCATGGAGTTTCTCCCCGCCCAACCCTCCAGCCTGCCCAGGTCTCCGGATGGCAGCGCAGCCTCCGGTGTCACCAGCAAACGGGGTGACGGTCGCTCTGTCCCTTCGCCAAGTCGTTGATGGATATATTGCACAGCGCTGCTCCCAGCACCGACCCCGAGGGACCCGCTGGATCCAGCGCCGTGTCCCTCACTGTCCCCGTCCCCCCCGCAGAGCCGAACGTACCTGGGCATGTCCACGCTCTGCGACCTGATCTTCAAGCGGCCGTCGCGGCAGTTCCAGTACCTGCACGTGCTGCTGGACCTCAGCTCCCACGAGAAGGAGAAGGTGCGGGGATGGCACCGGCGCCCTCGGCGACGCCGCCGTCCCCGCGCCCCTGACACGCGCCGTCCCCAGGTCCGCCAGCAAGCCCTGCAGTTCATCAAGCGCATGTACGAGCGGGACCAGCTGCGCGAGTACGTGGAGAAGTTCGCCTTCAACTACCTGCAGCTCCTGGTGCACCCCAACCCGCCCTCCGTGCTTTTCGGGGCGGACAAGGACACGGGTGAGTCGCGGGGACGGGGCGGGGTGACGCCCCCGGGGGTGTCCCCGAGGGGCCGCGGTGACGCTTTGTGGCAGAGGTGGCGGCGCCGTGGACCGAGGAGACCATCAAGCAGTGTCTGTACCTGTACCTGGCGCTGCTGCCGCTCAACCACAAGCTCATCCACGAGCTGGCGTCCGTGTACACCGAGGCCATCGCCGACATCAAACGCACCGTCCTGCGCGTCATCGAGCAGCCGGTGAGACCCGCGGCGGGGGGACACGCGGGGGGACGTGGAGGGGGACGCGGCGGCCCCGGTGACGGTGGCGGCTCCACCGTAGATCCGCGGGATGGGGATGAACTCGCCGGAGCTGCTGCTGCTGGTGGAGAATTGTCCCAAGGGAGCCGAGACGCTGGTGACGCGTTGTCTGCACAGCCTGACGGACAAAGGTAAGGGACACGGGGACACGGGGGACGCGGCGGGGCGATGGTGGCCCGCGGTGACGTGTCACCCCCATCCTGGCAGTGCCACCCTCGCCCGAGCTGGTGAAAAGGGTCCGGGACCTTTATCACAAACGGCTGCCGGACGTGAGGTTCCTCATCCCCGTCCTCAACGGGCTGGAGAAGGTCAGTGTCCCCTCCGCTCGTGTCCCCGTGTCCCCTCCCCTTGTGTCCCCCGCCCCGTCGTGTCCCCCGCGCTGAGCGCCGCTGTTTTGGCTGCAGAAAGAGGTGATTCAGGCGCTGCCCAAACTCATCAAACTCAACCCCATCGTGGTCAAGGAGGTTTTCAACCGCCTGCTGGGGACGCAGCACGGTAGGGGACGGGGACAGCCTGGGGACGTGTGGCAGCCTGAGGGGGGGACATTGTGACCACTGCGGGGCCATCCTGGGGTGGGACATTGCTGGGGACAGTCCCAGTGACCCCTGTGGGGACATCCTGGGGTGGGACATTGCTGGGGACAGTCCCAGTGACCACCGTGGGGACATCCTGGGGTGGGACATTGCTGGGGACAGTCCCAGTGACCACTGTGGGGACATCCTGGGGTGTGACATTGCTGGGGACAGTCCCAGTGACCACCGCGGGGCCATCCTGGGGTGGGACATTGCTGGGGACAGTCCCGGTGACCACCGCGGGGCCATCCTGGGGTGGGACATTGCTGGAGACAGTCCCAGTGACCCCTGTGGGGACATCCTGGGGTGGGACATTGCTGGGGACAGTCCCAGTGACCCCTGTGGTGCCATCCTGGGGTGGGACATTGCTGGGGACAGTCCCAGTGACCACCGTGGGGACACGGGGCCATCCTGGGGTGTGATATCGCTGGGGACAGTCCCAGTGACCACTGCAGGGCCATCCTGGGGTGTGACATTGCTGGGGACAGTCCCAGTGACCACCATGGGGCCATCCTGGGGTGGGACATTGCTGGGGACAGTCCCAGTGACCACTGCGGGGCCATCCTGGGGTGGGACATTGCTGGGGACAGTCCGAGTGACCACTGTGGGGACATCCTGGGGTGTGACATTGCTGGGGACAGTCCCAGTGACCCCTGCGGGGACACGGGGCCATCCTGGGGGGTGACATTGCTTGGGACAGTCCCAGTGACCACTGCGGGGACACGGGGCCATCCTGGGGTGTGACATTGCTGGGGACAGTCCCAGTGACCCCTGCGGGGACACGGGGCCATCCTGGGGGGTGACATTGCTTGGGACAGTCCCAGTGACCACTGCGGGGACACGGGGCCATCCTGGGGTGTGACACGGGCCATGGCACCTCCCTGTGAAGTGGCTGCAAGTCCCCAGGGTCCCCCCAGGGCCACCCCTCCCCTCGACCTGGGACAAGGACCTGTCCCCAAGGCCACCCCGTCCCGCTGTCCCCCGGCAGGTGACGGCTCCTCGGCCGTGTCCCCGCTGAGCCCGGGCGAGCTGCTGGTCGCGCTGCACAACATCGACTCCTCCAAGTGCGACATGAAATCCATCATCAAAGGTGGGTGACCGGGGAGGGGACGGCGGACACCCCGAGCGCCACCGGGGTGACGACGGGGAGGTGACAGCGCTGTCCCCGCAGCCACCAACCTGTGCTTCGCGGAGCGGAACGTGTACACGTCGGAGGTGCTGGCGGTGGTGCTGCAGCAGCTGATGGAGCTGAGCCCGCTCCCCGTGCTGCTCATGCGCACGGTCATCCAGGCGCTGGCCATGTACCCGCGCCTGGGCGGCTTCGTCACCAACATCCTGCAGCGCCTCATCATGAAACAGGTCCGTCTGTCTGTCCGGGGGTCTGTTGGGATGGCTGGCTGGCTGGCTGTGTGTCTGTCTGTCCCTTGGGTTTGGGTTTGGTGTCTCCAGGGGGTCACAGACCCTCGTTGTACCCACGCCTGGGTGGCTTCGTCACCAACATCCTGCAGCGCCTCAGCGTGAAACAGGTCCGTCTGTCTGTCCATCCCTTTGTCTGTCTGTCTGTGCATCCATCCGTCCCTTGGTCGCTTGGTGGGTTTGGGTTTGGTGTCTCTGGGGGTCACAGACCCTCGTTGTACCCACGCCTGGGTGGCTTCGTCACCAACATCCTGCAGCGCCTCAACGTGAAACAGGTCTGGCTGGCTGTCCATCCGCGTGTCTGTCTGTCCCCAGGGGGGCCTGTCTGTCCCTCTGTCTGTCCCTCTGTCTGACCCCCCCTGTACCCCCCTAGATGTGGAAGTACCCCAAGGTTTGGGGGGGGGCTCCATCAAGCGCTGCCAGCGCACCAAGCCCCAGTGCTGTCCCCATCGCTGGCTGTCTGTCCCCATGGTGGTCCCTGTGTCTGTCTGTCTGTCTCCAGCGGGGTGTCCCCGCATTCCTGGGGACCCCCCCTGTGCCCCCCCCCAAGATGTGGATGTACCCCAAGGTTTTTGGGGGGGGCTCCATCAAGTGCTGCCGGTGCTGTCCCCAGGGCGGTGTCTGTCCCCAGGGGGGTCTGTCTGTGTCTGTCTGTCCCCAGCGGGGTGTCCCCCAATTCCTGGGGACCCCCCCTGTGCCCCCCCCCCAAGATGTGGATGTACCCCAAGGTTTGGGGCGGGGGGGCTCCATCAAGTGCTGCCGGTGCTGTCCCCAGGGCGGTGTCTGTCCCCAGGGGGGTCTGTCTGTCCCTGTGTCTGTCTGTCCCCAGCGGGGTGTCCCCCAATTCCTGGGGACCCCCCCTGTGCCCCCCACCAAGATGTGGATGTACCCCAAGCTTTGGGGGGGGGGGGGGTCCATCAAGTGCTGTCCCTGGGCGGGGGGGGGCGTCTGTCCCCAGGGGGGTCCGTCTGTCCCTGTGTCTGTCTGTCTGACCCCCCCGTGCCCCCCCCAGGTGTGGAAGTACCCCAAGGTGTGGGAGGGCTTCATCAAGTGTTGCCAGCGCACCAAACCCCAGTCGTTCCCGGTGGTCCTGCAGTTGCCCCCCCCGCAACTCGCCGCCGTGTTCGACAAGTGCCCGGAGCTGCGGGAGCCGCTTCTCAACCACGTCCGCGCCCTCACCCCCCACCAGGTGACCACCCCCCCAAAATAAAACCCCGGCTGGGGGCGGGGGGGATGTGGCACCCCCAGACCCCCCCCCCGTGACGCCATGGGTGTCCCCCCCCCCAGCAAGCGCACATCCCGCTCTCCACCATGGCCATCCTGGAGGCCACCGTGCGCCATGAGCCCAGCGCCCGTGAGGGCCCCCCCACAGAGGTACAGGGGCTTTTGGGGGGGTCACCATGGCCACAGTGTCCTCCCATGTCCCCATTGTCCACCCCAGGGGGTTTTGGGGGGGTCACCTTGTCCACAGTGTCCTCCCATGTCCCCATTGTCCACCCCAGGGGGCTTTGGGGGGGTCACCGTGTCCACAGTGTCCTCCCATGTCCCCAGTGTCCACCCCAGGGGGTTTTGGGGGGGTCACCGTGTCCACAGTGTCCTCCCATGTCCCCATTGTCCACCCCAGGGGGTTTTGGGGGCTCACCATGGCCACAGTGTCCCCATGTCCCCAATGTCCACCCCAGGTGGTTTTGGGGGGGTCACTGTGTCCACAGTGTCCCCCCATGTCCACAGTGTCCACCCCAGGGGCTTTTGGGGGGGTCACTTTGTCCATAGTGTCACCCCATGTCCACAGTGTCTCCCCATGTCCCCAGTGTCCACCCCAGGGGGCTTTGGGGGGGTCACTATGTCCACAGTGTCCCCCCATGTCCACAGTGTCCACCCCAGGGGGTTTTGGGGGGGTCATCATGGCCACACTGTCCCCCAATGTCCCCAGTGTCCACCCCAGGGGCTTTTGGGGGGGTCACTTTGTCCATAGTGTCACCCCATGTCCACAGTGTCCCCCAATGTCCCCAGTGTCCATCCCAGGGGGTTTTGGGGGGGTCACCGTGTCCACAGTGTCCCCATGTCCCCAGTGTCCACCCCAGGTGGTTTTGGGGGGGTCACCATGGCCACAGTGTCCCCCAATGTCCCCAGTGTCCACCCCAGGGGGCTCTGGGGGGGTCACTGTGTCCACAGTGTCCCCCCATGTCCCCGGTGTCCACCCCAGGGGGTTTTGGGGGGGTCACCATGGCCACAGTGTCCCCCCATGTCCCCAGAGTCCCCCAATGTACCCCCAACCCCATGTCCCCCCCACCCCATGTCCCCAATGTCCCCCCCGTGTGCCCAAGGCCCCCCATGTCCCCAGCATCCCCCTTGTGTCTCCAATGCCCCCCCCGCAGTGTCCCCCCCCGTCCCCAATGTCCCGCAATGTCCCCAATGTCCCCAAAACCCCCTGCCCCCAATGTCCCTTATGTCCCCCCAACCCCACATCCCCAATGTCCCCCCCGTGTCCGTCCCCCCCTCACCCCCGTGTCCCCCAGGAGAAGCCCCCGAAGCGGCCGAGCGAGGAGGAGGCGAAGGGGAAGGGGGGGACACCCCCAGTGCCGGGGGGCGGTCCCAGCACGGGCCCCCCCGCTTCCGAGACACCCCCCGACCTCGAGCCGCCCCCCATCTTCATCAGCGTCCCCGAGGATGAGGAGAGCTCAGGGGGGACCGGGTCCCCCCCCGATGCCACCCTGGACCCCCCCGCTGCCCCCCCCAAGGTATGAACCCCCCCCTTGCGCCCTGGTTTTTTTTTGGTGGGGGGGAAGGCATTTGTAACCCCCCCCCCCCCTTTCTGTCTCCAGGACCCCCCCACCAGCACGGAGCCCGCCCAAGCGGGGCCCCCCCCAGCCGACGCAGCCCCCAGCAGCCCCCCCTCCTCAGAGCCGCCCCCCCCCGGCACCCAAAGCCCCGAGGTGCCCCCGGCGGGGGTCCCCGATGCCCCCCCAGGGCCGGTGGATGGCTGAGGGGGCCGGTGGGTGCCCCCCACACCCTGGGGTGCTGGCGGGGTGGGGGGGGGGCGGTGGGTGCCCCCCCCGGGGTGGCGTGCTCAATAAAGGCGTTGGAGCAGCTCTGGGGCCCTGGCTGCTTTGGGGGGGCCCCGCCATCAGGGTGGGGGGGGTCGGGGCGCCCTGCAGGGGGCGCGGGGGGGCGTGGCCTCAGTGGGTGGGGGCGTGTCCTCCAGTGATGGGGGTGTGGCCTCAAAGGGGTGGGGGCGTGGTCTCAAGGGGGCGTGGGCTGAAGTGATGGGGTGTGGCCTCAAAGGGGTGGGGGCGTGGTCTCAAGGGGGCGTGGGCTCAAGTGATGGGGTGTGGCCTCAAGGGGTGGGGCGCGGCCTCAAAGGGGTGGGGGCGTGGCCTCAGTGGGTGGGGGCGTGGCCTCGGGCTGGTGCGGGGGCGTGGGCTCGGTGGGGTGTTGGCGAGGGGCGTGGCCTAATGGGCGTGGTCTCCATGGAGTGCTGCCGAGGGGGCGTGGCCACGCGTGACTCAGCGCGTTGCCATGGCAGCGGCGGCGGCCGCCGGGACGCTTCCGGCGGGCGGTGACGCCCTTCCGGCGGGAAGATGGCGGCGGCGGCGGCGGGCCCGGCACCGGCCGAGGGTCCCGCGTCGCTCCCGGTGCAGCCGCTGGAGCTCAAGAGCCAGTTCCGCACCCGCGAGGGCTCCTACCGGCTGCTGGGCCCCGAGCCGCGGCCCCGCGCCGGCCCCGCCGCCGCCCCCGGGCCCTCCCCACCCGCCGCCGGCCCGGGCTCCGCCGCCGCCGCCGCCCCGGGCCCGGCCGCGCTGCCGCCGGTGCGCTTGTCCATGGTGCGGTTGGCGCTGCCGCCCGCCGAGGAACCGGGGGGCCCGGCGGAGCGCAGCCGCGTCTGCTTCAACCTGGGCCGGGAGCTTTATTTCTACGGCGGGGCCGGTTCCGGTGCTCGCGGGAACCGACGGGTAACGGGGGAACCGGGAACGGGCGGGGGGGGCGGCGGGGACACCGGGGCTGGAAACGGGGACCCCAGAGCCCCCAGGATCTGTCACTAACGGGGACAGTGGCGACAGTGACAACAGGGACAGGGATGATGACCCAGAGCCCCTAGGAGCTCATGGTGACACTGGGGACAGGGACAGTGACTCCAGAGCCCCCAGGATCCATCACTAATGGGGACAGCGGTGATGGTGACACTGGGGACAATAAGAGTGACCCCAGAGCCCCCAGGAGCTCATGGTGACACTGGGGACAGTAACGGTGACCCCAGAGCCCCCAGGAGCTCCCGCGTGTGTGTCTGTGTGTCCCCGGGTGACGTCCCCGTGTCCCCACAGTCCCTGGACCTGCACAAGCCCATCGACAAGCGCATCTACAAGGGGACGCAGCCCACGTGTCACGACTTCAACCAGTTCTCGGCCGGCGCCGCCACCATCCCGCTGCTCGTGGGCTTCTCGGCCGGGCAGGTCCAGCGGCTCGACCTCGTCAGGAAGGACGCCAGCAAGCTCTTCAACGAGGAGGTCTGTGTGCAGCGGGTCCCTCGGGGTCGGTGCTGGGAGCAGCGCTGTGCAATATATTCATCAACGACTTGGGTGAGGGGATAGAGTGACACTCACCCCGTTTGCTGGTGACACCGGACTGGGAGGAGCAGCTGACACCGGAGGCTGCGCTGCCATCCGGAGACCTGGGCAGGCTGGAGGGTTGGGCGGGGAGAAACTCCATGGAATAGAACAAGGGCGAGTGTACAGTCTTGCATCGAGGCCAAAAAACCCAAAATTGGTTCCCCTGGGGCCGCCATGTTGAGCCCTGAGGTGATTCTGGCGCCATTTTGGGCCCTGAGGTGATTTTAGCGACATTTTGACCCTGAGGAGATTTTAGTGACATTTTGGCCCTGAGGAGATTTTAGTGACATTTGGAGCTCTGAGGTGATTCTAGTGCTGCCATTTTAAGCCCTGAGGTGATTCTGGCGCCATTTTGACCCTGAGGTGATTTTGGGGCCATTTTGTGCCCTGAGGTGATTTTAGTGACATTTTGAGCCCTGAGGTGATTTTTGGGCCATTTTGACCCTGAGGTGATTCTGGTGCCACTTTGAGCCCTGAGGTTATTCTAGGGCCATTTTGATCCTTTAAGTGATTTTAGTGACATTTTGACCCTGAGGTGACTCTGGCGCCATTTTCACCCTGAAGTGATTCTGGCGCCATTTTGACCCTGAGGTGATTTTGGGGCCATTTTGGGCCCTGAGGTGATTTTAGTGACATTTTGACCCTGAGGTGATTCTGGCGCCATTTTGACCCTGAGGTGACTCTGGCGCCACTTTGAGCTGATCTTAGAATCGTTTCAATTGGGAGAGACCCTCAGGATCGTTGAGTCCAACCGTAACCCAACTCCAGCACTAACCCACGTCCCTAAACCTCGTCTCAACGCCTTTTAAACCCCTCCAGCAATGGCGACTCCCCCGCTGCCCCGGGCAGCCTGTTCCAACACCCGACAGCCCTTTTTGTGAAGAAATCGCCCCAAATTTCCAACCTCAACCTCCCCTGGCACAACTTGAGGCCATCTCGGTGCCCCCGGGGCCATTTTGACCCTGAGGTGATTCTGGCACCGTCTTGACCCTGAGGTGATTTTAGTGACATTTTGGCCCTGAGGAGATTCTGGTGCCATGTTGAGCCCTGAGGTGATTTTGGGGCCATTTTGGGCCCTGAGGTGATTTTAGTGACATTTTGAGCCCTGAGGTGATTCTGGCGCCATTTGGAGCCCTGAGGTGATTTTACTGACATTTTGGCCCTGAGGAGATTTTAGTGACATTTTGGGCCCTGAGGTGATTTTAGTGACATTTTGGGCCCTGAGGTGATTCTGGTGCCATTTTGGGCCCTGAGGTGATTTTACTGACATTTTGGCCCTGAGGAGATTTTAGTGACGTTTTGATCCTTGAGGTGATTCTGGTGCCACTTTGGGCCCTGAGGTGATTTTGGGGCCATTTTGACCCTGAGGTGATTCTGGCGCCATTTGGAGCCCTGAGGTGATTTTTGGGGCCATTTTGACCCTGAGGTGATTTTGGTGCCACTTTGAGCCCTGAGGTGATTTTTGGGGCCATTTTGACCCTGAGATGATTCTGGTGCCACTTTGAGCCCTGAGGTGATTCTGGTCCCATTTTGACCCTGAGGTGATTCTGGCGCCATTTGGAGCCCTGAGGTGATTTTTGTGCCATTTTGGGCCCTGAGGTGATTCTGGCGCCATTTTGGGCCCTGAGGTGATTTTTTTGCCATTCTGAGGCAGTTTGGGGGTCTCTCCCTTGTTCTCCTCCCCTCTGCTCTGCCCTGGTGAGGCCGCATCTGGAATATTGTGTCCAGTTCTGGCCCCTCAGTGCAAGGACAGGGAACTGCTGGGAGCCCAGCGCAGCCACGAAGATGCTGGAGGGAGTGGAGCAGCTCCCGTGTGGGGAACGGCTGAGGAGCTGGGGCTCTGAGCTGGAGGAGAGGAGACTGAGGGCTGACTCATAATGGGGATCAATATGGCAAGGGGCAGTGCCAGGAGGATGGAGCCAGGCTCTTCTGGGTGACAACCAGTGACAGGCCAAGGGGCAGTGGGTGCAAACTGGAACACAGGAGGTTCCGCTTGAACAGGAGAAGAAACTTGTTCGCGGTGAGGGTGCCAGAGCCGGGCCCAGGCTGCCCAGGGAGGCTGTGGAGTCTCCTTCGCTGGGGAATGGCCCCAAAACCGCCCTTTGTCCTCGGTGCCCTCGCAGGGGTGGCGCTACAGCCCCCGCTCCCGTCCCCAAACGTGCCCGTTTCTGTCCCCAAACGCATCGCTTTGGACTCTGCCCTCAGCGACACCCCGGGGCGGCGCCGGGATGCGGATTTGTGGCCCCAAATGCCTCTTTTTTGGCTTTTTCCCCTCGGTGACACCCTGGGGCTGCTGCTCTGTGTCCCCAAATGCAGCTGGGGGCCCGTTCCATCCTCCATTTCCCCCAAAACCCCCTTTTTCTCCCCCTTAACTCTCCCTTTTCCCCCCAAGCCCCTTTTTCAACTGCCTCCCCCTTTTTCAACTGCCTCCCCCTTTTTCAACTGCCTCCCCCTTTTTCAACTGACTCCCCCTTTTCAACTAACTCCCCCTTTGCACCGCCAACCCCCTTTTTCTCCCCATTTACCCCCATTTCCCCTCCAACCCCCTTTTGCTCCCCCTCCTTTTGCTCCCCCTTAACTCCCCCTTTCCACCCCCAACCCCTCTTTTCCTCCCCCTTAACTCCTCTTCCCCCCTTTTCTCCCCCTTTCCCCCCCCGAAACGCCCTTTTTCTCCCCGTTTAACCCCGTTTTCCCCCTCCTCCCGCAGCGCCTGATCGACAAAACCAAGGTGACCTTCGTCAAGTGGCTCCCGGGGACCGAGCGGCTGTTCCTGGCGTCCCACGCCAGCGGCCACCTCTACCTGTACGACGCGGAGCAGCCCTGCGGGGCCGCCCCCCCCCAGTACACCCTCCTGACTCAGGGCGAAGGCTTCAGCGTCTTCTCCTGCAAGAGCAAGACCCCCCGCAACCCCCTGCTCAAGTGGGCGGTGGGCGAGGGGCCCCTCAACGAATTCGCCTTCTCGCCGGACGGGCGCTCGCTCGCCTGCGTCAGCCAGGACGGGTGTCTGCGCGTCTTCCACTTCGACTCCATGCTGCTCCAGGGGATGATGAAGAGCTATTTCGGGGGGCTGCTCTGCGTCTGCTGGAGCCCCGACGGCCGTTACGTGGTGACGGGGGGCGAGGACGACTTGGTGACGGTTTGGTCGTTCGCCGAGGGGCGGGTGGTGGCGCGGGGCCACGGGCACAAGTCGTGGGTCAACGCCGTGGCCTTCGACCCGTTCACCGGCGCGGCGCAGAGCCCGCAGCCCCCCGAGCTGGGCGGGGGCGAGGAAGACGGGGACGACGAGCCCAGCGACCCCCTGGCGCGCCGCTCGCCTCCCGTCACCTACCGCTTCGGCTCGGCCGGGCAGGACACCCAGTTCTGCCTGTGGGACCTGACCGAGGACGTTCTGTACCCCCGCCCGCCGCTCTCCCGCGCCCGGACCCTCACCGGCTCGGCGGACGCCGGCGTCCCCGCCGCGCCGGGGTTACCGCGCTCGCTGTCCCGCTCCAACAGCCTCCCGCAGCCGGCGGGGACGAGCTCGGCCCGTGGCCCCGCGCCCGACGTGCCCCCGGCCCCGAGCGTCGGCCGCTTCGCCACCTTGACCTTGCAGGAGCGCAAGGGACCATCCGGCGGCGCCGAGAAAGAGCACAAACGCTACCACAGCTTGGGGAACATCAGCCGCAGCGGGGACAAACCCCCCGGCGGGGGACGGGGCCGCCTGGACACGGCCAAGGTGTTGGGGACGGCGCTTTGTCCCCGGCTGCACGAGGTGCCGCTGCTGGAGCCGCTGGTCTGCAAGAAGATCGCGCACGAGCGGCTGACGGTGCTGCTGTTCCTGGAGGATTGTATCGTCACGGCGTGTCAGGAGGGGCTCATCTGCACCTGGGCACGGCCGGGGACCCCCGTGAGTCACGGGGGGGTCACGGAGAGGGTTTGGGGGATCACGGGGGTGCTTGGGGGTCACAGAGGGGGTTTGGGGAGGCTGAGGGTCCTGTATCGTCACGGTGTGTCAGGAGGGGCTCATCTGCACCTGGGCACGGCCAGGGACCCCCGTGAGTCACGGGGGGGTCACAGGGGGGTTTGAGGGGGTCACAGAGGGGTTTGAGGGGGTCACACGGGGGTTTGAGGGGGTCACAGAGGGGTTTGAGGGGATCACTGCGGGGGTTTGAGAGTGTCACAGGGGGGTTTGGGGGGAACACACGAGGGTTTGGGGGTCACACAGGGGTTTGGGAGGGTCGCAGAGGGGTTTGGGGGTCACAGGGGTTAGGGGGGTCACAGAGGGGGTTTGGGGGTGTCACAGGGGGGTTTGGGGGTCACAGGGGGGTTTGAGGGGTCACAGAGGGGCTTGAGGGGGTCACGGGGGGGTTTGGGGGTGTCACGGGGGTTTGGGGGTCACAGGGGTTAGGGGGGTCACACGGGGATTTGGGAGGGTCACACGGGGGTTTGGGGGTCACAGAGGGGGTTTGGGGGTCACAGGGGTTTTGGGGTGTCACACGGGGGTTTGGGGGTCACACGGGGGTTTGGGGGTCACAGGGGTTTGGGGGTGTCACACGGGGGTTTGGGGGTCACAGGGGGGCTTGAGGGGGTCACTGGGGGGGTTTGAGGGGGTCACAGGGGGGTTTTGGGGGGGTCACACAGGGGTTTGGGGTCACAGGGGTTAGGGGGGTCACAGAGGGGGTTTGGGGGTCACAGGGGTTTGGGGGTGTCACACGGGGGTTTGAGGGTCACACGGGGATTTGGGGGGGTCACACAGGGGTTTGGGGGTCACAGAGGGGGTTTGGGGGGGTCACAGGGGTTTGGGGGGGTCACACAGGGGTTTGAGGGTCGCAGAGGGGTTTGGGGGTCACAGAGGGGATTTGGGGGTCACAGGGGTTTGGGGGTGTCACACGGGGGGTTGGGGGTCATGGGGGTTAGGGGGGTCACAGGGGGGTTTGAGGGGGTCACAGAGGGGCTTGAGGGGGTCACTGGGGGGGTTTGGGGGTGTCACAGGGGGGCTTGGGGGTGTCACACAGGGGTATGGGGGTTTGGGGGTCACGGGGGTTAGGGGGGACACGAGAGGTCCCAGCAGCAGCCTGGAGGGTCAAGAAGGGGTTTCGGGGGGACTCAAGGGGTCCCGTTGTCCTCGATGTGTCCGTGTGTCCCCCCCGCTGACCGATGTCCCCCCGCGCAGGGACTGTCCTCGCAGAACGGCGGCTCCCCCAGCGGCACCGTGGTGTGAGCGTCACCGGCGTCACCCTCGGTGTCACCGTCACCCGTACGTACCCCGCGGGTGCCACCCATGTACTACTGACCCCCCGCCCCCCCGCGCGGGCACCCCGCTGTCCCCACGGCCACCCGCTGTCCCCTGGCCCCGGGGGGGGCGGCGGCACCTGTGCCTTTGTCACTTTATGTCCCTGCGGGGCCACCGGGCGCTGCCCCTTATTTATACTAAAGAGACTCTTTTGGCACTTTGGGGGGGCCCGGATGTGTCTGGGGACAGGTTGGGGACACCGGGGGACACGCTGGGGGACTGGGGGGGTCAGGTTGAGGACACTGGGGGAACAGTGGGTGCTGGGGGGGTCAGGTTGGGGACACACTGTGGGACAGGTTGGGGACACGGGGGGACACATGGGGTGCTGGGGGGGTCAGGTTGGGGACACGCCAGGGGGGGACACAATGGGGACACAAGGGGTGACACTTCCCCATGTTCCCTGGGCCTTGTTGGGGGGGTGACACACAACACCCCCCAACCCGGGGCCATTTTGGGGTGTCCCCATTTCCCCCCCCGCCTAGTGCAGAGGCCGATGCAGAAACACAACTTTATTGTCATCAATTCCCCGGGGGGGGGGCACACAACAAACCGGGGGGGGGGACAAGAAGCTGGAGGCGGGGGGGGGGGGGGGGCCGGTATAAATAAGGGGGGGCTTAGTGCAAACGTGGGGCGTCCCTACAAATAAATTACTAGTGGGGGGGCCCCGGGGGGGCACCCATTTCGGGGGGGGGGGGGTTTGGGTCCCGCCGCCCCTCGTTGCGGGTCATGGGGGTGACAGGGTGACACCCCAGCCCCCCCGTTTCTGGGGGGGGCCCAGATGCCTGGGTCCCCCACCCCGTGTCTAGTGGTTCTGGGGGGGGGGGGTCTATGTACAGTGGGGGTGTCACCCCCCCCGCCCCGCGGTGGGGAAGGGGGGGTTCAAGTGCAAGAACAGGGGGTGCTGGTGAACCCGGACGCCTGGGTCCCCTCTGCGGGGGGGGGTCCCTCTCAAGGGGGGGTCCCCGAGGGGGCGGGGGGGGCGGCGCAGAGCAGCAGACAGTCCTTGGTGGCACCGGGACGGGGGACCTGGGGACAGGGAGGGGGTCAGCGCGGTGGCACCGTCACCCCCCGCCCCCCACAGCCCCCCTGCGGTCCCTCCCTCCTTGGGGACACCCCCCTGGAGTTGGGGGGACACGGCTCCATGTGGCCTTGGGTGACAATGTGGGGCGGCACAGCTGGGGGGTGGCAGAGGTGACAGCCTGGGGGGGCCAGCGGGGCTGACAGCGCGGTGGCACTTCCCAGAGTGGTGGCACAGCCATGGGGGTGTGACAGTGGCACCGGGGGGGGGGTGGTGGCAGGTACAGGGGTGTCCCAGCTGTCACTGTCCCCTCCGGGGCTGGTGGCCGTGCCCTGGGGGGGGTGTCCCAGCCCGGGGGGGTGGCAGTGGGGACAGCCATGCCCGGCGGGGGGGTGACGGTGACAGTGACGGTGACAGCACCAGCACGTACCCGGGCCCAGAGCAGCAGGTGCCGGGACAGGGGCACCCCCAGGGGGGAGCGGAAAAGCCGGGGGGGGCCCCCGCGGCCGGGCTGCGGAGAGAGCACAGAGCGTCAGCGGCCCCCGCGCCCCAAAACCCGACACCCCCAGACCCAAACCCCCCCTTACGTCCGGCCGGGGCTCTGGGGGGGCTGTGATGGCGGGGGGGGCCCCCGCGCCTCCTGCAAGGGAAATGGGGAGGGGGGGGGGTCAGGGCTGGACACCCCCAAAAACACCCTTTCTTTGGGGTGTCTCCCATTTCAGGGAGGGGGTGAAGCCCCATTCCCCCCCATCCGGGGGAGGGTTTGGGGGGGGCCCGGGGGTTCTTGCCTTCATGCGGGGGGGGCCCAGGCCCCGGGGGGGGGCTCTGCAGCCGCCGCAGCTTCGCTTCCAGTTCCAGGTTGCGGCTCTCGACCTCCTGCAGGCGCCTTTTGGGGGAGGGGGGGACACGAGTCAGGTGGGGACCCCCCCCATGTCCCCGGTGACCCCTCCCGGTTCCCAGTGACCCCCCCTGGTTCCCGGTGCCCCCCCCCCGGTTTCCCGGTGCCACCCCCCTGATTCCCAATGACCCCCCCTGGTTCCCGGTGCAACCCCCTCCCAGTTCCAAATGATCCCCCGGTTCCCGGTGTCCCCCCCGGTTTCCCGGTGCCCCCCCCATTTCCCGGTGCCCCCCCCGTTCCCGGTGCCCCCCCCCCCCGTACCGGGCCAGCCCCTGCCCGGCCGCGCGCAGCAGCCCCAGCTCGTGCTCCAGCGCCTCGCGCCCGCGTCGCTCCGCCTCCAGGGCCGCGCGCAGCCCCGCCCCCTCGGGCACAGGCCCCGCCCCCTCGGGCACAGGCCCCGCCCCCGCCGGGGGATCCGCAGCCGCCGGTCGCACCTGCGGGAACCGGGTCTGCGTGGAGACCCCCCCGGGGCACCGGGACACGGGGGAAGCGGGACCCCCGGGGACCTGGACATCCCCCTGGGACCCCTGCGGACCTGGACACCCCCCTGAGAACCGGGACCCCTGGAGACCTGGACACCCCCCCATGACCCCCCCAGGAACGGGGACCCCTGGGGACCTGGACACCCCCCCAGGGACCTGGACCCCCGGGGACCTGGACACCCCCCCGGGACCCCCCCGGGAACTGGGACCCCTGGGGACCTGGACATCCCCCCGAGAAGTGGGACCCCTGGAAACTTGGACTCCCCCCCGCGACCCCCCCGGGAACCGGGACCCCTGGACACCCCCTGGGAACCTGGACAACCCCGGGACCCCCACCCCGGGGAACCGGGACCCCTGGGGACCTGGACACCCCCCCGGGACCCCCCCTGGGACCCTCCCCATGAACCCACCAAACCCCCCTGGGACACCGGGATCCCCACCCCGGGACTGGGACACGGGGACCCCGGACAACCCCCCGGAACCCTCCCCAGCACCGACCCCCCCCAAACCACCCCCCCCTCCTCCCACATACCTCAGGGGGTGCCCGGGGGGGGCCCGTGCCCGGGGTGGCTGCACAGCCGGGGGGTGGCGTCCGCGGGGGAGCCCCCTTGGCTGGGGGGTTGCCCTGGGATGTGGGGGACCCTTTCTGGGGATTGGGGGTCACTTGGGATGGGGGGGGCCCAGTCTGGGGGGGCGCTCCCCTAGCTGGGGGGGTCTCTGTAGGTTGGGGAGGGGCTTGCTGGGGGGGAGCCCCCATGGGTAGGGGTGTCCCTGACCATGGGGGGGGCCCCGTGGGTGGAGGAGTCCCCCTGTACGGGGGGGTCCCTATGACCGGGGGGGTCCCCATTTCCGGGGGGGTCCCCCAGTCCCCCTCCAGCTCCATGGCCATGTCCTGGTCCCACTCCTCGTCCTCATCTTCCTCTTCAGGCTCTTCCTCCCTGGTGGGGGGGACACACACAAGGTGGGGGGGGGTCACCAAGGGACACCTGTGGGCCCCCCCCCCACCACATCTCCCCAGTGCCCCCAGTTCCCCAACCCCAAGGCCCCCCCCACTCACTGGGAGTCTCCGCGGGTGTACGAGTACCCCACAAACGGGAGGTG
Organism: Caloenas nicobarica; assembly: GCF_036013445.1. Taxonomy (NCBI): domain Eukaryota; kingdom Metazoa; phylum Chordata; class Aves; order Columbiformes; family Columbidae; genus Caloenas; species Caloenas nicobarica. The sequence continues at coordinate 766,196 of NC_088281.1, forward strand.
CAGCCCCAGCTCGGGGGTGTCCCAGGGCTCCCCCAGCGGCTCCTGGAGGGGGGGGCAGCATTAGACACGGGCGGTGAATTTGGGGGTCCTAGGTGAGTCCCATGAGGGGGGTCCCGGGGCGGGGGGGGGCGGGGTCCCATGATGGAGTTCCAAGGGGAGTAAGCGGGTCCCAAAGGGGTCCTGAGGGTGGGGGGGTCCCAGGGAGGGGCTGAGGGTTTGGGGGTCCCCGCGGTGGCCAGGGGGGACCCTGGGGGGTCCCGGGATGGGGTTCCGTGAGAGGGGGGGTCCCGGAGGGGGTCAGTGACTGGAGATCCCGGGGTGGGGTCCCCGGGTGGGGGGTCCCACGGGGGGATCCCGGGATGGGGTTCCATGAGAGGGGGGGTCCCGGAGGGTTCCCGGGATGGGGATCCTGCGATGGGGTCCCCAGGGGGGGGTCCCGGGATGGGATTTCGGGGATGAGGATCCCGGGATGGGATCCCCAGGGGGGTTTCCCGGGGCGGGGTCCCGGGGCGGGGGTCCCACGGGAGGATCCCGGGATGGGGTTTCAGGGATGGGGTCTCCGGGGTGGGGTCCCCAGGGGGGCGTCCCGGGATGGGGTTTCGGGCATGGGGTCCTCAGGGGGTTCCCGGGATGGGGATCCCGGGATGGGGTCCCCAGGGGGGAGTCCCGGGATGGGGTTTTGGGCATGGGGATCCCGGGATGGGGTTTCGGGGATGGGGTCCCCAGGGGGGGGTCCCGGCATGGGGTTCTCAGGGGGTTCCCGGGATGGAGTCTCCGGGACGGGGTCCCCGGGTGGGGTTCCCACGGGGGGATCCCGGGCTGGGGTCCCCAGGGGGGGTCCCGGGATGGGGTTTCGGGGATGGGGTCCTCAGGGGGGTCCCGGGATGGGGTTTCGGGCATGGGGTCCTCAGGGGGTTCCCGGGATGGGGTCCCGGGGCGGGGGGCGGGTCCCGGGGGTCCGTCCCGCACCGGCTGGCTGAGGCAGTCGTCCAGCACGTCGAAGTTGGAGGTGTCGGCGGCTCCGGCGGCGGCGGGGGCGAAGGGCGGCGCGGAGCGGCGGAGCCGGGCCCAGCGCAGCCCCGCGAACAGCGGCAGCCGCCGGAAGTCGCGCGCGCCGCCCCGCCCCAGCCGCGCCTCCCGCGCGCACAGCAGCCCGCGCACCAGCTCGCGCGCCTCCGCCGGCACCCGCGGCCACGCCCCTTCCTCCGCCTGGGCCACGCCCCCGCCGCTGGCCACGCCCCCGCCCGCCGCTTCCGCTTCCGTTTCCTCCGGGAGGTGCAGGTGGTCCTGGGGGCGGGCGGCCCAGTAGCGCCGAGGAGCGCCCAGGAACGGCCAGGAACGCCCAGTGCCCTCCAGCACCTCCCAGCACCTCCCAGTGCCCCCAGTGCCCCCCCAGCACTTCCCAGTGCCCTCCCAGTGCCCCCAGTGCCCCCCCCAGCACTTCCCAGTGCCTCCCAGTGCCCCCCCAGCACTTCCCAGTGCCTCCCAGTGCCCTCCCAGTGCCCCCCCAACACTTCCCAGTGCCTCCCAGTGCCCTCCCAGTGCCCCCAGTGCCCCCCCAGCACCTCCCAGTGCCTCCCAGTGCTCCCCCAGCACTTCCCGGTGCCCCCAGTGCACGCCCAGTGCCCCCCAGCACCTCCCAGTGCCCCCAGTGCCCCCCAGTGCCTCCCAGTGCCCCCCCAGCACCTCCCAGTGCCCTCCCAGTGCCTCCCACCTTCCTCCCAGTACCTCCCAGTGCCCCCCCAGCACTTCCCAGTGCCCTCCAGCATCCCCCGGTGTCCCTCAGTGCCCTCCCAGCACCTCCCAACTCCCTCCCAGTGCCCTCCCAGTGCCCCCCAGTGTCCCCCAACTCCCTCCCAGTGCCCCCCAGTGCCCCCCAACTCCCTCCCAGTGCCCCCCAGTGCCCCCCAGTGTCCCCCAACTCCCTCCCAGTGCCCTCCCAGTGACCCCCAGCTCCCTCCCAGTGCCCCCCAGTGCCCCCCAGTGCCCCCCAACTCCCTCCCAGTGCCCCCCAGTGCCCCCCAGTGCCCCCCAACTCCCTCCCAGTGCCCCCCAGTGCCCCCCAACTCCCTCCCAGTGCCCCCCAGTGCCCCCCAGTGTCCCCCAACTCCCTCCCAGTGCCCTCCCAGTGCCCCCCAGTGCCCCCCAACTCCCTCCCAGTGCCCTCCCAGTGCCCCCCAGTGCCCCCCAACTCCCTCCCAGTGCCCCCCAGTGCCCCCCAACTCCCTCCCAGTGCCCTCCCAGTGCCCCCCAGTGCCCCCCAACTCCCTCCCAGTGCCCTCCCAGTGCCCCCCAGTGTCCCCCAACTCCCTCCCAGTGCCCCCCAGTGCCCCCCAACTCCCTCCCAGTGCCCCCCAGTGCTCCCAGTTCCCACCTGGAAGTGCAGGATCTTGGCGTAGGTCTCGGGGAGGCTCTCGGCGAAGAAGGGCGGGTGCCCGAAGAACATCTCGAACGCCAGGACCCCCAGCGCCCACCAGTCGCACTCGGGGCCGTACGAGCGCGACGGGTCCTCGACCGCCAGCAGCATCTCGGGGGACAGGTAGTCGGGGGTCCCCACGGCCACCGCCGAGCGCACCTGGGGACACGGGGGCATTGGAACAGGGGACACGGGGACATCACGGGGATGGGGACGGGGGCACGTTGGGATGGGGGACATGGGGACATTGGAACAGGGGACATGGGGACAGAGGGGCGTTGGAATGGGGATGGGGGACATAGGGACAGGGACATTGGAACAGGGGACCTGGGGACACAGGGACATGGGGACAGAGGGACATTGGAACAGGGGACCTGGGGACACAGAGACATGGGGACAGAGGGACATCGGAATGGGGATGAGGGACACAGAGACATGGGGACAGAGAGACATTGGAACAGGGGACGTGGGGACATGGGGACACGGACATGGGGATGGAGGGACATTGGAATGGGGATGAGGGACACACAGACATGGGGACAGAGGGACATTGGAACAGGGGATGTGGGGACAGAGGGGCGTTGGAATGGGGATGGGGGACATAGGGACAGGGGGACAGGGACATTGGAACAGGGGACCTGGGGACACAGGGACATGGGGACACAGGGACATTGGAACAGGGGACATGGGGACACAGGGACATGGGGACAGAGGGACATCCGAATGGGGATGAGGGACACACAGACATGGGGACAGAGGGACATTGGAATGAGGATGGGGGACACGGGGACATTGGAACAGGGGACATAGGGACAGAGGGGGCGTTGGAGTGGGGATGGGGGACATGGGGACAGGGGACACAGGGACAGGGACATGGGGACGGGGACGTGGGGACAGAGGGGCATTGGAATGGGGATGGGGGACACAAGGACATTAGAACAGGGGGCCATGGGGACAGGGATGGGGGACACAGGGACATTAGAACAGGGGGCCATGGGGACAGGGATGGGGGACACAGGGACATTAGAACAGGGGGCCATGGGGACAGGGATGGGGGACACAGGGACATTAGAACAGGGGGACATGGGGACTGGGATGGGGGACACAGGGACATTAGAACAGGGGGACATGGGGACTGGGATGGGGGACACAGGGACATTAGAACAGGGGGACATGGGGACGGGGATGTGGGATGGGGAATATGGGGACACAGGGACAGGGGACATGGGGACAGGGACGTGGGGACAGAGGGACATTGGAATGGAGATGGGGGACATGGGGACAGGAATGTGGGATGGGGAATACGGGGACACAGGGACAGGGGACATGGGGACAGGGACGTGGGACGGGGGACAGGGAGACGGGGAATATGGGGACAGGGGACACGGAGACATGGGGACAAGGGACAGACAAGGGACACGAGGATGTGTGGGGGATTCTCTGGGTGCTCGTAGCCGGGTTGAGCTCCAGGTCACCCCTGTCCCCGTGTCCCCCCAGCCCCTGTCCCCCTGTCCCCTGTCCCCTGTCCCCACTCACGGTGCCATCGGGCCCCAGCTTGAGGCAGGACCCGAAGTCCCCAAGGCGGACGTGACCCTGCCGGTCCAGGAGGATGTTGTCGGGCTTGATGTCCCTGGGCGGGGGGTGGCCTCTGTCACCTCGTGTCCCCCCCACCATGGCCCCAGGCCCCCTGAGTCCCCCCATGTCCCTCATGTCCCCCGTGTGCCCCCTGGTCCCTCCATGTCCTTCCTGTGTCCCCACATTCCTCCTTTGTCCCCTCTGTGTGTCCCCACCCTCGTGCCTTGTCCCTGTGTCCCCCCCGGGTGTCCCCAGCCCCGCGCCATGTCCCCATGTGTCCCCAGCCCCCGCGTCCCCAGCCCGGTGCTGTGTCCCCTGTGTCCCCCTGGCATGTCCCCAACCCCATACCATGTCCCCCCGTGTCCCCAGCCCTGTGTCCCTGTCCCCGGCCCCCTGTCCCTGTCCCACCGGTGCAGACTTGATGTCCCACACGTGTCCCCCGTGTCCCCATGTCCCCCCATGTCCCCTCATGTCCCCCTGTGTCCCCATGTCCCCCCATGTCCCCATGTCCCCTCATGTCCCCCTGTGTCCCCAAGTCCCTCGTGTCCCCTGTCCCACCGGTGCACGTAGCCCAGGTGGTGCACGGAGTTCATGTCCCCCATGTCCCCCCATGTCCCCGTGTCCCCCCATGTCCCCATGTCCCCATCTCCCCCCATTTCCCCGTGTCCCCATGTGTCCCCATGTCCCCCCATGTCCCCGTGTCCTCCCATGTCCCCATCTCCCCCCATTTCCCTGTGTCCCCATGTGTCCCCATGTCCCCCCATGTCCCCATCTCCCCCCATTTCCCCGTGTCCCCATGTGTCCCCGTGTCCCTCCATGTCCCCATCTCCCCCCATTTCCCTATGTCCCCATGTGTCCCCATGTCCCCCATGTCCCCATCTCCCCCCATTTCCCCGTGTCCCCATGTGTCCCCGTGTCCCCCCATGTCCCCATCTCCCCCCATTTCCCCGTGTCCCCATGTGTCCCCGTGTCCTCCCATGTCCCCATGTGTCCCCGTGTCCCCCCATGTCCCCATCTCCCCCCATTTCCCCGTGTCCCCATGTGTCCCCATGTCCCCCCATGTCCCCATCTCCCCCCATTTCCCCGTGTCCCCATGTGTCCCCGTGTCCCCCCATGTCCCCCATCTCCCCCCATTTCCCCGTGTCCCCTCACGTCCTCCCATGTCCCCACGTCCCCCCGTGTCCCTGTGTCCCCATGTCCCCCGTGTCCCCTGTCCCACCGGTGCACGTAGCCCAGGCGGTGCACGGAGTCGATGGCCATGACGAGCTCGGCCAGGTAGAACCGCGCCATGGGCAGCGGCAGCCGGTCCCCGAACTTGCTGAGCAGCGTCAGCAGGTCCCCCCCCACGTAGTACTCCATGACCAGGTACTGCGGGGACAGGGACAGCTGGGGACACGGCTGGGGACATGGGGACGGGATGGGGACACGGCTGGGGACATGGGGACGGGATGGGGACATGGCTGGGGACAGGGGACAACTTGGGGACAGGGATGGCTGGGGACATGGGTGGGGACATGGGATGGGATGGGGACATGGCTGGGGACATGGGGACAGGCTGGGGACAGGCTGGGGACAGGGGACAACCTGGGGACAGGGACAGCTGGGGACATGGGTGGGGACATGGGGACGGGATGGGGACATGGCTGGGGACATGGCTGGGGACATGGGGACGGGATGGGGACATGGCTGGGGACAGGGGACAACTTGGGGACAGGGACGGCTGGGGACATGGGTGGGGACATGGGATGGGATGGGGACATGGCTGGGGACATGGGGACAGGCTGGGGACAGGCTGGGGACAAGGGACAACCTGGGGACAGGGACAGCTGGGGACATGGGTGGGGACATGAGGATGGGATGGGGACATGGCTGGGGACATGGGGACGGGATGGGGATGTGGCTGGGGACAGGGGACAACCTGGGGACAGGGACGGCTGGGGACATGGGTGGGGACATGGGATGGGGACAGGGGACATGGCTGGGGACAGGGCTGGGGACACAGCTGGGAACATGGGGACAGGCTGGGGACAAGGCTGGGGACAGCCTGGGGACAGGGGACAACCTGGGGACAGGGATGGCTGGGGACGTGGCTGGTGTCACAGGGATGGGATGGGGACACGGCTGGGGACATGGGGATGGGATGGGGACATGGCTGGGGGACATGGGGACAGCCTGGGGATACGGCTGGGGACATGGGGATGGGATGGGGACATGGCTGGGGACAGGGCTGGGGACATGGGGATGGGATGGGGACAGAGCTGGGGACAGGGCTGGGGACATGGGGATGGGATGAGGACACAGCTGGGGACATGGGGACAGGCTGGGGACACAGGCTGGGGACACGGCTGGGGACACAGGGATGGGATAGGGACATGGCTGGAGACATGGGGACAGCCTGGGGACATGGCTGGGGACATGGGGACAGGCTGGGGACACGGCTGGGGACACGGGGATGGGATGGAGACATGGGCTGGGGACATGGGGACAGCCTGGGGACACGGGGACAGCCTGGGGACAGGGACAACCTGGGGACAGGGATGGCTGGGGACGTGGCTGGTGTCACAGAGATGGGATGGGGACACGGCTGGGGACAAGGGGATGGGATGGGGACATGGGCTGGGGACAGGGCTGGGGACATGGGGATGGGACGGGGACAGAGGGGGTGGCATGGGGACATGGGCATGGCATGGGGACACAGAGATGGGGACACAGGGGTGGCATGGGGACACAGGGATGGGGACGCAGGGATGGGGACGCAGGGATGGGGACGTAGGAGCAGCATGGGGACATGGGGACAGGCTGGGGACATGACTGGGGACACGGGGATGGGATGGGGACATGGGCATGGTATCGAGACAGGCTGGGGACAAAGGGGTGGCGTGGGGACATAGGGATGGGGACACAGGAGCAGCATGGGGACATGGGGACATGAGCACAGCAAGGGGCTCCAGGGCTGTCCCCAGGGGTGGGGTCTCCCCAAAGGGATGTCCCCAAGGGGGTCTCACCAAGGGGTTGTGTCCCCAGGGCTGTCCCCAGGGGTGTCATGTCCCCAAAGGGGTGTCCCCAAGGGGGTGTCTCCAAGGGGGTGTCCCCAGGGGTGTCCCCAGGGGTGTCCCCAAAGGGATGTCCCCAAGGGGGTGTCTCCAAGGGGGTGTCCCCAAGGGTGTCCCCAGGGGTGTCCCCAAGGGGGTGTCTCCAAGGGGGTGTCCCCAGGGGTGTCCCCAGGGGTGTCCCCAAAGGGACGTCCCCAAGGGCGTGTCTCCAAGGGGGTGTCCCCAGGGGTATCCCCAGGGGTGTCCCCAAAGGGATGTCCCCAAGGGGGTGTCTCCAAGGGGGTGTCCCCAGGGGTGTCCCCTGGGGTGGGGCGTCCCCAAAGGGATGTCCCCAAGGAGGTGTCTCCAAGGGGGTGTCCCCACGGGTGTCCCCAGGGGTGTCCCCAAAGAGATGTCCCCAGGGGGTGTCCCCAGGGGTGTCCCCAAAGGGATGTCCCTAAGGGGGTGTCTCCAAGGGGGTGTCCCCAGGGGTGTCCCCAAGGGGGTGTCCCCAAGGGGGTGTCCCCACGGGTGTCCCCAGCGGTGTCCCCAAAGGGATGTCCCTAAGGGGGTGTCCCCAGGGGTGTCCCCAAGGGTGTCCCCAAAGGGATGTCCCCAAGGGGGTGTCCCCAGGGGTGTCCCCAGGGGTGTCCCCGGGGTGTCCCCCAGGGTGGGGTGTCCCCGAAGGGATGTCCCCAAGGGGGTGTCCCCGGGGGTGTCCCCTCACCAGGCACTGCGGGTCCTGGAAGGCGAAGTGCAGGCGGGTGATCCAGCGCTGGTCCCCCCGCGCCAGCACCTCCCGCTCCTCCCGAAAACAGGACACCTGGGGACACGGGCACGAGGGTGACACCGGGGTCACCGCCCCCCCCGCCAGCGTCACCCCCGGCACTGAGCTCACCTGGAGTGTCCCCCAGTGTCCCCAGTGTCCCTCAATGTCCCCCAGAGTCCCCAGTGTCCCCTCACCTCCCCCAGTGTCCCCCGATGTCTCCGGTGAACCCCAATGTCCCCCAGTGCCCCCAGTGTCCCCCAATGTCCCCCAGTATCCTCCAATGTCCCCAGTGTCCCCTCACCTCCCCAGTGTCCCCCAATGTCCCCAATGTCCCCAGTGCCCCCAGTGACCCCAATGTCCCCAGTGTCCCCAGTGTCCCCAATGTCCCCAGTGTCCCCAGTGTCCCCTCACCTCCCCCAGTGTCCCCCAATGTCCCCAATGTCCCCAGTGCCCCCAGTGACCCCAATGTCCCCAGTGTCCCCAATGTCCCCAGTGTCCTCAGTGTCCCCTCACCTCCCCCAGTGTCCCCCGATGTCCCCAGTGAACCCCAATGTCCCCCAGTGTCCCCAGTGCCCCCCAATGTCCCCAGTGTCCCCTCACCTCCCCCAGTGTCCCCAATGCCCCCAGTGTCCCCAGTGCCCCCAATGTCCCCCAGTGTCCCCCAATGTCCCCCAGTGTCCCCCGATGTCCCCAGTGTCCCCTCACCTCCCCCAGTGTCCCCCGATGTCTCCGGTGAACCCCAATGTCCCCCAGTGCCCCCAGTGTCCCCCAATGTCCCCCAGTATCCTCCAATGTCCCCAGTGTCCCCTCACCTCCCCCAGTGTCCCCAATGCCCCCAGTGTCCCCAGTGTCCCCAATGTCCCCAGTGTCCCCAGTGTCCCCAGTGCCCCCAATGTCCCCAGTGTCCCCAGTGCCCCCAGTGACCCCAATGTCCCCAGTGTCCCCAATGTCTCCAGTGACCCAAATGTCCCTAGTGCCCCCAGTGTCCCCTCACCTCCCCTGCTGTCCCCCAATGTCCCCCAGTATCCCTCAATGTCCCCAGTGTCCCCAATGTCCCCCAGTGTCCCCAGTGCCCCCGATGTCCCCAGTGTCCCCTGATGTCCCCCATGTCCCCTAATGTCCCAGTGTCCCCTCGCCTCCCCTGCTGTCCCCCAATGTCCCCAGTGTCCTCAATGTCCCCAGTGTCCCCTCGCCTCCCCCAGTGTCCCCCAATGTCCCCGGTGAACCCCAATGTCCCCCAGTGCCCCCGGTGTCCCCAATGTCCCCAGTGTCCCCAATGTCCCCAGTGCCCCCAGTGTCCTCAGTGTCCCCTCACCTCCCCCAGTGTCCCCTCACCTCCCCCAGTGTCCCCAGTGTCCCCTCACGTCCCCCAGTGTCCCCCGATGTCCCCCATGTCCCCTAATGTCCCAGTGTCCCCTCGGCTCCCCTGCTGTCCCCCAATGTCCCCCAGTGTCCCCCAATGTCCCCAGCGTCCTCAATGTCCCCAGTGTCCCCTCGCCTCCCCCAGTGTACCCCAATGTCCCCAGTGAACCCCAATGTCCCCAGTGTCCCCAGTGACCCCAATGTCCCCAGTGTCCCCAATGTCCCCAGTGACCCCAATGTCCCCAATGTCCCCAGTGTCCCCAATGTCCCCAGTGCCCCCAGTGTCCCCAGTGTCCCCTCGCCTCCCCCAGTGTACCCCAATGTCCCCGGTGAACCCCAATGTCCCCCAGTGCCCCCGGTGTCCCCAATGTCCCCAATGTCTCCAGTGCCCCCAGTGCCCCCAGTGTCCCCAGTGTCCCCTCACCTCCCCCAGTGTCCCCCGATGTCCCCCATGCGCCCTAATGTCCCAGTGTCCCCTTGGCTCCCCTGCTGTCCCCCAATGTCCCCCAGTATCCCCCAATGTCCCCAGTGTCCTCAATGTCCCCAGTGTCCTCAATGTCCCCAGTGTCCCCTCACCTCCCCCAGTGTCCCCAGTGTCCGCAGTGTCCCCTCGCCTCCCCCAGTGTCCCCCAATGTCCCCGGTGAACCCCAATGTGCCCCAGTGCCCCTGGTGTCCCCAGTGCCCCCAGTGACCCCAATGTCCCCAGTGTCCCCACTGTCCCCAGTGCCCCCAGTGTCTCCAATGTCCCCAGGGTCCCCAGTGTCCCCTCACCTCCCCCAGTGTCCTCAGTGTCCCCAATGTCCCCTCACCTCCCCCAGTGTCCCCAGTGTCCCCAGTGTCCCCTCACCTCCCCCAGTGTCCCCTGATGTCCCCCATGTCCCCTAATGTCCCAGTGTCCCCTCGCCTCCCCTGCTGTCCCCCAATGTCCCCCAGTGTCCCCTCGCCTCCCCTGCTGTCCCCCAATGTCCCCCAGTGTCCCCAGTGTCCTCAATGTCCCCAGTGTCCCCTCACCTCCCCCAGTGTCCCCCAATGTCCCCGGTGAACCCCAATGTCCCCAGTGTCCCCAGTGTCCCCAGTGCCCCCAGTGACCCCAATGTCCCCAATGTCCCCAGTGCCCCCAGTGTCCCCAATGTCCCCAGTGTCCCCAATGTCCCCAGGGTCCCCTCACCTCCCCACGCCGCAGCATGTCCCACTTGTTCATGATCTTCATGGCGTAAATCTGCCCCGACTCCTTCATCCGCACCACGGCCACCTGCGGCGTCCCCCCCGGCGTCACCCCCGGCGTCACCCGCAATGTCACCCCCGATGTCGCCCCCGTGTCCCCCCGTGTCCCCTCACCTCGCTGAAGGCCCCGCGCCCGATCACCTTCAAGATCTCGAAGTCGCTTCGCTGCAGCTGCAGCTCCTGCACCCGCGAGGCCACGGGCTCGGCTGGGGGGGCACCCATGGGTGGGGGGGTCAGCACCCATGGGTGGGGGGGCAGCACCCACGGGTGGGGGGGCAGCACCCATGGATGGGTGGGGGGTCAGCACCAACGGGTGGGGGGGCAGCACCCATGGATGGGTGGGGGGGTCAGCACCCACGGGTGGGGGGGTCAGCACCCATGGGGGGGGGGGGTCAGCACCCATAGGTGGGGGGGGCAGCACCCACGGGTGGGGGGGCAGCACCCATGGGGGGGGGGGGCAGCACCCACGGGTGGCGGGTCAGCACCCACGGGTGAGGGGGGCAGCACCCACGAGTGGGGGCAGCACCCGGGGGGGGGGGTGGTCAGCACCCATGGGGGGGGGGGTCAGCACCCATGGATGGGTGGGGGGGCAGCACCCATGGGGGGGGGGGTCAGCACCCATGGATGGGTGGGGGGTCAGCACCCACGGGTGGGGGGGGTCAGCACCCATTGTGGGGGGTGCAACACCCATGGGTGGGGGGGCAGCACCCATGGGTGGGGGGGGCAGCACCCATGGGTGGGGGGGCAGAACCCATGGCGGGGGGGCAGCACCCATAGGTGGGGGGGCAGCACCCACGGGTGGGGGGGTCAGCACCCGGGGGGGGGGGGGGCAGCACCCATGGATGGGTGGGGGGTCAGCACCCACGGGTGGGGGGGTCAGCACCCATGGGTGGGGGGGGCAGCACCCATGGATGGGTGGGGGGTCAGCACCCACGGGTGGGGGCAGCACCCGGGGTGGGGGGGTCAGCACCCATGGGTGGGGGGGCAGCACCCAGTGGGGGGTCTGGGGGGGCACATGGGGGGTGTTGGGGTCTGTGGGGACATGGGGGGGTTGGGGGGTCTGGGGGGGGACGTGGGGGTGTTGGGGGGTCCGGGGGGCACATGGGGGTGTTGAGGGGTCTGGGGGGGGATATGGGGGGGTTGGGGGGGCCTGGGGGGACACATGGGGGCTGTTGGGGGGTCTGGGGGGCACATGGGGGAGTTGGGGGGTCTGGGGGGGACATGGGGGTGTTGGGGGGTCTGGGGGGGGACATGGGGGTGTTGGGGGGGGACATGGGGGGTGTTGGGGGGTCTGGGTAGGGACATGGGGGTGTTGGGGGGGTCTGGGGGGCACATGGGGGAGTTGGGGGGTCTGGGGGGGGACATGGGGGTGTTGGGGGGTCTGGGGGGACATGGGGGTGTTGGGGGGTCTGGGGGGGGACATGGGGGTGTTGGGGGGTCTGGGGGGACATGGGGGGGGTTGGGGGGTCTGGGTGGGGACATGGGGGTGTTGGGGGGTCTGGGGGGACATGGGGGGGTTGGGGGGGTCTGGGGGGGGACATGGGGGATGTTGAGGTCTGTGGGGGCACATGGGGGGAGTTGGGGGGTCTGGGGGGCACATGGGGGTGTTGGGGGGTCTGGGGGGGACATGGGGGGTCTGGGGGGGAGATGGGGGTGTTGGGGTCTGGGGGGCACATGGGGGTGTTGGAGGGTCTGGGGGGGACATGGGGGGTTGGGGGGGTCTGGGGGGGACATGGGGGGTGTTGAGGTCTGTGGGGGCACATGGGGGTGTTGGGGGGTCTGGGGGGGGGACATGGGGGTGTTGGGGGGGTCTGGGGGGCACATGGGGGTGTTGGGGGGTCTGGGGGGGACATGGGGGTGTTGGGGTCCGGGGGGGTGACAGTGTGTGGGGGGTGGTGGTGACAGCCCGGGGGTGTGACCGCCCGGGTCGGGGGGGGGGGGGGGGTGACACTCTCGGTACCGGGGGGGGGCGGCCGCGCACCCTCAGCCCATTTATGGCCGCGCAGCGCTCGGCGCCCGCGGCGGGGGGGGGCCGGGCCCGACGTGCCCAGAAAAGGAGCGGAGCCGCGGCCCCCCGCCCCCACCCAGCCCCCGGCACCCCGGGGTCCGACCCCCCCCGGTACCGGATCGGACCCCCCGGTACAGGATCTCACCCCCGCCCCGGTACCGGATCGGACCCCCCCGGTACCGGATCATCCCCCCCCCGGGTACCGGATCGGACCCCCCCGTACCGGATCATCCCCCCCCCGGGTACCGGATCGGACCCCCCCGTACCGGATCATCCCCCCCCCCGTACCGGATCGGACCCCCCGGTCCCGGATCGGACCCCCCGGTACCGGATCATCCCCCCCCGGTACCGGATCGGACCCCCCGGTACCGGATCACCCCCCGCCCCGGTCCCAGATCGGACCCCCCGGTACGGGATCACCCCCGCCCCGGTCCCGGATCGGACCCCCCCGGTCCCGGTGACTCCCCCATCCCGGCCCCCCGGTCCTGTCCCCGTGTCCCTCTCTGTCCCGGTCCCCACCCCCGTCCCGAACACCCCGCTCAAACCCCCCCGGTCCCGGTGTCCCCCTGTCTCCCCCGTCCCCATCCCCGTGTCCCCCTGTCCCCCTGTCCCGTCCCCACCCCGGTGTCCCCTTGTCCCCCCCATTCCCACCCCGGTGTCCCCCTGTCCCCCTGTCCCCTCCCCACCCCGGTGTCCCCCTGTCCCGTTCCCACCCCGGTGTCCCCTTGTCCCCCCCGTCCCCATCCCCGTGTCCCCCTGTCCCGTTCCCATCCCGGTGTCCCCCTGTCCCATCCCCGCCCCGGTGTCCCCTTGTCCCCCCCATTCCCATCCCCATGTCCCCCTGTCCCGTTCCCACCCCCGTGTCCCCCTGTCCCCTCCCCACCCCGGTGTCCCCCCCGTTCCCATCCCCGTGTCCCCCTGTCCCGTTCCCACCCGGTCTCCCCCTGTCCCCCTGTCCCCCCCCACCCCGGTGTCCCCTTGTCCCCCCCATTCGCATCCCCGTGTCCCCCTGTCCCATCCCCACCCCGGTGTCCCCCTGTCCCCTCCCCACCCCGTGTCCCCCTGTCCCCCTGTCCCATCCCCCTGTCTCCCTTGTCCCCTCCCCACCCCGGTGTCCCCCTGTCCCGTTCCCATCCCCGTGTCCCCCTGTCCCATCCCTACCCCGGTGTCCCCCTGTCCCGTTCCCACCCCCGTGTCCCCTGTCCCCTTGTCCCATCCCCCTGTCTCCCTTGTCCCCTCCCCACCCCGGTGTCCCCCTGTCCCGTTCCCACCCCGGTGTCCCCTTGTCCCCCCCATTCTCATCCCCATGTCCCCCTGTCCCGTTCCATCCCCATGTCCCCTTGTCCCATCCCCATCCCCGTGTCCCCCTGTCCCATCCTACCCCGGTGTCCCCCTGTCCCGTTCCCATCCCGGTGTCCCCTTGTCCCCCTTGTCCCCCCCCCACCCCGTCTCCCCCTGTCCCATCCCCATCCCCGTGTCCCCCTGTCCCATCCCCACCCCGGTGTCCCCCTGTCCCGTTCCCATCCCGGTGTCCCCTTGTCCCCCTTGTCCCCCCCCCACCCCGTGTCCCCTGTCCCCTCCCATCCCCATGTCCCCCTGTCCCCTCCCCACCCCGTGTCCCCCTGTCCGCCCCCCCGCTGCCCCCCCAGCTGCTCACCCCTCACCCCAGCTCAGAAAGTCCCGCACGTGTTTGTCGCCGTCGCTCCCGTCGCCGGCGCCGCCGGGCCGGAGCAGCAGGCGGGGCCGCAGCCCCCCGACCAGTCCCACCAGTAAATCCAGCAGCGCCTCCAGCCCCAGCGCCCCCCGCCCCAGCGCCAGCGCCCGCAGCCGCTCCCGCCGCCCCGGGGGCGCCGCCATCGCCGGGCCCGGGGCCGCTCCCGCCGCCGCGTCCGCCCACCGGGCAGGGGCGGGGAGCGGCGAGCGGGGCGGACACAGCGCGGGCCTGGGGCGGGGGGGGGGGTGGGGGGGGCACCGGCTGCTGGCGCTACCGGGGACCGAGCGGTGACGCCGGGGACCGCGGGCGGGTGGTACCGGGAAGCTCCGGCGTCCGCCCACCCCGGGGGGACGCGGCGGCCGGTAAGTGCGGGGGGGGGGGGAGCGGAACGGACGGTAACGGGACGGGGGGGACACGCGGATAGGAGACCCCGAGAGAAAGCCGGGAGGGGCGCCCCCCCACCCGGGACACCCTGCTACCGACCCCCCCCCCCCACCGGGGGCACCGGAGCCCCCCTGGGGACACCCCCGGGACACCGGGACGCACCCGGAACACCGGAAAAAAGTCCGGGACAGCCCGGGGACACCGGGAGCGCCCCGGGACACGCCCCCCCCCGGGACACCCCCCGCCGGGGACACCCCGGCCCCCCCGGGACACCCCGGCCCCCCCGGGCCCGCAGCGCCCCCCAGCGGCTGCCCCCGGCGCCTCCGCCGCCGCCGCCGGGACCGGGTGGGGCCCGCAGGGGGCGGGGCCGCGCGTTGCCCTTTTAAAGCGCGCGCGGAGGGGCCGCCGCCTTAACCCCCTCCTGCCCTATAGGGACCCTATAGAGACCCCTCCTGCCCTATAGGGACCCCATAGAAACCCTGCAGAGACCCCTCCTGCCCTATAGGGACCCCGTAGAGACCCCTCCTGCCCTATAGAGACCCCATAGAAACCCTGCAGAGACCCCTCCTGCCCTACAGGGACCCCATAGAGACCCTGCAGAGACCCCTCCTGCCCTATAGAGACCCCACAGAGACCCCTCCTGCCCTATAGGGACCCCATAGAGACCCCATAGAGACCCCTCCTGCCCTATAGAGACCCCATAGAGACCCCTCCTGCCCTACAGGGACCCCATAGAGACCCCTCCTGCCCTACAGGGACCCCATAGAGACCCTGCAGAGACCCCTCCTGCCCTATAGAGACCCCACAGAGACCCCTCCTGCCCTATAGGGACCCCATAGAGACCCCATAGAGACCCCTCCTGCCCTATAGAGACCCCATAGAGACCCCATAGAGACCCCTCCTGCCCTATAGAGACCCCATAGAGACCCTGCAGAGACCTCTCCTGCCCTATAGGCACCCCGTAGAGACCCCTCCTACCCTATAGAGACCCCATAGAGACCCTATAGAGACCCCTCCTGCCCTACAGGGACCCCATAGAGACCCTGCAGAGACCCCTCCTGCCCTATAGGGACCCCGTAGAGACCCCTCCTGCCCTATAGAGACCCCATAGAGACCCCTCCTGCCCTATAGGGACCCCATAGAGACCCTATAGAGACCCGTCCTGCCCTATAGGGACCCCATAGAGACCCCTCCTGCCCTACAGAGACCCCTCCTGCCCTATAGACACCCCATAGAGACCCCATAGAGACCCCTCCTGCCCTATAGGGACCCCGTAGAGACCCCATAGAGACCCCTCCTGCCCTATAGGGACCCCATAGAGACCTCTCCTGCCCTATAGGGACCCCGTAGAGACCCCCTCCTGCCCTACAGAGACCCCATAGAGACCCCTCCTACCCTATAGACACCCCATAGAGACCCCTCCTGCCCTATAGACACTCCGTAGAGACCCCTCCTGCCCTATAGGGACCCCACAGAGACCCCTTCTGTCCCATAGGGACCCCATAGAGACCCCTTCTGTCCCATAGGGACCCCATAGAGACCCCTCCTGCCCTATAGGGACCCCATAGAGACCCCTCCTGCCCTATAGAGACCCCATAGAGACCCCTCCTGCCCTATAGGGACCCCGTAGAGACCCCTCCTGCCCTATAGACACCCCATAGAGACCCTGTAGAGACCCCTCCTGCCCTATAGAGACCCCACAGAGACTCCTCCTGCCCTATAGACACCCCATAGAGACCCTGTAGAGAACCCTCCTGCCCTATAGAGACCCCGTAGTGACCCCTCCTGCCCTATAGACACCCCATAGAGACCCTGCAGAGACCCCTCCTGCCCTATAGACACCCCATAGAGACCCTGCAGAGACCCCTCCTGCCCTATAGAGACCCCATAGAGACCCCCTCCTGCCCTATAGACACCCCATAGAGACCCTGCAGAGACCCCTCCTGCCCTATAGAGACCCCATAGAGACCCCTCCTGCCCTATAGGGACCCCATAGAGACCCTGTAGACACCCCTCCTGCCCTATAGAGACCACATAGAGACCCCTCCTGCCCTATAGACACCCCATAGAGACCCTGCAGAGACCCCTCCTGCCCTATAGAGACCCCATAGAGACCCCTCCTGCCCTATAGGGACCCCATAGAGACCCTGTAGACACCCCTCCTGCCCTATAGAGACCACATAGAGACCCCTCCTGCCCTATAGACACCCCATAGAGACCCTGCAGAGACCCCTCCTGCCCTATAGAGACCCCATAGAGACCCCTCCTGCCCTATAGGGACCCCATAGAGACCCTGTAGACACCCCTCCTGCCCTATAGAGACCCCATAGAGACCCCTCCTGCCCTATAGAGACCCCATAGACACCCTGCAGAGACCCCTCCTGCCCTATAGAGACCCCATAGACACCCGTCCTGCCCTACAGAGACCGCATAGACACCCTATAGAGACCCTGTAGAGAGCCCTATAGAGACCATATAGAGATCCCTGTAAAAACCCCTGTAGAGACCTGTTCTGCCCTATAGAGAACCCTATAGAAACCCCATAGAGACCCCTGTAAAAACCCCTATAGAGACCCATCCTGCCCTATAAAGAACCCTATAGAAACCCCATAGAGACCCCTGTAAAAACCCCTATAGAGACCCCTATAGAAACGCCTATAGAGATCCCTGTAGAGAGCCCTATAACCCTAGAGACTCCTATAGAGACTCTATAGAGACCTTCTAGAGACACCAACAGGGCCCGTAAGAGCCCAACAGGACCCGACAGAGCCTGAGAGATCACGACAGAGCCCGACAGGGACCAACAAAGCCCGAGAGAACCCGACAGGGACCAACAGATCCCGACGGGGCACGACAGAGCACGACAGGGCCCGACGGGGCACAACAGGGCACGACACAGCCCGACAGGGCCCGACAAAGCCCGACAAGGCCCAACAAGGCCCAACAAGGCCCGAGAGAGAGCCTGGCAAAGCCCGACATGGCCCGACAGAGCCCGACAGAACGGGAAAGAGCTCGACAGGGCCTGACAGAGCCCGACACAGACCGACGGAGCCCGACAGAGCACGACAGGGCCCGACAAGGCACAACAGAGCCCAACAAGGCCTAACAAGGCCCAACAAGGCCCGAGAGAGAGCCCGGCAAAGCCCGACATGGCCCGACAGAGCCTGACAAAGCCCGACATGGCCCGACGGAGCCCGACAGAGCATGACAGGGTCCTACAGAGCCCGACAGGGCACGACAGGGCACGACAGGGACCAACAGATCCTGACAGGACCCGACAGAGCCCGACAGGGCCCGACAGGGCACAACAGAGCCCAACAAGGCCTAACAAGGCCCAACAAGGCCCGAGAGAGAGCCCGGCAAAGCCCGACATGGCCTGACAAAGCCCGACATGGCCCGACAGAGCCTGACAGAACGGGAAAGAGCTCGACAGGGCTTGACAGAGCCCGATACAGACTGACAGAGCCCGACAGATCCTGACAGGGCCCGACAGGGCCCGACAGAGCACGACAGAGCCTGACAGGGCACGACAGGGCCCAACAGAGCCCAACAAGGCCTAACAAGGCCCAACAAGGCCCGAGAGAGAGCCCGGCAAAGCCCGACATGGCCCGACAGAGCCTGGCAAAGCCCGACATGGCCCGACAGAGCCCGACAGAGCCCGACAGAACGGGAAAGAGCTCGACAGGGCCTGACAGAGCCCGACACAGACCGACGGAGCCCAACAGAGCACAAGAGGGCCCGACAGAGCCCGACAGAACGGGAAAGAGCTCGACAGGGCCTGACAAAGCCCGACACAGACCGACAGATCCCGACAGGGCCCAACAGGGCCTGACAGATCCCAACAGGGCCCCACAGAGCCCGACAGATCCCGACAGGGCCCAACAGGGCCTGACAGATCCCAACAGGGCCCCACAGAGCCCGACAGATCCCGACAGGGCCCAACAGGGCCTGACAGATCCCGACAGGGCCCGACAGAGCCCAACAGGGCACGATAGAGCCCAAGAAGTCCTGACAAAGCCCGACACAGCCCAACAGGGCACGACAAAGCCCGACGCAGCCCAGCAGGAACCAACGGAGCCTGACAGATCCCGACAGAGACCAAGAGGGCCTGACAAAGCCCGACACAGCCCAACAGGGCACGACAGAGCCTGACGGATCCCGACAGAGCCTGACAGGGCCTGAAAGAGCTTGGCAGAGCCCGACCGGCCTGAAATGGCCCGACTGGGCCTGGAAAAGCCAGACAGAGCCCAACAAAGCCCGACAGGGCCTGACAGAGCCCGAGAGAACCCGACAGGGCCTGACAAAGACCGACAGGGCCCCAAAGCGCCCAACATCGCCGACAGGGCCCGACCGAGCGCAACAGAGAGAACGGAGTGGGACAGGGTTTTGTCGGGCCCTGTCGTGCTCTGTAGGGCCCTGTCGGGCTCTGTCGGGCTCTGCCAAGCCCTGTCGAGCTCTTTCCCCGTTCTGTCGGGCTCTGTCAGGCCATGTCGGGCTTTGTCAGGCTCTGTCGGGCCATGTCAGGCTCCGTCGGGCTCTGTCGGTCTGTGTCGGGCTCTGTCAAGTCCTGTCGAGCTCTTTCCCGTTCTGTCGGGCTCTGTCAGGCTTTGTCGGGCTCTGTCGGGCCATGTCGGGCTTTGTCAGGCTCTCTCTCGGGCCTTGTTGGGCCTTGTCAGGCCTTGTTGGGCTCTGCCAAGCCCTGTCGAGCTCTTTCCCGTTCTGTCGGGCTCTGTCGGGCCATGTCGGGCTTTGCCAGGCTCTCTCTCGGGCCTTGTTGGGCCTTGGTAGGCCTTGTCGGGCTCTGTCGGGCTCTGTCGGGCTTTGCTGGGCTCTCTCTCAGGCCTTGTCGGGCTCTGTCTGGCTCTGTCGGTATTTGTCAGGCTCTGTCGGTCTGTGTTGGGCTCTGTCAAGCCCTGTTGAGCTCTTTCCCGTTCTGTCGGGCTCTGTCGGGCCATGTCGGGCTTTGTGGGGCTCTATCGGGCCATGTCGGGCTCTGTCGGGCTCTGTCGGTCTGTGTCGGGCTCTGTCAAGTCTTGTCGAGCTCTTTCCCGTTCTGTCGGGCTCTGTCGGGCCATGTCGGGCTCTGTCGGTCTGTGTCGGGCTCTGTCAAGTCTTGTCGAGCTCTTTCCCGTTCTGTCGGACTCTGTCGGGCCCTGTCGAGCTCTTTCCCGTTCTGTCGGGCTCTGTCGGGCCCTGTCGAGCTCTTTCCCGTTCTGTCGGGCTCTGTCGGGCCATGTCGGGCTTTGTCAGGCTCTCTCTCGGGCCTTGTTGGGCCTTGTCAGGCCTTGTTGGGCTCTGCCAAGCCCTGTCGAGCTCTTTCCCGTTCTGTCGGGCTCTGTCGGGCTCTGTCGGGCTCTGTCGGGCCATGTCGGGCTTTGCCAGGCTCTCTCTCGGGCCTTGTTGGGCCTTGTTAGGCCTTGTTGGGCTTTGTCCGGCTCTGTCAAGCTCTGTCAGGCCCTGTTGGTCTGTGTTGGGCTCTGTCAAGTCCTGTCGAGCTCTTTCCCGTTCTGTCGGGCTCTGTCGGGCCATGTCGGGCTTTGTCAGGCTCTCTCTCGGGCCTTGTTGGGCCTTGTCAGGCCTTGTTGGGCTCTGCCAAGCCCTGTCGAGCTCTTTCCCGTTCTGTCGGGCCCTGTTGGTCTGTGTCGGGCTCTGTCGGGCCGTGTTGGGCTTTGCCAGGCTCTCTCTCAGGCCTTGTCAGGCTCTGTCGGGCTCTGTCAGTCTGTGTCGGGCTCTGTCAGGCCCTGTCGAGCTCTTTCCCGTTCTGTCGGGCTCTGTCGGGCCATGTCGGGCTTTGCCGGGCTCTCTCTCGAGCCTTGTTGGGCCTTGTTAGGCCTTGTTGGGCTCTGTCGGGCTCTGTCAGGCCCGGTCGGGCTTTGTTGGGCTCCGTCGGTCTGTGTTGGGCTCTGTCAGGCCCTGTCGAGCTCTTTCCCGTTCTGTCGGGCTTTGTCAGGCTCTGTCGGGCTTTGCCAGGCTCTCTCTCGGGCCTTGTTGGGCCTTGTTAGGCCTTGTTTGGCTCTGCCAAGCTCTGTCAGGCCCTGCCGGGCTTTGTTGGGCTCTCTCAAGCCCTGTTGGGCTCTGTCAAATTCACCCCAAAGTCCCCCAAATTCAGCCCAAAACCCCAGACACCCCAAAATGCCCCAAATTTAACTCACGATCCCCAAAATTTACCCCCAGGCGCGCCCCAAATCCCTGAATTTTACCCCAAAATGGCCCCCACATTCACCCCAGTCCTCCTCAGATTCACCCCAAAATCCCCCAAATTCACCTCAAAATCCCTTAGATTCACCCCCAAATCCCTTAAATTCACCCCAACCTCCCCCAATTCACCTCAGAATCCCTCGGATTCACCCCCAAATCCCTTAAATTCACCCCCAAATCCCTCAGATTCACCCCCAAATCCCTTAAATTCACCCCCAAACCCCCCAATTCACCCCCAAATCCCTCAGATTCAGCCCCAAATCCCTGAAATTCACCCCCAAAATCCCCCAAGTTCACCCCAAACCCCCAGGCACCCCCAAATCCCCCAAATTCTCCTCAAAATCCCAATTTAGCGCAAATCCCCCCCCCCACCCCAAATCCCCCAAATTCACCCCCAAAACCTCCAGACACCACAACCCTCCCCAAATTCATCCCCAAATCCTCAAAATTCACCCGAAAACCTCCCAGATTCACCCCAAAATGCCCCAAATTCACACCCCCCCACCCCCTCCCCCCCAAACCAAACACCCAAATCCCAATTTTTGGGCAAAATCCTGCGATTTCCATCGACGGCCTCGACTCGGAACCACTTATTTACACATTTATTACAATTTTGTTCGAAACCTTCGGAAGGTGGGGAAAAAAAAAAAAATCACCCCCCACCCCCCCGTTCGGCTTCGAATTTTATTTTAATTTTTAAATCCCTATAAAATAAAATAATAATAAATCTTTTTTTTTTCTTTTCTTTTTTTTTTTTTTTTACAAAAAGTTCCGGTTTTTACCCCGTTCTGAGCAACCCCAGCCGCTCAAAAACACCGAGAGGGGGAAAAAAAATAATTTGGGAGAAAATTTTTGAGGAAAAAACCCTCAGAAATTTGAAAAAGTGATAAACCCCAGGTGGTTTATCACTGAAAAAAAAAATCAGCATTTTGGGGAATTGTGGTCACCGGCTGCTCAAAAATTAGGTTTTTGCCTCCCCCAAAAAATCCACTTTTTGGGTCGCAAACTCCAAATTGAGCCAAAAAATTTCATTTCAATACAAAGTTTTGTGTTTTTTATTTTTTTATTTCTTTTTAGGTAAATTTCGAGGGCTGGAAATATTTTGTCACTGAGGGGATTCAAGGCCCCGTTTTTCTCAAAAATCTCCAAGAAATGGCAGAAAAATATTGAATTTCGATTAGAAAAAAAATCAAAATAAACCAAAACCGCCCCAAAATTATGAAACAAATTTCACTTCTTAAAATTTTGGGGGGCATTGTTGTGTTTTTTTCATGGTTACTCCTGCTCGCCGCAGCAGAATTTTAGAAAAATAGTACAATATAAAGATTTTTGAGTTAATTCCGGTGTAAAAAATCAACCCCGCGACGCCTCGGTGCGGCTTTTTTAAGGAAAAAAATGAAGATTTGTGGGAAATTTTCCTCCCCGAAAATTCGGGTTCGAAACGTGGAAATTTAAAGTGGTTTCTTTTTCCCCCCTGGATGATTTTGATTGGGTTTTTTGGGGGGTAAAAAGCATGAAAATAAAGAAAAAACGCTGGTTGTTATCGCAGAGTGAAAATTTTGATTTTTTTTTTAAAATGCCATTTGGGAAATTTTCTTTAGTTTCAGAAAAAAAAAAATTGGTATTTATTTACACATTATACAGCTAAATGAGCATGAATGGAATTAAAACCCAAAAAAAGAACAAAAAAACCAGGAAATAAATCAAATTATTGACACTGTGCTGCTATTACCAGTCGGGCTTTGAGTTTTTTACGGATATTTTTGTGTTTTTACCAGTTTTTGAGGGGTTTTAGCAGATTTTTGGGGGGTTTTACAGGTATTTTTTGGTTTTTAATGGATTTTTGGAATTTTTTTACAGATTTTGTTGGGTTTTTATGAATTTTTGTGGGTTTTTAATGTATTTTTTTCTTTTTATGGATTTTTTAAAAATAGATTTGTTTGTGGTTTTAATGGATTTTTTTTTGTATTTACTGGATTTTTTAAAATGGAATATTGGTTTTTTAAATAATTTTTGTTTGTTTTAAACTTTTTTTCATTTTTATTTTTGTTTGTTTGTTTTTTAATGGATATTTTTTGGGTTTTACCAGATTATTTTGGTTTTAACAGACATTTTTTGGTTTTCACCAGAAATTTTTGCATTTTTAATGGATTTGGGGGGGGGGTTAACAGATTTTAACTGATATTTTGGGGGTTTTACCAGGTTTTTTTGTTTGTAGTGGCTATTTTTTGGCTTTTAATGGATATTTTCCAGGTTTTACTGGATTTTTAGCGGATATTTGTGGGTTCTCACCTGATTTTTTACCAGGTTTTTGTTTCTAACAGACATTTTTTGGTTTTCACCAGATTTTTTTGTTGTTTTTAATGGATATTTTTAGGTTTTCACCACAATTTTTTGCATTTTTAACGGATATTTTTCAGATTTTACCAGATTTGTTCTTAGCAGATATTTGCGGGTTTTCACCGGATTTGTGTTTCAACCAGATTTTTGTTTTCAGTGGATATTTGTGGGTTTCCACCAGATTTTTGTTTCGCCCAGATTTTTGTTTTTAGCAGATATTTGTGGGTTTTCACCAGATTTTTTTCCGCATTTTTAACGGATATTTTTCAGATTTTACCAGATTTGTTCTTAGCGGATATTTGTGGGTTCTCGCCGGATTTTTGTTTTGACCAGATTTTTGGTTTTAGCAGCTATTAGTGGGTTTTCACCGGATTTTTTTGCATTTTTAACAGATTTTTCTTCCTTTTTTTTTTCCAGCTTATTTTTCAATTTGTCTCCGATTTTTGCAGCCCTACTGACAGAAAGGCGAGGCGGTGGGATCGAAGCCCTTGAAGACGTCCTTGAGCGAGGCGGCGTCCTGCTCGTCCCGCGCGGGGCTGTTCCCGGCGAACGGGCTCCCCGGCCCTGCTTTGGCGCCGGGTTTCACCAGCCCGTAAACCGGGGGCACCGGGAGGTTGTGGACACCGGGTTGGGGGGCGGTTTCCTGCGGGGGGGGGACGGCGCCAGCGGTGGATTTGGGCCGCGGGCGGTTGTAACTATTGTACCTGTCCGTGGCGGATTCTGCGTTATTTTTTTCCGTTTCGGGTTGATCCAACGCTGACCGCCGGGGGAAAAGCGGCTCCTTGGGTTTTGCGGCGCTTTTGGCGGAATCGGAAGATTTGGAGTTGGCGTCGCTGGGGGAATCCGAAGGTTTATTCCCCGAATTTGGAGTCCTGGGGTCGTACAAACTGATGGCGCTCAGGACGCTGCTCTGCCCGCTGCTTTTACTCGTTAACAAGCGCGGGTCATAAGGAGCGATGGCCGGCGCCGAATCGCCCGGAGATGCCGTTTCGGCTGGTTTTGGGATTCTAGAAACGCCCGTTTCCACGGATTTTTGCAAGCGCGGATCGGCGGGGGGTTTGCGCGTCCGGGGATCGCTGGGTTTGTCGCTCGGGCCGCCGGCGGCGTTGACAGTTTTTAAAATTCTGGAAAGGAGCTCGAAATCGGGGAGGCCGGCGCCCGAGGAGGATCCGGCGTCACCCGTGGGCGTCCCCGCCCTCTGCCTGGGGTCGGACAGTCCCGTTTGGGGTCGGTTGAGCCGCGGATCGAGGGCGGGGGATTGAAGAGCAGGCGGAACGGGGATAAATTCTTGTTTCGGGACAGGGAGGGGAATTAAATCCTCTGGGCTCCAAAGAATCATGCGGGCGAAATTGGGTTTGTGGAGGACGACGTCTTTTTTGATGTGGCTGAATTGTTGGAGTTGGGACCGCGGATCGCGGAGGGAATGAGGCGGGAGAGGATCCAGCGGGATGGGGAGGGGTTTGTCGCGTAAAATTCGTTCTCCTTCCTCTTCCTCGGGGAGCAGGGGGGGTTTTGGAGCCCCCGCGGCAGCGGGATGAGGAATTTCGGGTTTGGGGACGGAGGGAGGAATGTGACGCGCCAAGCGCGGGTCGGTGGGGCCCGAATCGGTGGAAAGATCAGGATTTCGGGAAAGACGAGGGTCCCGGAGCCGCGGGTCAGCGGGACGGGCGGGTTTTTGGAGCCGGGGGTCGGTGACGCCGGAGGGGGGGCCGGGTTCGGAGAGGGGGCGGCCGGAGCTTTGTTGGCGGAGGCTCTTGAGGATGGAGGTGACGCTGCTGCCGCCGTCGTCTTCGTCGCTGGAATACCAGTTCCCGGTGTCACCTGGGAAAAGGAAAAACACGGCAAGAAATTAAAATTAAAGAACAGAACGATGATAAAACGGCCCCAAAATGCATCCTCGATCCCCTCGCAACACAACGCGGCCCAAATTTCCCCGATTTTTGGCAAAAACGGGGCCGTGTGTGATACCCTCGCCAGCCCCCTGCTCATTTGTTCACCGCTAATTACAAAAAAATGTAAACTTTGCTCTTTTCCTCTTTGTCAAGACACCAATTTCACCACAATTTCACCCCATCTCCTTCACCTTCCGGACTCTCTTCCCAGAAAAATGTCAATATCCCTCTCTTCCTCCAATTTGAGTGCAAAACGTTGTTATTTTGCCACTCACCTTCCCCCCAAATTCATCCCTGGTCCCCTTGCAACTCAACACTGCCCAAATTTCCCGAATTTTACCAAAAACGGGGCCGCGTGTGACACCCTTGCCCTCCCCATGCTCATTTTTTCACCTCAAATTACAAAAAAAACTTAAGTATGCTTCTTTTCCTCCTGCTTCCAATTTGAGTGGAAAACGTCATTATTTTGCCACTCGCCTTTGCCAAAATGCGTCCCTGATCCCCTCGCAGCTCAACACTGCCCAAATTTCCTTTTTTTATCCCAAAAACGGGGCCACGTGTGACACCCTTGCCCTCTCTGTGCTCATTTTTTCTCTAAATCCCTAAAAAAAAATCCTTTGAACACCCGCATTTTTCCCTCTTTTTTTTGACAACTGCACCTCTGGGTGGGTCTAAACCCAGCAGGTTTGCGTTTCCCCCGACCCCGGGTGCGGTTTTGAGCCGAAAAATGGGCTTTTTGGGCCACTCGCCTTCCCGAAAATTCATCCCTGATCCCCTCGCAACTCAACACCATCCAGATTTCCCTGATTTTTGCCAAAAACGGGGCCGCATGTGACAGCCTCACCCTCCCACTGCTCATTTTTTCACCCCAAATGACCAAAAAGATGTAAAACTTTCCTCTTTTCCTCCAGACACCAATTTCCCCACAATTTCCCCCGATCTCCTTCACCTTTGCATTTTTTCGCCAAACCTGCTCCAAATTCACCCAACGCTCTTTTTTTTTTACGATTTCTGGCGCTCGGCGTCCTGTTTTCCCTAAAAAAATCCTCTAAACGCCTCATTTTTCCCTCTTATTTTTGACAACCACGCCTCCGGGTGGGTCTAAACCCAGCAGGTTTGCGTTTCCCCCGACCCCGGGCGCGGTTTTGAGCCGAAAAACGGGCTTTTCGGGCCACTCGCCTTCCTCGTTGTCGCGCTCCTGCTTGGCGTCGAGGCGCCGGGCGCGCTCGTCGTCCTCGTGCTGCTTGTGCTGGATGCGCAGGAACAGCGCGCGCTGCGCCGACGGCAGGAAGTCGGGCAGCGCGGGCGGCGTGGCGGCCGCGCCGGGGCCCTCGCACAGGGCGTCGCGCTCCAGCGGCGCGTCCGGGAACATGTCGCCCGGCGGCGGCGGCAGCTCCTCGTAGGGGCCGTAGTCGTCTGAGATGGGGGAGACGGGCAAAGGGTGAAAGGAGAGCTCGAAGTGCAAAATAACGACGGGAAAACCCGTTTCGAAAAGATTCGGAGATTTCGAAAAGGCTCGAAAATTTATTGCGGAAGTATTTGAAAAGAACAGCTCGAAATATTCAAAGGTGAAATTTCAATGCCATTCCAAGGTAAAAGTTCAAAAATATGCAATGGTAAAATTTCAGAACCATTCAAAGGTAAAATTTCAAAAATATTCAATGGTAAAATTTCAAAAATATTTTAAAAGCATATTTAAAATTTCCAAGAATATTTGAAAGATACTTCA
The DNA here is from genome assembly GCF_036013445.1 of Caloenas nicobarica. Taxonomy (NCBI): domain Eukaryota; kingdom Metazoa; phylum Chordata; class Aves; order Columbiformes; family Columbidae; genus Caloenas; species Caloenas nicobarica. Next base: position 792,840 of record NC_088281.1, read on the forward strand.
AGATATTAAAAATAACATTTCAAAAAGATTCAAAAATAAGATTTCAAAAATAGAAAAAATAGGATTTAAAAAATATCCAAAAACATTTCAAAAATATTAGAAAATAATGATTTTTAAAAATTGAAAACCTACTTAAAAAGCTATTTTAAAATATTGGAAAAGATTTCAAAAATATCCAAAAGGAATATTTCAAAAATGTTCAAAAATAAAGATTTCAAGAAGATTTGAAAATACATTTCAAAAAGATTTTTAAAAGAATATTTGAAAATATTATTTCAAGAATACTTGAAACTACTTCAGAAATACTCAAAAATAGTTCAAAAATACTTGAAAATATGATTTTTAAAATATTCCAAGATCTATTTCGAAACTACATAAAAATAGTATTTTGAAAATATTTGAAAATAAGAATCAAGACTATTTGAAAAAAATATTTTAAAAATATGGGAAAAGAAGATTTGAAAAATATTGGAAAATAAGTTTTCAAAAATACTGGAAAATAAAATTTCAAAAATATTGGGAAATAATATTTTGAAAATATTTGAAAATAATAGTTCAGGAATATTTGAAAATATTTCAAAAAGATTTGAAGGTTTTGAAGATCTTTGAAAAGAATATTCCAAAACTATTTCAAAATAACATTTCCAAAAGATTTGAAAAATAATCTTTCCAAAAGATTTGAAAAATAGTATTTCCAAAAGATTTGAAAACGTCTTTCCAAAAGATTTCGAAATCAGGTTTCAAACCTATTTGAGTGTAACATTTCGAGAAGGTTTGAAAGAGCGGCTGTTTCCCCGTTGTAACCCTCCCAGAGCGCGGTTCCGGTTCCGTACCTGGGTCTCCCATCATGCCGTGCTCCATCTCCAGCCCCTCGGGCTGTTGGTAGAAGTTGTCGTAGAAGCCCTGGGGGGGCGGCCCGGGCGGCATCATGGCCGGGTGGGGGGAGTCGTCGGGGCCGTACGGCATCATGGGGGGGCCCATGGGGGGGCCGGGAGCCATTCCCGGGCCCATGGGCATGTCGGGGTGCATGTCGGGGTGCAGGTCGGGGTGCATGTCGGGGTGCATGTCGGGGTGCATGGGGCCCGGCATCGGCCCGGGGGGGCCCCCCGGCCCGGGGAACCTGGGGGGAGGTGGACCTGGGTGCCTGGAAGAGAAAAAAAAGAGAAAATTTCATTTAAAAAGAGAAGGAAAAAAAAAAAAAAAAATAGGAAAAAAACCCCAAAATCATATTTTAAAAGAGAAAAATAGATTTAAAAAAAAAAAAGAAATTTAAAGAGAGAGGAAAAAAAGGAAAATTAAAGAGGAAAAAAAATTAACTTTAAAAAGAAAATTAAATTTTAAAATACAAAAAATTAAGTGCAAAAAGAGAAAGTCAAATTCAAAGAGAAAAAAATAATAAAATTAACTCTAAAGAGAAAAAGAAAATAAAATTTTAAAAGAGATAAATGAAATTTTAAAAATAGAAAAAAAATTTAAAGAGAAAAAGAGAAGATTACATTTAAAAAAAAAAAAAGAAGAAAATTAAATTTAACATGGTCCTGGGGGTTCCCACGGTCTGGGGAACCTGGCGGGAGGTGGACCTGGGTGCTTAAAAGAGAAATTAAAATAAATTAAAAATGAAAAATTAAATTTAAAAAATAACCCCCCCCCAAATTTAAAAAAAGAAAAGAAGAAAAATTTAGAAAGAGAAAAATGAAAACTAAATTTTAAAAGAGAAAGAGCCAAAATTCTATTTAAAAAGAGAAAAAATGAAAAGATGAATTTAAAATGAGAAAAAAAAAGAATTTAAAAAAGAGGAAAAAAAAAGAAAATTAAATTTAAAATGAGAAAAAAAAAGAATTTAAAAAAGAGGAAAAAAAAGAATATTAAATTTAACATGGACCTGGGTGCCTAAAAGAGAAAAAAAAGAGAAGAAAATTAAATTTAACACAATCTTGGGGGTCTCTCTGGCCCGAGGAACCTGGGGGGAGGCAGACCTGGGTGCCTGAAAACGGAAAGAATAGAAGAAAATCAAATTTCACATGTGCTGGAGGGACGGAGAAAGGACTTTCTGAGCCGCAGAACCCTAAAAAGATGGAGAAAAAACTGGAGGAAAAAAAAAAAAATTCTACATTTTGGGCCAACACAACTCATTCCGACCCAAAAACGTGACACCCAAAAATGTGACACGCACCTGACGCCCAATTTTTCCGCCAACTGGCCGGTGGGTCGGACGACGATCTCGAACAACGAGGGGATTTTCTTGTACATGTCCTGTTGCTGCGGTGACAACGGCTCGTGCATCGGCGGCGGCATCTGCGGCCCCGGCGGCGGCATCGGCGGAGGGGGGACGGGGGGACCCCCCGGGATGGGTCGTCCCCCGTTCGGGGACGTGGGTGCTGGGGGTCCCGGAGGGCGAGGGGGCGTGGGGAGCAACCCGACGCCGGGAGGAGGTTTGGGTAGAGGGTTAATTCCTTGTTTTTTAAGCTCTTCCACTTCTTTTTCATCCTCGGCGCCAGCTTCGGCGTCGTCCGCCAGCATCTGCGGAAGGAAATTAGAGTCAGCTAAAAGCACCAAGATCACCGCAGGGCTCAAAGTGGCACCAGAATCACCTCAGGGTCAAAATGGCACCAGAATCACCTCAGGGTCAAAATGGCGCCAGAATCACCTCAGGGCTCAAAGTGGCACCAAAATCACCTCAGGGTCAAAATGGCACCAGAATCACCTCAGGGCTCAAAGTGGCACCAGAATCACCTCAGGGCTCAAAGTGGCACCAGAATCACCTCAAGGATCAAAATGGCGCCAGAATCACCTCAGGGCTTGAAATGGCGCCAGCATCACCTCAAGGATCAAAATGTCATTAAAATCACCTCAGGGCTCCAAATGGCGCCAGAATCACCTCAGGGTCAAAATGGCCCCAAAATCACCTCAGGGTCAAAATGGCGCCAGAATCACCTCAGGGTCAAAATGGCACCAGAATCACCTCAGGGCTCAAAGTGGCACCAGAATCACCTCAGGGTCAAAATGGCGCCAGAATCACCTCAGGGTCAAAATGGCGCCAGCATCACCTCAGGGTCAAAATGTCACTAAAATCACCTCAGGGCTCAAAATGGCGCCAGAATCACCTCAAGGATCAAAGTGGCGCCAGAATCACCTCAGGGTCAAAATGGCACCAGAATCACCTCAGGGCTCAAAATGTCACTAAAATCACCTCAGGGTCAAAATGGCACCAAAATCACCCCAGGGCTCAAAATGGTGACACTAGGGGCACCAAAGTCACCTCAAAACACAAAATGGTGGCACCAGGGGAAGCAGAATCACCTCAGGGCTCAAAATGGTGGCACCAAAATGGCCTCACGGGTCAAAATGGCATCCAGGAGTGTCAAGATCACCTCAGCACACAAAATGGTGCATTGTGTGTTTATCCAGCTGTAGGGTGGACATTTTGTCCAGGATCCTGTGAGAAACACTATCGAAGTTTTTACTGAAATCGGAAAATATCACCTCGATAGGCTTCCCTTGGTCAGCGAGGCGAGTAAACTTGTCGTAAAACAAAATTAAGTCCGTTAAGCAGGACTTACGCCTCACGACCCCGCGCTGGCTGAGACCAAGCGAGGCCGACAGGCCCGGAGTTGCCAAGCTCATTTCGTTAACAGTTACTCCGCCAAAAAAAAAAACCCCTTTTCCGTCTTTTTCCCCCTGCGGGATTTCATTCCGCGGATGAAAAATCGCATGAATACCTTGTCGAGAAGCTCCCGCGTCTCGTCGGTCAGCGGGTCGTGCGAGAACATGCAGTCGTCGCCGTTGATGCAGTTGCCTGTGGTGTGGAACAGCTTGCAAGGGAAATCCCGTGTCTTTTTTAAGGAAAAAAGCCCCCAAAATTAAGTAGTCCGTTTTTTTCCTACAGCCAGAGAAGCTCTAGAGCTTTATAATTTGAAATACCGCCCTTAAAAGCCTAAGGTTTTAATGATTACGATGCTAAAATTAAACTAGCAGAAAGACCCAAAATCAATTAATCCAATTTCTTCCTACAACCAGAGCTTTACATTTGCTTTATAATTTGAAATATGGCTCTTAAAGCCTAAGATTTTAATGCTTACGACGCTAAAATTAAACTGTCATGGCCAGAAATGCCAAAAATCAATTAATCCAATTTGTTTCTACAGCCACAGTGGGTTTATATTTGGTTTATAATTTGAAATACAGCTCTTAATGTGGAAGATTTTAACGCTTATGACATTAAAATTAAACTATCGTGGCCAAAACCACCCCGTTCACCTTTTTTTTTTGAGTTTTATTCTACACACGACAGCCACAAACTTCATTTTTTTCAAGAGCAAAAGTGAAGTTAAAGAGGAACCGGGAGGCCCAGCCGCGGCCCCACTCGTCAAAATTAACCCAAAATGGCTTTTTTTGCACCCTCTTGCCACCCCTGATGTATCTACTATGGAGATTTAAGCCTGGCTTAATGAAAATTTAAGCCTAGCTTAACAAAAACTATCAAAACCCAAAGGATATCGTGCATGTAGGGGCAGTTTTCGGCCCTGGCGCAGTAGCCGGTGATGTAGAATTTGCAGAGTTCCCGTTTTTTGGGTAATTCGATGTCGTGGCTGAAATTGCAGTGGTCACCCTGGGGAGAAACGAGACGACATTTGAGCGGGCGGAAGCGCCGATGACTTTTTCAGCGGCCTGAAACGCACCGAGGATGGACAGGGAGGCGTTTACGCTTTAAAAAAATGCTGGTTTTTGGCAAAAATACCTCCCCGAAATGCGTTAAAACCTGGATCTGACTCTTCCGTGTGCATATAAAGCAATTTATAGAAATATTTTTGAATTTTTCCCTTGCCCAGGTGCATCTGCCTGACGCTTCCACGTGTGTATAAAGCGATTTAGGGACATATTTTCAATTTACGGAAATATTTTTGAATTTTTTCCTTACCCGGGTACATCTGCCTGATGCTTCCATGTGTGTACAAAGGGATTTATAGAAACATTTCCAAACTATGGAAATATTAGTGAATTATTGCCTTACTCAGGTGCATCTGCCTGAAGACTCCACGTGTGTATAAAGTGATTTATAGAAATATTTACAAATTGCGGAAATATTTTTGAATTATTCCCTTGCCTGGGTGCATCTGCCTGATGGTTCCGCATGTGTATAAAGCTATTTAGGGAAATATTTTCAATTTACAGAAATATTTTTGAATTATTCCCTTACCCGGGTACACCTGCCTGATGCTTCCGCATGGGTATAAAGTGATTTATAGAATATTTTCAAGTTACGGAAATATTTTGGAGTTTTTCCCTTACCCAAGTGCATCTTCCTTCCACAAAATATTTGCAGATGACTTTTCCTTTCTTGTCCGACTGCTGGTGGGGTTTGTCGTGGTCGTTGCGCCGATAATTTCCGCCCCCTCCTCCATCCTGGCAGCAGCACGTTTTGAAAGAGAACAAAAAATGGGGAATAATAAAGAAAGAGATCACACGAGGAAAAAAGAAAATTTAAAATGAAATTTAAAATGAAATTTAAAATTAAAATTTCTGAGAGGGAAAACCAGAGATTTGGGGGGGAAAAGGGCGCGCAGACACGGCTCGTGGGACATGTTAGTGAACTGGAAGTCAAAATATTAATTTTGGGGGGGTTTCTGGGGAAGACTTTGGGTTTTTTTTCACTCCTGTGAAAATAAAAATCCAACTTACGCCCATGTCGTCGTCATAATAATCGTCGTCGTCGTTCATCCCGCCGCCTTTGCCCATCCCGCTCCGGTTTCCACCTCTGCCGCGGCCTCTCCCCATCCCTTTATTTCCTCGGCCCCGGGGGCCGCGGCCACGGCCGCGATTTAAACCTAAAAATACAGATTTACCACGTTTTTAATTTACTACTTAATGTATTATTATTTTTAATTTATTGCTTTTATTTATTATTTCCTAATTTATGATTTTTCTAAATTTCTGTTTGAATACATTGCTATTTGTCAATTCTTGCTTTATTATTTTAAAATCTAAAATTTATTATTTTTGCATTTACTAATTTGTTATTTTAATTTTATTATTATTTAAAAGTTATTATTTTTCTAAATTAAGAGTATTTTGCCTTTATATTATTTTCTAATATATTATTTTTGAATGTATTAACTACAAATTATTATTTTCCAATTTATTATTTTTCTAAATAATTCCTAAATATTATTTTAGATAATATTAATAATAACAATATTTACAAGATCTTGCATCTTTATCTCTAGTTTATTAAGTTATTTACTATGTTAAATTTAGTATTTTTATTACTTTAATATTTTTAATTCATAATTTTAAACTTAACATTATTTTTAATTCATTATTTTAAAACCTATTACTTTTAAGCTGCTATTTTAAATAAATTCTCATTTATTATTTCTGGTCCTGCCGCTCACCCCGTCCGCGGTTTTCCTTGCTCCTCCGATATTGATTCAGCTCTTTGGAATAATCATCGTAGTCGTCATCGCCGATGGGCTCCTCGTTATCGCAGTACTGCTAATGAGACAAATCGGCGCTTTTAACAAGCGGGGGGACGAAACGCAGCTTGTTTCCCAGTACAAAAAGAAATATTATTTTAAAACAAAGAGTATTCTGAAAGTAAATAAATAATTAAGTAATGACAACAATACTTATTATAAGTTATAAGCCTAATGATAATATTATTCACTTACAGTTTTAATAGTTTCTATAATAAGTATAATAACAACCATAATTATCATCATGAAATAATAATTAAATAATAACAAAAGCGCAATTTAATAACAACTAAATTTCACTTTAAAATAAATACAATTTTAAAAGTCAAGGTTTCGTCGCCTGCGGCAGCGGCTCAAAGACTTGGGACTTACTTCCATCTCCTCCTCATACATTTCCTCCTCTTCCTCAGGGCGGTCGCTTCGGCCTCGGCCCCGATTTCCTCGGCCCATCCCTCGTCCCCCCCTCATCCCGCCTCGGCCACCGCGGCCTCGGTACCCGCGGCCTCGGCCACGGCCACCTGGGAAAAAAAATTCAAGAAAAATTCAAAAATTAAGAATTAAAAAATTAAAATTTGAAAATTTGAAAATTTAAATTTAAAATTATAATATTAATGTTATAATATTAAATAATTATTATTATTATTACATTATACTTTCAAATAATTAAAAAATAAATTGGCTTTTTGCTGTGGTTCAGCCCTCAGGGGCATTAAAAAATGCGTAATAATACACCAGAAAATTTAAAAAAAAAATTCAGGACGGGATTGGCAGCATCTTAAAAACTTGGTTCTAAATCAATGAAGTTTTTATATGGTAAAATAGGATTAAGTTAAAATATGGATTATCTTAAATAGGGGTTATGTTAAATATACACGTTAAATACGGATGTTAAAAAAATGAATTTTTCAGAAGCCAAATTGTATTTTTTTTTAAAAAACCACGGTAATCTGCGTACTCCCGATGTGATGATATCAGACTTGTCACGCCGTCGATTTTCCTCTCAAATAAAAGTTTTGCTTCATTTTACCCATTTTCAACTACTTTTGTGCATTTATAACCACCTATGCTAGGAAAAAAATATGCTTCTTTAGAATGTTACATTATCCACAGGGGGCTGAACTTTCCTCTTGGGGTGGAAAACAGGAAAAAACACACTTTTCGCCATCAAAAATTAACACAAAAAAGTTATTTGGTGGCTCTCTGCAGGTGTGGAATTTAATTTTTAGGAAGTGGTTTGGTCTTTGGCTGCTTAACGAGCGGCAGGTAACAAAATACGGTAAAAAAATTTAAATATTTAATGATAGAAAATACAAAAAATTTAAATATTTCATAATAAAAATTTAAAAATTAACTAGTAATAGCAAAATATAAATATTTAATAATATAAAACCAAAAATTCAAATATCTCATAATAAAAATAAAACCATTTAATAAAATATAAATATTTAATCTTAGAAAAATAAAAATGTATTAATAAAAATTTTTTTAAAATATTTAACGATGTAAAAATCTTCCTACTGGATAGTATAAAGCCCACGCTTTAGCCGTACCCCGTCCCCGGTGAGAACCTTCCTTGGCTCTCCGATACTGATTTAATTCTTTGGCGAAATCGTCGTAATCCTCTTTTCCCAAATCTTCCTCCTCCTCCCCCTCGTACGGCACGTACTCCTCGTTCTCATAATCCTCGTAGGCACCGTAATTTTTATTTTCCGCTTTGGAGTAGCTCTTTTTTTGCACAGGAGCGGCGTGAGAGGACGGGTATTGCTGGTGGGACTGGGGACAAAACGAGAGGTCAGCAAGGGATTCATGTGGCGAGGTGAAGAGCACGACTGATTTTTTCAAAATAATTTAAAAAACTAAAATGAAAAGTAAAATTAAAAATAAAATTTAAATTTAAAGCCAAAGGTAAAATTAAAAATCAAACCTAAAATTAAAGATTAAAATGGAAAATTAAAAATAAAATTAAAATTTCAATTAAAAGTTAAAAATAAAATTAAAAAATAAAATGGAAAATTAAAATGTAGAATTAAACATAAGGTTAAAATTTCAATTAAAAGTTAAAATTAAATTTAAAAAGTAAAAATAAAATTAAAACTTAAAACTAAAATAGAAATGAAAATGTAAAACAAAAATGAAAATGAAAAAGAAAATTTAAAACTAAAATTAAAACTTAAAACTAAAATTAAAAATGAAAATATAGAATTAAACATAAAGTTAAAATGTAAATTAAAAGTTAAAAATAAATTTAAAAGTTAGAAACAGAATTAAAACTTAAAACTAAACTTAAAACTAAAATGAAAAATAAAAAATTAAAATTAGAAATAAAATATTAAAATTTCAAAAATTTACTAAATGTTAAAAATTTCAAACCAGCCACAAAATGCCAAGGGGGCGCAGGTTTGGGCACTCACGGAGGGGTAGGGGGGGCTGTACTCCCGGTATTTCCGGTGCCCCTTTTCACCAGGACTGAAGTCGGAATCGTCGCTGTAATCGGAGAAATCGTCGCTGGAAGACGCGTGGCGCTGCCAGGAGAGCACACAGATCAGCTTTTTGTTGTTATTTGTATTATTTTTATTTATTATTATCATTATTAATCTTATCATTATGACCATCATTATCATTATCGTTATTATTTCCTTTGTATTAGTTTTATTGTTATTTTTATGTATTTATGATTATAATTATCATCATTCTAATTACTTTTACTTAGTTTTTATTTTTTTATTATCTTTATTATTTTATTATCTTTACTATTTTAATTATTTCTATTTATTATTATCATTATCAATCTTATCATCGTTATCGTTATTACCATTACTATTATAATTATTCTTATTTTATGTATTTTTATCACTATTTTAATTTCTCATTATCATTATAATCACAGAATGTCAGGGATTGGAAGGGGCCTCGAAAGATCATCTCATCCAATCCCCCCGCCGGAGCAGGAATAGAATTATTTTATAATGTTTATAATTTTTATAATTTTTAATTTTTTAATTATTATCATCAATCTTATAATCATTTTGAACCCTATTACATCATTATTATTGGTACTATGACAATTTTTAAATTGTTTGTATTATTATTTTTATTAATTACTATAACATTGCGATATTAACTATTATTTGTATTTGTATTTGTATTTATTTTTATCATTATCACAATTATTTCATTATTGTCATTATTATCATATTTATCGTTATTATCATCATCGCTATTATTATCTAACTCCCACAACACAACTAAGCCTCCCCGTGTCTTTTCTTTTTAGAAAATTCAACTTTTATTTCCTCAAACCTTCCCCGTTTGGGGTTCCTGAACCACCCGCTAACGTCGACCAACCCAATTCACCTCCCGCACGCTGGAAACCCCCGGAAATTCAGTAACAAACGTTGATTATTTTGCAAATCCGGCCTTAATCTTCCAAATCCGACCGTTTGAAATCCATAAAATTCAATTCGGGACGGCGGATCCACCGCCCTCCCCTCACCTTGTGCTTGGATTTCCGTTTTTTCTTGGCTCTCCTCTTCTCCTTCTCGCGCTCTTTGCGCCGCTTGCGCTTGAGCCGCCGGTGACTTTTCTCGTCGTCCGACTCGCTGGGGTGTTTGTCGCCCTTGTCCCTGCGGGGCCGGGGCCGCGGCTGCGCCGGCTCCTGCGCCTCGTCCCCCCCGTCGTCCTCCAGCTCCCCCTCCTCCAGCTCGCCATCCTCCCTAAAACAGACAAAATACAAATTGAATTCCATTTATTTCCTCATCCTCGCTAAAATAGACAAAATACAAATTGAATTCCATTTATTTCCTCGTCTTCCAGCTCCCCATCCTCCCTAAACCAGACAAAATACAAATTGAATTCCATTTATTTCCTCATCCTCCCTAAAACCAACAAAATCCAAATTGAATTCCATTTATTTCCTCGTCTTCCAGCTCCCCATCCTCCCTAAACCAGACAAAATACAAATTGAATTCCATTTATTTCCTCATCCTCACTAAAATAGACAAAATACAAATTGAATTCTATTTATTGCCTCGTCCTCCAGTTCTCCCTCCTCCCCATCCCCGTCCTCCCTGAAACGGGAAAAAATCCAACTTGACTTCCAGTTCCTCCAGAAGAAAATAGAAAATAAAATTCTAAACAAATAGAGAAAGAAACAGACGACATAAAAGAGAAAAACATAAATAAAGAAAACTGGCTCGCTTATAAGAAAGATGAAAATAAATAAAACGAAAAATAGAAATAAAATACACCAAATAAAATTAATAAATAAAGAAAATAGACTAAAACCTGCTTGCTAAGAAGAAAAATCAATAAATAAAATTTAAAATATACATAAAATACATAAAATCAAATTATTAATAAGCTGAAACCTGCTCGCTAATAAGAAAAATATAAAATAAATAATATTGAAAAAATAAAATAAAAATATTTTTTAAAAATAAAAAATAAGACATGCGCTAAGAAAAGTAAAAAATAAATAATTTTAAAATATAAATAAAATAAATAAAATTAAAATATTAAAAATTAAAAAGGAAAATAAAAAATAAAACCTGCTCACTAGTAAGAAAAATAAAACAAAACCCCCCAATGAATACATAAAATAAAACCTGCTTGGTAATAATTAAAAAAAGAATAAAATCAGTAAAATTTAAAAATGTAAATAAAATTATAAAAATAAAATTAAAAATAAAAACCCCTGCTCACTAATAAAAAGAAAAAAATCAATAAATAAAATATTTCCATTTTCAATTCAATTCAATTAAAAATTACTCCATTTTCCCTCTTTCGACGGCTCCTGGGTTTGTCACTGGGTGATTAAAACCCCTTTAAATTCATTCAACACAATTTTTGACGGGTCCTGAGTTTGTCACCGTGTGACTTAAACCACTTTAAATTCATTCAATTCAATTCATTAAATTCAATTAAAAAATACTCCATTCTCCCTCTTTCGATGGGTCCTGAGTTTGTCGCTGGGTGATTTAAAACACCTTAAGTAAAAGATAATTAAAAACATAAATTACAGCTTCATTATCTATGTCACGGTTGTTCAAAAATAACAATTTAGGGGCGAACAGGACGGGGATTTTTGACCCAAATCCCTCCAGTTGTGGGGGTTTTTTAGGCTACAGAAAACCTGATTTATTTAGCTGAGCTAAATGGAAATGCAAATTTTAAAGGTGAAAATCGGTGGAAATAAAAATTTTAAAGGTGAGTATAGGTGGAAATCCAAATTTTAAAGGCAAAAATTGGTGGAAATGCAAATTTTAAAGGTAAAAATTGGTGGAAATCCAAATTTGAAAGGTGAAAGTTGAAAATGCAAATTTTACAGGCAAAAATTGGTGGGAATCCAAATTATAAAGGTGCAGAGGTGGAAATTCAAATTTTAAAGGCAAAAATTGGTGGAAATGCAAATTTTAAAGGTGAAAATTGGTGGAAATCCAAATTTTAAAGGCGAAAGTTGAAAATGCAAATTTTACAGGCAAAAACTGGTGGGAATCCAAATTATAAAGGTGCAGAGGTGGAAATGCAAATTTTAAAGGCAAAAACTGGTGGAAATGCAAATTTTAAAGGTAAAAATTGGTGGAAATGCAAATTTTAAAGGCGAAAGTTGGAAATGCAAATTTTAAAGGTGAAAATCAGTGGAAGTACAAACTTTAAAGGCAAAAATTGGTGGAAATGCAAATTTTAAAGGTGAAAATCAGTGGAAAACCAAATGTTAAAGGCGAATATTGGTGGAAATTATTTCCGGTGCGAGAACACAGAATCCTTTGGGTGTTTGTGTTTAATCGTGGAAGAAGAAAAATTTGCGCTCTGCAGAAAGCCGAGCAGAAACAAAAAAAAAATAAGCTTATGAAAACAAATTTAAATACTTAATTGTTAATATGATATACTTAATATTTAATACTATATACTTAATATTTAAACATGGTATATCGAAATACTTAATAACTTGGCACGGAACAGGCTTGAAAACAACAAAAAAATCACTATTCCCATTGGTATCGCCCTGTAAAAATGAGAATTATTTCCTTCCCAAAGCCCTCGGCGATTGGGATGGCGAATGCGGCTCATTAACGCTTTAATTACAATTTTCAGAGCGATAATTAACTCTCGGGTTTGACGCTACTCGCGATTACAGGGGAAAAAAAGGATCAAAAAGATCCAAAAAATCCAAATTTTGCGGCCGCCTCAAAACACCAAAAGACGCAACAAGGCGGAACCGTCAAAATGATGGTTGAGCTAATTAGGAAATTAATATACAGGATATTTAATATCAATTAATTAATTAAGAATATTTTATATAATATTTAATATTATTTATTTCATTATAATTTGTATATTATTTGCTAATAACAGATTTTATTTCATATTCATTTAATAATACTTAATATTAATGAATTTAACTATTTCATATTAATTAATAAATATCATATTTAATCACCACGTCTCCTAGAGAAGGAAAAACCTGAAAAATTCCATTTATACAGATGCGATGTCACCTCGGGCTGGTTTTTAAATTGGATTTTAGGAGGTTTGGGCCAAAAATAACGTAAAAATAAAATTACTTAGTGCTGGGAAAGTGCTCTGAAAATTGTAGGTATTATTGAAGGGCTGAATTTGAAACGCAATAAATTAGAATTATTTAAAATGTGGCAACTGTGGAGTCAAGATGTTGGGAAAAGATTATTTTGGAACAGACGCCAAGAGGGGAGGGGGAAAAAAACCCCTTTTTTGAAAAAGTTATTCCAAGAAATGCAGCTGGAAGGCTTTGAAAATCAGTATTTGCATCTCATTTTATGTGGTTTTGAGGAAAATACTTGATGGTGACTTGTTATCATTATTATAAACACTTTCTGAGTGAGCAAAAGAGTTTAAAATTTGATTTTTTAACAATCACTGTACATTAAAACATAGTCTGTGGTGGGGCAGGATGGACCCGATGGCAAATTAAAACCAAAAATGTGGTAAAAACACCTAAAAAAATTAAAATGGACCATAAAACAAGAGGCGAAACTTGAGGGGGAGGATTTGGGGGGGGCAAAAATGGAGAATTCTGGTTCAAAATAACTATTTGGGGATTGAAAACGAAACCTACGGGGCAGGATATTGCGCTGATTTTAAGTGGAATTTCGGGGGTTTAGGGCAGTTTTTGCTTGTTTTCTGATATTTTTAATTTTTCTAGTGACAACGCAAGGCTAGTTTTTTTGGAGTGACCAATCTATCCATCTCTTATGAATATTATGAATATTATGAATAACATTTAATGACAATTTTAACACCTCGGTAACAAAGGAGAAAATGATGCAGCGAGATTTCTATTTTTTTACCCAAAATCGTGATTATTCCCCCCCAAAATCCCACAGGAATTCTGAGTGGAAATACGGCAATAAAACAGCACGGATTGGGGCAAAAATTTAAATTTTAAAATTTAAAAAATTTAATACATTTGAAATTTATCATTTTAAATAATATTTTCCATATAGCTGCATTTTGGGAGTGTTTTTTTAATTATAATAAATTTACTTTATTAATTTATAAAAGGCTTAGAAAGAGGTTGAATTACCCCAGTCCTGGCTGGAATTTGGGTAAATCCTCCTCCCGTTGTCCCTAAAATTCCAATTTTTAAGCATCGTTTGGAGTAAATGTCTCAATTCCTGACGCTGGGCTGTGGGATTTGCTTTAGGCCGGCCTAACAAAGCCGAGCTCAACTCAAGGAGCCTCGGCCCAACAATTACACCCCTTTGAAAAAACAAAAATTTCAGAAACCGCTCAGATTTTCCAGGGTTTTTCACGGTGTTGATGTTAAAAACGTGTTTGTGCCATTAAAAAAAAAAATATTAAAAAATTGTGGGCACTACAAGGAAGTTGAGCCCTATTAAAAATGGGGCGGGGGACCCAAAAAAAGATAACTTGGACTCTTACTGCAAATATTTAATAAAAATAAAAATATTACTTGCTTTATGCAACTGACTCCTGTAAAATTGGGGGTAAAATCCCTGAAAACCCCTGAATTTTGAACAATTCCTGGTTCTTCCAGCCCTCAAAAGGGAGAAAATTAAGTTAAAATTCTTTGCCGGCCTCTTTTATTTATTTTTTCCCCCCACATTTGTCCTTTCCAAATCCATCTCGGATTAAAAAAGCGGATTAAAAAAATTGCTTATGCCATGAGCAGCAGAAAATCAAAAACCAATCTGGATTTTTCTGGGATCGAGTGGAGGTTTAAAGTTTCAAATATACATATATTTAGTAAAACAACAGAATAAAGTCGCTAATTTAATACATTACAGGGGAAAATTGATGCTATGAGGCCCCAGTTTCTGAATTAAAAATACTTTGGCTGTGCCAGGAACGTTTTCAAGTGGAGTTTTGATCAAAAAAGGGGGAAAAAAATCAAAATTTGATGATTTTGCGGCAAATTTAAGCCACACAAGGTGCAGGGTCACATCATAACAATTGAAAAACAGCAAAAAAAAGGCAGCAAAAACATCACTGGATATTATTTTATGTGAAAAGGCCTTTCTGGAATTCAATTTGATCATTAACGAAAAGCCCTCTAATTACCTCTAACAAGTGCTTGCGTTATTTTACTGTTTAAACAGATGTTTAGACCTTTTTTTGCCTTTTTTTTAGGGAATAAAGAGGGAAAACCCGACAATTTCACACAACAGTATTGACGTGCTTAGAGGAAACATCATTATTTTTTTGTTCCACCTCAGAATAATGTAAAACGGGTGAAAAAAAAGGGGGAAAAGTGTGTGGATTTGGTCTCCAGGGTAAAAAATTCACCAAAGAAATGAAATTAATTGGACAGGGAGTGGGGGAGAAACACCTGACATGAGGACGGGGCGGGGGGGGGGGAAATGTGTGAGATTTGGGGAAAATGGTGCTTTTTTTTGCCACCTTTTTGTCTTTTTTTTTTTTTTTTTAACACACTTTGGAGTTTAACAAAACTTTTTAAACTCTTTTTTTGGCTTTTTTTTTTTTGCTGCTTTATGGGCAGATTCGCACCCGGTTTGACCGTCAACGGAACGTGGATGGAGTTTGCGGAACAAAACCGGATCCTACGTGGGTTTATATGAATTTTTGGGTGCGACTTCAACCTGGAAACGTCACAACAGATTTGGGAGTAAACCGTGTGCTTTTGTGACACTTTTTTTGTTGGTTTTTCTCAAACGTTTCGCAGCGGTGGGTGCGTTTTACCACGTCTTACAAAGCGGGGAAAGGGAGAATTCTTGGGTTTGTACACACGCAATTCACCAAACGGGACGAGCTCGGGACTTATTCGGTGGCGGGAAAGGGGGGGGAAGGCAGGAAAATGTCTAATTTAATTAGTTAATAAAAGAACTTACTTACCAACCCAACCCGGAAAACAAAAACCTCCTCAGAGACAAAGCCGCTAATGCATAAAAGCAGCTCCCTGCGCTGCACACCTGCCCTCCTTCTTATATTTAATTTTTTTTTTTTTTTTTTTTTTTTTAACAAATATACACTCTAAAGCTGTTTATTTTTTGCCAGTATTTTCTGACTGGATGATTCAGACTAGGAAAAAAAAAATTAAATTGCTGCTAAAGGAAACGGCTCAAGTTGTTTGGGGGAGAAAAGGAGGGGGGGGAGAAAGTGCTTTATATACATTTCAGGAGAGAGGGGTTTTTTTGGAGAGAGAGATAAATATATTTTAAACTTTTTAATACCCGTGAGCACTGGAGATGAGCTTTTCTCTAAGGGGGGGGGAGAATATTTCACCCCAACACCCCCCCAAAAACCCTCTACACCCTCCTACGCTCCCTCTTTTCACCCCCAAAATATCGATAATTTTTTCAAGCAGCAGCAGGAAAACAAAAGGGGGACGTTAACGAGGCCACGAGAAAGAACGTCATTAATGACCTCATTAAGGAGCCCTCCAAAAAATCAGCAACTAAGAGCCCCCCCCAGCAACTTAGAGCCCCCCAAAACAACTAAGAGCCCCCCAAGCAACTAAGACCCCCCCAAAATAACTAAGAGCCCCCCCCCAAACCTCCCTGGCCTCTTCCAGAGCTTTTTTCCTGTCATAATTCCCCTCACCACCCCCCCCCGCCATGACACTGCGCTGCCCTCAGGCCCTTCCCAAGGCCGCGGCTCCTTCCTCCTGCTCTAAACAGGGACCCCCCCCCCCCAAAATCCCCCGCTGTTCCTGCCTCTAACCTCCTCCTCCTCCTCACAGCCCCCCCTCAGGGCCCGCTTGCCCCCCCCCCTCCTCCCCAAAGCCGGGCCTAACCCCCCCTGCCCGCCTTAGGCCTGCGCCCTGGCTCACCTCAGGCCTTGCCCCCCCCATCCCCTCAGCGACCCCCCCCCCCCCGCCTTCCTCCCCTCACCGCCCCGCGTCCCCCACCGCCCCCCCCTCCTCCCCTCCCCAAACCTGGTCCGGCGAGCCGGACAGACAGACAAACAGACAGACAGAGAAGGTGCTCTCGGGAAGAGGCGGTTACTGGACCTTTCGTCCGGGCCGTGGTGGTGTTGGAGCGGCGGCCGGGGGAGGCTGCAGCTGCCGCTGTCGTGGTGGTGGTAGGACGGAGAAGGGGGGGTGGAGTGCGGGCTGGGGGGGGAAGCGGCGGCGGCTGGGGGGACACTCGGGCTCTCCACGGCCATGGGCAAAGGGGGAAGGGGCGAACAGGGTGGGGGGAGGGCACAGTCACTGTACAAGCGCGGGGGGTCGGCTCGGCACAGGCCCGGCTTATCCGCCCGCCCGCTCCGCGCTCCACGGGCAGGCACACAAAATGGCGCCTGTCGGCACGCAGCTGCGCCGAGGCAGCGCCCCGCACGGAGAGGCGGAAAAAGCCGAACGACGCCGGGAAAAGCCGAACGGTGGGCGGGAAAAGCCGAACGGTGGGCGGGAAAAGCCGAGCGATGCCGGGAAAAGCCGAGCGATGCCGGGAGGAGCCGAACGACGCCGGGAGGAGCCGAATGGTGTCGGGAAAAGCCGAGCGCTGCCGGGAAAAGTCGAATGGCGACGGAAAAAGCCGAGCGCTCCACTTCGCTGCCTCGGCTAAAGGCGCCGGAAATTGCCGAAGGTGAACGGGAGATGGCGGTAACGCCCGAAGAGTGCCGAGGAGGTGAGGGGAGGACGAGTCCACTTCAGCGGGAGGGAGAGGGGGGGGAGTTGTGCAACTGAGCGCGCACGGGGAGGTCCCCAGACGGAGCTACGCGGCTGTAAGCCCCTCTGTGGGGATGAAACGGCTGGAAAACCCACTCGAGGTGGTTCTCCCGGTGGGGTCGCGGGCGTGGGGTCGCGGGGGTTTTCTGTGCGGGGAAGTGAATCCCCCCGCCGCGGTGATGTGGAGCGGTGCTGGGTGCCGCGGCTGCCTTCGCGCGGGCCGCCAGGGGGCGCTCCCCCTATTCCCCCCCGGGCCTGTGAGGCGGCTGAGGCGGCGGTTCGTGATGGTGGAGAAAGAGGAGGGCGGCCCCGGCGGCATCAGCGAGGAGGAGGCGGCACAATATGACCGGCAGATCCGCCTGTGGGGGCTGGAGGCCCAGAAGCGGTCAGTGAGGCTTTGGGAGGCGGCGGTAGAAGCCGGAGACGAGGCCTTAGAGGGGCTTCTGGGGGCCCTGCGGCTTGTGAGGGGCCCTATCGGAGCTTGTGGGGGCCATATAGAGCCTTGGAGGGGCCTCTGGGGACCCCGTAAGGCAGAGTGGGGCCTTGGAGGAGCTTTTGGGGGACCCTAGAGGGGGTCAAGGGGTGATTCTGTGGAACCAGTGGCCTGTGGGGGCCCTATAGGGGCTTGGGGGAGCCCTATAGGAGCTTGTGAGGGCCCCATAGGAGATTGTGGAGGCCCTATAGGGGCTCGGGAGGGCCCTATAGGGGCTCGTGAGGGCCCTATAGGAGCTGGGGGGGCCTATAAGGAGCTTGTGGAGGCCCTATAGGGGCTGGGGGGGGCCCTATAGGAGCTTGTGAGGGCCCCATAGGAGATTGTGGAGGCCCTATAGGGGCTTGGGGGGGCCCTATAGGGGCTCGTGAGGGCCCTATAGGAGCTGGGGGGGCCTATAAGGAGCTTGTGGAGGCCCTATAGGGGCTGCGGGGGGCCCTATAGGAGCTTGTGATGGCCCCATAGGAGATTGTGGAGGCCCTATAGGGGCTTGGGGGGGCCCTATAGGGGCTCGTGAGAGCCCTATAGGAGCTGGGGGGGCCTATAAGGAGCTTGTGGAGGCCCTATAGGGGCTGGGGGGGGGCCTATAGGAGCTTGTGAGGGCCCTACAGAAGTTTGAGTGTGCCCTATAGGGGTTTATGAGGGCCCTATAGGAGCTGGGGGGCCCTATAGGGCCTCATTAGGGCCTTATAGGTTTGTATAGGAGCTTGTGGCGGGTCCTATAGGGGCTTGGGGGGTCCCCTGCCATGTATGGGGGGCCTTATAGGGGCCCTCTAGTGTAAGGGAGCCCTATGGAAGCTTGTGGGGGGGAGCCTATAGGAGCTTATGGAGGGTCCTATAGGGACCTGGGGTTTTTGGGAGTCCAGGTGAGTGGTTTTGGGGGCCAGGTGAGTGTTTTGAGGTCCAAGGTGAGTTTTTTGGGGGCCAGGTGAACGTTTTGGGGTCCAAGGTTGGTTTTTCGGGGGTCCAGGTGAATGTTTTGAGGTGCCAGGTGGGTGTTTTTGGTGTCCAAGATGGGTTTTTTGGGGTCCAGGTGCATGTTTTTGGTGTCCAAGGTGAGTTTTTTAGTGTCCAAGCTGGATTTTTTGGCAGCCGGGTGAGCATTCTGGGGTCTGAGTTGGTTTTTTTGTTGCCTAGCTGAGTGTTTTCGCTCTTTTCTCCTGTAAATTTCCCCGAACGATCCACCCTTCCGTATTTCTTTATTTCCGACTGGCATTAAACCTGTTTTTCCCGCAGGTTACGAGCGTCCCGGGTGCTGTTGGTGGGGATGAAAGGACTCGGAGCCGAAGTGGCCAAAAATCTCATCTTGGCAGGAGTCAAAGGTTTAACCATGTTGGACCATCAGCAGGTGAGGATGTTACAAACCTCCAGACGCGCTTGCCACTTTTTTGGGGGGGATAAATACTCTTTTTAGGGTCAAATTATTCCGTTTTAAGTTTGTTTTTCTGGTCGGATAAAATCCAGGGCACGTTTTTTCCGCCCGCAGCCCTTTCTGGACATTCCGCCTGATTTTTTTGGAGTGTTTTTGCCCGTTTTTGGTGTTCACACCATGTATTTCCGCCAGCACGACCCCTTCTCGCATTTCCCCAGGTCCAACAGCTGCGTGCAAAGCAAATTTGGGGGCTCAAATCTCCTTCCACGACTCTCCAGAACCCAAAAAAAACCCCTTAAACTGATGCCATGATGGGTTTTTAATCCCGGATTGCCGCGGCCGAACGTTTTTCACACTTCGTGTCTCCACAAGCTTGGGAGCGGCGCAAAAAATTGAAGAACACCACAAAATAACCAAGATTTTTATTTTTCCCTCCGCTTAGCGCGACTTTAATCCTCCCCGGGAGCTTTTCCCACTCTGGAGAGTCTGCAAAAAGCTGGATTTTTCTAATTTTTTCCCCGATTTTAGGTCTCTCCGGAGGACACACGCGCTCAGTTCCTGGTCCCCGCCGGTTCCTTGGGCCGCAACCGCGCAGAAGCGTCGCTGGAGCGGGCGCAGAACCTCAACCCCATGGTGGACGTCAAAGCCGACCCCGAAAACCTGGAGAACAAACCCGAAGAGTTTTTCACCCAATTCGACGCCGTACGCATGTCCCGACTTCATTTTTCATTCTCCTCGCTAATCGTTCTTGTATTTTTTTGGCGTTTTTCGAGCCGTCGTCGGGAATTTTTGCACCGCGGTTGCGGATCCTGGGATAGACAGACCCCAGGTTTTAAAAATCTCCGTTTTTACCTGAATTCCCTCGCAAATTCCACCGAAATTATCCCCAGACGGGGCGTGCCGTCTTGTTTATCCTCTTAATTATCCCCAGAACGAAGGCAGACGAAGGAGTTAATTGATAATTACCCTCAGCATCGCACCCTGATGTGAATAGAACAACACATCTACCTAGAACATACCCCAAGAAAACAGAAAAAGGGGTAAAAAAGGGGCTAAAATTCCAAATTTCCCCCCTCAGGTTTGTTTAACCTGCTGCTCTCGCGACGTGATGGTGAAAATCAACCAGATTTGCCACAGAAACAGCATCAAATTCTTCACCGGTGACGTTTTCGGCTACCACGGTTACATGTTCGCCGACCTGGGGGAGCACGAATTTGTGGAGTGAGTCGGGAAACGTGGGAGATTTGAAACCTTTTCATTTTAAGGCTTTTAAAAGATTTTTAATTTTAATTTTAATTTTGGAGATTTTAAGTCGTTCAAGATATAACATCCTTAAAGATTTTAAATTTAAATTTTCAGAGATTTTTAACTCATGAGATATCTTGACAGATTTAAAAATGCTTTTAATTTAAACTTTAATTTTAGAGATTTGAAACCTTGACATATTCAAAAATATTTTTAATTTAAATTTTGGGGGCTTTAACTCTTGAAATACCTTGACAGATTTAAAATTATTTTAAAGTCAATTTTGGAGATTTAAAATCTTGACAAATTTAAAAATATTTTTAATTTAGCTTAATTTTGGAGATTTAAAATCTTGACAGATTTTAAAATATGTTAAATTTTAATTTTGCAGATTTTAAACCAAGATTTTAAAATGTTTTTAATTTAAATTTTCATTTTGGAGATTTTAAATCTTTCAAGATCTTTTTAAAGTTCTTTAAAGATTTTAAAATATTTTTTTGCTGCCGAGAGGGGATCAAACCTCAATTTTTTAATTTTTTTTTTCCTCTATAGAGAGAAAACCAAAATCACCAAAGTCAACCCGGGCGTGGAAGATGGACCGGACACCAAAAAAGCCAAATTTGACTCGTCTGAGACCACGATGGTGAAAAAAGTGAGTGAAAAAACCCAAAAACGCATCCGAGGAAGAACCCAAAATGATTTTTTGGGGCCAATCAGCTGCATTTTGGTGATTTTTCCAGCATCCCAGGAGTGATTTTTCCCCCGTCTTCGGGGCAGGGGCGGGGGGGGTGTGTGAAATCTTGCTCCAAATCTTTGAATATTTTAATATTTTAGTATTTAAATCCCTCAGTTTGGTTCTCCCAGCCAGAAAACTGCACTCGAGGAGTCGGAAACCCCCAGAATTTAACGGGGCGGGGCGGGAAATCCCCAGAATTTAATGGAATTTAACGGAATTGACGAGTGGGAAACCCCCAAAATTTTCTCCATTGCTGAGGAGAATCCGAGCCGAGGCGGCAAATTAAAATTGCCGGGATGCCGACGGAACCACCTGTCGCCGGGCGTGGAAAATCGCGACGATTCCAACCCCGGCGAATTTTCCAGATACCGGAGCCCAGAAATCTGGGGGCTCCGCCAGTTTTTTCCCCATTTAGAGCCGCGTTTTCCAGAGTTTTTACTCCATTAAACCCTCATCCCGTCCTAAATTAACGCCGCCGAGGGTAATTAGCGCCAATTAACGGATCGATTTCCCCGCAGCGGGTGGTTTTTTGCCCGTTGAAGGAAGCTCTGGCCGTCGACTGGAGCGGCGAGAAGGCGAAGGCAGCTCTGAAACGCACCGCGCCCGATTATTTCCTCCTCCAAGGTAAATTTTCCAGAATGCCCGCTTTTTTGACCCAAAATTCGGCTCTGTGCGCACACACCCCAAATTTTGAATTAAAAATGAAATTTTCATTTTTTTTAAAGGGTTTTGATTTTATTTGGGCAAATTTTACAATAAATCTGGGAGATAAAAATCCCCCAGGTGCCTGAAAAAGGATTTTTTGCGGTTTGGAAGCACCGCATGGTGCGTTTTCCGCCGTATTTTTCCATATTTTTTCCCCTTTTCTGTGAATTTTCAGCGGAAAACAAACCACCCCAGAGCGTTTCAGACTTTTGGGAAACGCCGAGATTTTCCAAACCCATTTTGCGGTGAATTTAACCACAATATTCCTAAAAAAAAAAAAAGTGGTTTTCTCCCAAATTCCCAGCGGTTTCTCCCAAATTTCCCAAATTTGGAGCATGACATGTTTTTTTCTCTCTTTTTTCCCAGTTCTTTTGAAATTTCGGACGGATAACGGGCGGGATCCTTCACCTCAAAATTACGCTGAAGACACCGAATTATTGCTCCAAATCCGCCGCGACGTTTTGGACGCTCTGGGAGTCGGCACCGATTTGTTGCCGGATGAATTTGTCGGGTGAGAAGCCGAAATTTTGGGAAAAAAAATCCAGCAAATTCCAAATCCTACAAATTTTAACAAATCCCAGAGGATTTTTGAGGGGAAAATTGGGCATTTTAACAAATACCAGCAGTTTTTTGTGGGGAAAAACTCCATATTTTAGCAAATCCCAGCAAATTTTGAGAGGAAAATTTGGTTATTTTAACAAATCCCAGGAAATTTGAGGAGAAAATGTGGCGTTTTAACCAAACCCAGCAGATGTTTGGGGGAAAATTCAGTGTTGTAACAAAACCCAGCAGTTTTTTGAGGGGAAATTTGCTGTTTTAACAAATCCCAGCAAGTTTTGAGGGGAAAATTCAGTATTTTAACCAATCCAGCAGTTTTTTGAGGGGAAAATTTGGCATTTTAGCAAAACTCACCAGCATTTTGAGGGGAAAATTTAGTGTTTTAACAAAACCCAGCAGATATTTGGGGGAAAAATTGGTGTTTTAACAAACCTCAGCAGATTTTTGGGGGAAATTCAGTGTTTTAACAAAACTGCAGTTTTTTGAGGGGGAAATTTGGTGTTTTAACAAATCCCAGCAGCTTTTTGAGGGAAAAATTTAGTGGTTTAACAAAACCCAGCAGATTATAGGGGGAAAATTCGGTGTGTTAACAAAACACAACAGGTTGAGGGGGGGGAATTTGTTCTTTTAACAAAATCAAGCTGATTTGGGGGTGAAATTCTGCCCCTTTTTTGATTTTTATGTTAAATTTCTTCTTTTTTTTCCTTTCCAGCTACTGCTTCTCAGAAATGGCTCCTGTCTGCGCCGTGGTCGGGGGTGTCCTGGGCCAGGAGGTTGTTAAGGTAATTTGGGGGGGGGTGTTGAGATTTGGGGGGGGCCCTGCGCTTCAACCCCCTCTAAAAACCACAATTTGGGGCATTTTGGCCCCAAATCCCTCCGTTCCCAACCAACAAACCCCCGCAAATCCACATTTCCAGGCTTTATTTTTTTGGGGTAAACCCCAAATTTGGCAATATTGAATTTTTTCATGTCCCCCCCCCCAGGCCCTGTCCCAACGCGACCCCCCCCACAACAATTTCTTCTTCTTCGACGGTATCAAAGGCAACGGGATCGTGGAGCGTTTGGGCCCCAGCTGAGCTGGGGCGGGAATTTGGGGTGACACCCGCCCCCCGCCAAGGGGAATGGGTGAAATTTGGGGTGCAGGCGGCACCCCAGGATCTGTCTGGGGGTTTTTTTTGGGTTAATAAAGTGTTATTTGTATAAAGTGGTTTGTTTTGAGGGTGGAGGTGGGCGTAATGGGGGGGGGGGATGAGGTGATCTTGGGCCCCCCCAAACCCCATGGATCCCCAAACTCTGCACCCCCAAAACCCACAGACCCCAAACCACAGCGACCCTCAAACTCTGTACCCCCAAATCCTACAGACCCCAAACCAGGGACCCTCAAACTCTGCACCCCGAAAACCCACAGACCCCAAACTCTGCACCCCCAAACCACAGGGACCCCAAACCCCTTGGACTCCCAAACCCTGCACCCCCAAACCAGGGACCCCCAAACTCTGCACCCCCAAAACCCACAGACCCCAAACCCTGCACCTCCAAACCCCATGGACCCCAAACCATAGAGACCCCAAACCCCACAGACCCCCAAACCCCATGGACCCCCAAACTCTGTACCCTCAAATCCCATGGACCCCAGACTGCACCCCCAAATCCCACAGACCCCCCCCAAACTCTGCACCCCCAAACCCTATGGACCCCAAAATCTGCAACTCCAAAACCCACAGACCCCAAACCCTTCAGCCCCAAACCACAGGGACCCTCACCCTGTATCCCCAAACTCTGCACCCCAAAACTGCAGGGACACCAAACTGCACCCCCAAACCTTATGGACCCCCCAAACCCTATGGACCCAAAACCCTATAGACCTCCCCTCAAACCCTATAGATGCCCCTGCACCCCAGAACCTTTTGGACCCCCAGATCCTACAGAGCTCCTCACACCCTATGGACCCCCTTGCACCCCAAACCCTATAGATGCCCCTGCACCCCCAAACCTTATGGAGCCCTTGATCCTATAGGCCTCCAAGTCCTATAGATCCCCCGCACCCCAAACTGTATAGGCCCTCTCAAACCCTATAGACCGCCCCTGTACCCCAAATCTTATGGACCCCTCAAACCCTATAGACCCCAAACCCTATAGACCTCCCCCTGCACCCCCAAACATTATGGACCCTCAGATCCTATAGACCCCCCTCCTGCAACCCAAATCTTATGGACTTCCAAACCCCACAGACCCCCCCCGCAAGCCCTGCAGACCCTCCAAAACCCTATAGAACCCCCAACCCCTATAGACCCCCCCACATCCTATAGCCCCCCCAGCATCACTTTCCACCTTCTCCTTAAATTCATTTTATTGAAAAGAAACGTACAAAAAAACTCACTGATCACATATATACAGCTCCCATCTGCCCCTATATACACCCCCCTGGCCCTATATACAACCCTCCCTTATATACACCCCCCCAACCCCTATATACACCCCCCAGCCCCCTATATACACCCCCTCCCCTATATATAATGTACAGCCCCCCCTTCCCCTATATACAGCTCCAACATATACAATATATACAGTGCTGCACCCCCTTGCACTGTGGGGGGGGCTGCGACCACAGCAGGACCATATGGGGGGGTCAGGGGGTGTTTCCCCCACCCCCCCCCTCCCCGTACGCTAATTAATAAATTAAATAAATAGCTAATTAATTAATTCCCGCGCTGCCTGCAGGTTGTAGACGGCTCCCAGCAACTGCGAGACCAGGCGGTAGAGGTGACCCCAAAAAACGCCGCCGCGCCGCTCCCGCTGCTGGAAAAAGGCCTTCATTAGTATTAATTAACGAGGGGGGGGGTTAATTAGTGGGGGGGCTAATTAACGGGGGGGGGGGTTTTAGGGTCCCCCGCCTTCCTCCATTGGCTCACAGCTGCTATTTATAGGGAGTGAGGTAGAGGCTGGTGTGATGCAAACGAGCTGGCAGCGGCTTTTTTTTAATGAGGAGGGGTTAATTAATTAGGGGATGCCCCCCCTTAAATTGTGGGGTAACCCCCCTTGAAATTTTGGGGGCCCCCCTTCAATTTGGGGTTTGGGGGTAAACGCCTTAAATTTTGGGGTAACCCCCCCTTCCATAACACCAAGAATAACGTGAATAAGGGGGGGAGATTGGAGATTTTGGGGTGCCCCCCCATTTAGGGGTGTCCCCCCCAATTTGGGGGCACCCCCACTTTAAATTTTGGGGTTCCCCCCCTTAAATTTGGGGGTAAAACTCATAAATCTTGGGCTAACGGCCCCTTCAATGACACCAGGAATAATGTGAATGGGGGGAGATGGGGGATTTTGGGGTGCCCCCCCCCAAATGTGTCCCTGGAGGAGCCCCCCCCAATTTAGGGCTGTCTCCCCTAAATTTTGGAGTAAAACCCTTAAATTTTGGGGTGCCCCCCCCAATAGCACCCACATCAGAGAAAATAACAATGAGAATGGAGGGGGGGGGCATGCAGGATTTTGGGGTTTCCCCCTACTTTAAAGTGCCCCCCCAGTTTATGGGTGTCCTCCCCAATTTGGGGGTGCCCCCCCAGTTTATGGGTGTTCTCTCCAACTTGGGGGGGGGGGTGTCCCTTAAATTTTGGGGTGCCCTCCCTTAAATTTTAGAGTAAAACCCTTAAATTTTGGGGTGCCCCCCCTAACAACACTCACATCAGAGGGAATAACAATGGGGGGGGGGGGTGGGTGCAGGATTTTGGGGTGTCCCCCCACTTTAAAGTGTCCCCCCCCGTTTATGGGTGTCCTCCCCAATTTGGGGGTGTCCCCCCCTTAAATTTTGGGGTGCCCCCCCAAATAATACCCACAACAGAGGGAATCACAATGAGGATGGAGGGGCGGGTGTGCAGGATTTTGGGCTGTCCCCCCCCTTTAAAGTGTCCCCCCCAATTTTTGGGTGTCCCCCCCTTTTTGGGGTGTCCCCCCCTTTAATGTCCCCCCCAGTTTAGGGGTGTCCTCCCCAAACACCCACAACAGAGTGAATAACAGTGAGGATGGAGCAGGGGGGTGTGCAGGATTTTGGAGTTTCCCCCCCTTTAAAGTGTCCCCCCCAATTTTTGGGTGTCCCCCCCCCCGTTTTGGGGTGTGTCCCCCCCTCACCTGCTGCTCGTAGGAGCTCTGGAAGGCGTCTCCCAAGCGGCGCAGCCGGGCGCCCAGTTCCCGTTCGGGGCCGGGGGGGTCCGGGGGGAGGTGACCGTTGGGGACAATGACACCGCCCCCCCCGCCGTGGGTGTCCCCCCCCTCGTGGGGCTCGTCCTGCGTGGGGTGGAAGTCACCTGTGGCGGGGGGGGGAACAACAAAAATAGGGGGGGAGAGGGGGGGGGTCAGTGTCTGCGCTGCCCACTCAGGTCTGTTCCAAGTAGACTTTTTTTTTGGGGGGGGGGGGTCACAGGGAGGTTCCACCACCCAAAAAACACGGGGGGGCAGGGAGTAGACCCCCCCCACGAGTGGGAGATCCCACAGGTATACGGACCCCCCCATGAGTGCACTGACCCCCCCCCAAGCTATAGGGGCCCCCCCACGAGTGGGATTCCCCCCCCATGGGTATAGGGACCCCTCTGGGTATAAAGACCCCCCCCCCCAGTTTATAGGGACCCCCCCACGAGTGGGAAACCCCCCCCAATGGGTATAGAGACACCCCGCCCCCCCCCCCCGTTTATAGAGACCCCCAGGTATAGGGACCTCCCCCCATGGGTTGGATGGACACCCCCTGTGGGTGCATGGACCCCCCGCCACGAGTGGGAAACCGCCCCCCCCACCCGGGTATAAAGACCCCCACCCAGTTATAGGGACCCCCGCCACGAGTGGGTGCCCCCCCGCGACTCACCGTGGGCAGCAGCGCGGGGGGGTCCCCCCGTCCCGCAGCCATAAAAGCCGCAAGGGGCCGGGAGAGCGGGGGCCAGGGCGTCCCCAGGACACGTGCAGCTCAAATGGGGGTGACGCCGGCGTGGGGGGGGCGGGACACGCGTGGGCGCGGTGGGGGGCGGCCCCCCCCGGCAGGCGGGATGCGGCGCCCCCCCCGCGCCCCCCCCGCAGGCAGGAGGCGCAGGCAGGGGGGCTGGGGGCTCCCCGACGGTCCCTTCCCGCAGCGGTCTGGCCATCGCACCCGGGGGGCTCTGCGTGGAGTGGGGGGGGGGACACGAGTGGGTTAGTGGGGGGGGGGGGTGTCCCGTGATGTGTGCCCCCCCCCCATAGGGCGCTGTGTTTTCCCGCGCCCGCCAGGGGGCGTCCTGGGGAGCGGGCGGTGTTTGTAAACAAACCGGGCAGCGACCCGAGACGGCGCGGACCCCCCCCCACGGACACGCGTGACACCCCCCCCTTATACCCCCCTTGATGCTCCCCCCCCAACATTACACCCCTACAACCCACGCATGGGGCACCTCACGGGGGGGGGTGGTGTCTCCGCGGACCCCCACACTAAACCCCCCCACTCTCGTGTCCCCCCCACGGATCCCACGCGCGACGGGGACCCCACGAAGACACGCTCCCCCCGCGCCCCCACTAAACACCCCACGGATCTCTCCTCCATTCCCCCCCCCCCATGGACACCCCACGGCTTCCTCACCCCGCCCCCCCATCCCCCCCCCCGCGTGTTTCCCCGTCCCCACCCACGCGTGACTCCCCCTTCCCACCCACCCCCCCCCAAATCCACCCCACGGGCAGGAAGGGGGGGGGGTGGTCCACGACCCCCACGCGTGTCCCCCGCGGGGGCGCGTGTCCCCACGTGTCCCCCCCTCCCTTTCCCCCTAACAATGTCACGCGTGGGGGTGTGTGCGTGTGTGTCCCCCCCCCCCAAAAAAACCACTTACAGCAGCTGCATGAACCGGGCGGGGGAACCGGGAACGATGCGATCGGGCACCGGCTCGCGGGCTCTGGCCGGCGGGGCCACGCCCCTCCCGTGACGTCACCCAGCAGGCCACGCCCCCCGCCCCCCCCGCCCCCTACAGGACAAGTTCGGGCTTGTGCGGCGGGAAACTCCCAATTCCCCCCGGCGTGGGGGGGGCCGGGGGGGCCTGAGTGGGGTTTTGGGGGGGGGGTGCGCCCCTGGGGTCCCCAAATCATCCCCCCCCCCTCCCCACGTGGGGAGTCCCGGCTCGGGGGGGGGGGGGGGGGGGGGTTGGGTTGGGTTTTTTTTGGGGGGGGGGTGTCTGGGGTTTTTGGGGCCCTTATCGGGCTCCCACCAACTCCGTCCCCCCCCCCGGGTTTGGGGGGGGCTGAGGGGACACGGGACGACTTAAAGGGGGTTGCGCCCCCCCCCCTCAACTCTTTCCCTCCTCCCCTTGGTCCCACTCGGGACGGTGGGTGCTGGGGGGGGGCACGGTCCGTGGGGTCCCCCCATTTCCCACGGGGGTGTCCCCCCCCCCCAGCCGCCCCGCGTGGTTCATTCCCCACCCCCCCCCACGCGCGGGGGGCGGGTCCCGGGCCGGCCGCAGCCAATCAGGAGCCGCCGCCGCCGCCGTTTCCAGGGGAAAAGTTTCGGCGCCGCCACCGCCGCCTCCTCCCCGGTAACAGCGGGAAGGGGCCAACCAGGCGCCGCCGAACCGGCGAATCCCCGCCCGGTGCCCCGGGAGCCCCCGAAACAGCCCCCCGCTTCCCCCGCGGCCTTTGCCCGGTGACACTGCAGGCCCCTCAGGCGCTGACACGTGACCTTTGACCTCTGCCCCCGGCCGCCCCCCCCCCGCGCACTCACACCCCGCGCGCCACCGCAGGCCGCGCTCCCATTGGCTGGAGCGGGTGCCGCCGCAGCCAATCAGCGCCCGCGGCGGCCGCTGTATCCAGCGGAGCGGGAACCGGCGGGACCGAGGGCGCGGCCGGGGGGGGACGGACGGACGGACGGACGGACGGACGGACGGACGGACGGACGGACGGAGAGACATGGGACAGAGTGGGACAGACATGGGGACGGACAGACAGACATGGGACAGAGTGGGACAGACAGACAGACATGGGACAGAGTGGGACAGACATGGGGACAGACATGGGGACAGACATGGGGACAGACAGACAGACATGGGACAGACATGGGGACAGACAGACAGACATGGGACAGAGTGGGACAGACATGGGACAGAGTGGGACAGACAGACAGACATGGGGACGGACAGGCAGACAGACAGACATGGGACAGAGTGGGACAGACAAACAGACATGGGACAGAGTGGGACAGACAAACAGACATGGGGACAGACAGACGGACATGGGGACAGGGATGGGGACAGACATGGGGACAGAGTGGGACAGACAGACATGGGACAGACATGGGGACAGAGTGGGACAGACAGACATGGGACAGACAGACATGGGACAGAGATGGGGACAGACACGGGGACAGAATGGGACAGACAGACATGGGGACAGATGGGACAGAATGGGACGGACAGACATGGGGCAGACAGACATGGAACAGACACAGGGACAGGATGGGACAGACAGACATGGGGACAGAATGGGACAGACATGGAGACATGAGCTATAGGGACAGGACAGGGACAGACGCCGAGACAGGACCTGTCGGTACAGCTATAGATACCAGCTATAGGTGCAGCTAGAGATGCATCATCTATAGGTACCGCTATAGGTGTGGCTGTGGGTACCGGCTATAAATACAGCTATATGTACCGGCTACATCTATAAGTACCAGCTATAGGTGGTGGGTATGAGTACCAGCTATGGGGGCATCTGTACGTAAGGGCTATAGGTACCAGCTCTGGGTGCATCTATAGGTGCTGGCTATAGGTGCCGGCTATAGGTACCAGCTGTAGGTTCTGTTATAGGTACCATAAGTAACACTAGAAGCACATGTACAGATACCAGCTATAGGTAACACCTGGTGGCTATAGGTGCCATAGACACCACTATGGGCACTTCCATAAGTACAACTATAGGTACCGCTATAGGTACAGCCATAGAAACACCTACAGGTCCTGCTAGGGCTCCCTCCATAGGTCCCGCTATAGCTTTGGCTATAGGTACTGCTATGGGTGCTGCTATAAGTGAGTCTATAGGTCCCACTATAGGTCTTGCTATAGATCCAGCTATCGGCGCGGCTGTAGCTCCATCCCGAGCTGCAGCAGCCGCTATAGGTCCAGCTATAGGCCCCGCTATAGGCCCCGCTATAGGTCCAGCTATAGGACACGGCCCAGGGCCGAGCTCCCCCCTTGGCCCCGCCCCCCGGCCCGGCGCAGCCAATCAGCGCGCGGCGCCGCGGCCAGAGCCGCAGCTGCCATGGAGACAGCTGAGGGGCGGGGCCGAGGGCAGGCCACGCCCACACCCGCCTCCGGCCCCGCCCACTGAGGGAGGGGAAGGGGCGGGGCGTGCGGGGGACACGGGGACGGGGGGGACAGACACGGGGACAGCGGGACAGACACGGGGACGGGGGGACAGACACGGGGACACAGACACGGGGACGGGGGGACAGACACGGGGACAGACATGGGGACACAGACACGAGGACGGGGGGACAGATATGGGGACAGGGGGACAGACACGGGGACACAGACACGGGGACAGGGGGACAGATATGGGGACAGGGGGACAGACACGGGGACACAGACACGGGGACGGGAGGACAGACACGGGGACAGGGGGACAGACACGGGGACGGGGGGACAGACATGGGGACACAGACACGGGGACAGGGCGACAGATATGGGGACAGGGGGACAGACACGGGGACACAGACACGGGGACAGGGGGACAGATATGGGGACAGGGGGACAGACACAGGGACACAGACACGGGGACGGGGGGACAGACAGGGGGACAGACATGGGGACACAGACACGGGGACAGGGGGACAGACACGGGGACGGGGGGACAGATGGGGACAGACATGGGGACACAGATGCGGGGACAGGGGGACAGATATGGGGACAGGGGGACAGACACGGGGACACAGACACGGGGACAGGGGGACAGACACGGGGACACAGACATGGGGACGGGCGGACAGACACGGGGACAGGGGGACACAGACACGAGGGAGACACGGGGACATGGGGGACATGGATATGGGGGACAGGGGGACACAGGGACAGAGGGACATGGGGCGACACAGTCTCGGGGGACGGGTACATGGGGGACACCGGCACATGAGGGCAGGGGACATGGGGGAACAGGGGGACACAGACTCGGGGGACACGGGACAGGGGAGACAGGGACAGGGGGACACAGATATGGGGACAGGGGGACACGGACATGCCAGGACAGGGGGACACGAGGACAAGGGGAACATGGGGACACAGGGACGTGGGGGACGGGGGGATATAGAGACATGAGGACAGTGGGAAAAGGGGACATGGGGACACTGGGGCACAGGGACATTGGGGACATGGGAATTTGGGGGCACAGTGAAATGGGGACAGGGGGATTTGGGGACAGGGGAATGGGGGGATATGGGAATGCTGGGAAATGGGGACACGGGGACATTGGGGTAGGGCAACGTGGGGAGACGGTGACAGGAGGTCACAGGAATGTGGGGACATGGGGACAAAGGGACCTGGGGACACATGGGGACACAGGGACGTGGTGACACCCAGGGACACATGCGCATGGCAGGAGGACACATGGACCCCAGCCAGGGCAGGGGGACAGCATGGGAACAATCACCGAGGCTGAGGAAGGACACACATCAGGGAGGGGACAGAGGGACAGCCACACGTGTGGCGACACACAGCCTCGGGTGGGCCCCACCCGACTGCTGTCATCGCCCTTTTAAGCCCCCCCCCGCCATTCCCGCAGCGGAAGCGGAAGTCGCTCTGGTGGGCGGGGCCGCTCGGTCCCGGGGCGCTCAGTCGGTTCCGGAGCGCTCAGTGAGCGGCCGCTGCCGCCGCCGCCGCGATGGTGAGACCCGGCCCGGGGCCTCCGGGACCGGCGGGACCGGTCTGGGGCTCCGGGGACCGGGCTGAGGCTCTAGGGGTCGGGTGAGGGCGGCCTGGCCGGGCCGGGGCTCTGGGGCTTCGGTCTGGGCCTTGTTGGGGGCTGGTATGGGGCCTTGAACGGCCGGGCCGGGGCTCTGGGGACCCGCGTGGGGCTGCGGGGGGGACCGACCGGGCCCATGAAGGGCCGGCCTGGGGCTGCGGGGACCGGGATGAGGCTCTGGGGGTCCGGCGGTTTGGGGCTCCGGGGACCCGGTCTGGGACTGCGGGGACCGGGATGAGGCTCTGGGGGTTCGTTCTGGGGCTTCCGGGACCGGGATGATGCTCTGGGGATCCGGTTTAGGGCTCCAGGGGACGCGGGCTGGGGCTCTGAGTGGCCGGGCTGGGGCTGCGGGGACCGGGATGAGGCTCCAGGGGATCTGGCCTGGGACTGCGGGGACCGGCCTGGGGCTCCGGGCAGCTCCTTTGGGGCTCTGAGGGTTCGGGTCTGGGGCTGCGGGGACCCGGCCTGAGGCTGTGGGGACCGGGGTGAGGCTGTGGGGGTTCGGTCTGGGGCTCTAAGGGGCCGGTCTGGGGCTCTGGGGACTAGGGTGAGGCTCCGGGGGCTCGGTCTGGGACTGCGGGGACCGACCTGGGGCTCTGGGCAGCCCCTTTGGGGCTCCGAGGGTCTGGCCTGAGGCTCCAGGGATCCGGGCTGGGGGAGTTCAGGTCTGGAGCTCTGGGGGTTTGGTCTGGGGCTCCGGGGGTCCGGCCTGCGACTGCGGGGACCAGCCTGGTCCGGGTGGCTCCTTTGGGGCTCCGAGGATTCAGGTTGGGGGCTCTGGGGGCCCATCCTGAGGCTTCGAGGGGCCGGTCTGGGGACCTGGGGGTTTGCTTGGGGGCCTCAGGGGTCCAGCCTGGGGCTTGTTGGGGACTAAGCGGGGCTCTGGGGACTGGTTTAGGCCCAGCCTAGCCAAGCTGAGCCTCCGCAGAACTCGTCCCTGCTCTGTCCCCGCAGTCGGCGGCGCTGGACCTGCGCTCCAAGGAGGAGAAGGACGCGGAGCTGGACAAGCGCATCGAGGCGCTGCGCAAGAAGAACGAGGCGCTCATCAGGCGCTACCAGGTGCGGGGGGGCCCAGCCTCGTGTACCCCCCCCTTAAACCCGGCCTAAGGATGCAGCGAAGGAGCTTAGAGCCGCTAATCCCGGTTCAACGCCGGGTGGGGGGAGATTAACATAATATGAGGTGACAGGAGCGGGCGGGGGGTTGTTGTGTCCTTCTTGTCCCCAAAATCCTCATGGTGGGGGGTGTCATGTCTGTACCTTCCCAAAATCTTTAGGGGGGGGTTGTGGTGTCCTTCCCATCCCCAAAATCCTCGTGGAGGGGGTCGTCCTGATGACAGGAGATCATGGGGTGACAGGAGGGTGTCTGAGGGGGGGAGTGTCACCTCCTTTCTGTCCCCAAAATCCTCATGGGGGGGTGGTCATGTTCTTCTTGTCCCCAAAATGTTTGGAGGGGGTGTGTAGACTCTCTCCTGTCCCTAAAAATCTTTGGGGGGGGTTGTTGTCTCTATCCCCTCCCCAAAATCCTTGCGGGGGGGGTTGTAGCATCTTTCCCGTCCCCAAAATCCTCGTGGGGGGGTCGTCCTGGTGACAGGAGATCACGGAGTGACAGGAGGATGTCTGGGGGGGGTCGTCACCTCCTTCCTGTCCCCAAAACCTTTGTGGGGGGGTGGCGGCGGCAGGAGATCGAGGAGGACCGGCGCAAGGCAGAGCAGGAGGGGGTCGCGGTGACGACGCTGCGGCGCACGCGACCCCCCCACCCCGAATTTGACGGCCGCCGCGCGACCAGGGGCGTCGCTGTCACCGTCGTGCCCCACACCGGGGTGAGTTGGGGACGATTTTGGGGGTTCAGCACAAGGTGCGGGGGGGGGCGTTTGAGCCTCACTGATCCCTCCACCCCCTCCCTGTGTCGTTTTTTTTTTTTTTTCCAGGAGAAACGTGTGACAAGGGACAAAAAGCCACCGGGGGTCCCCAAACCCCCCCGTGGGTCCGGCCGCTCCCCAAGGGGGGACCCGACCCCCCCGGCGGAGCCGTTTTGGGAGGGAGGGGCGGGGGACGGCGGCACCGTGGGGGGACGGGGCCGGCGAGCGCGGGGCCGGGGGGCGGCCGCGCCGGCCATGGGCGGGGATGGCCCCGACCGCAAGTCCAAGGTGGGTTTTTGGGGCTCAAAAGTGTGTTTTTTGGGGTCGGAAGTGTGAGTTTTGGGCTTAAAAGTGGGGTTTGGGGGTCCAAGGTAGGGTTTTTGGGGGTCCAAGGTGGGATTTTGGGGTCCAAAGTGGTGCTCTTTGGGGACCAGGTGAGTGGTTTTGAGGTCCAGTTTGGGCTTTTAGGTCAATTTGTCGATTTTGGGGGGGGGGGGGGGGTCCAAGGTGGGTTTTTTGGGCTCCAACGTGTTTTTTTCCATGCCCGGGTGGGTGTTTTTGGAGTCTGAGCTTTTCTTTTTTGTGCGCCAAGTCATTTTTTTGGCATCTAAAATATTTTTTCGGGAGCAAAGTGGGTGGTTTTGGGATCCAATTTGGGTGTTTGGGGGGTCCAGGTGGTTATTTTGGGCTCCAAAGTGGATTTTTTGGGGTCCGAAGTGGATTGTTTGGGGCCCACAATGTTTTATTTTGGGGGGGGCTCCCCAGGAATGGGAAGAACGGCGCCGCCAAAACATCGAGAAGATGAACGAGGAGATGGAGAAAATCGCTGAGTACGAGCGGAACCAGCGGGTGAGGCTGGAAAAAGGGGATCGGAGGGGGGACACGTGTCACAAACGTCCCCCCCGGGGGGTGACAATGTCCTCTGTCCCCCCCCAATCCAGGACGGGCTTAATGAGAAGAACCCAGTGCGGAATTTTCTGGATGACCCGCGGCGCAGCGGCCCCGTCCTGGACGCCGATCGCAGGGAGGGGAGTCGGCGCCACGTCCGTAACTGGGGGGGGGCCGATTTCGACAAGGTCAAGGCCGGGATGGAACGTGACAAAACCCGCCAGGGCCCCACGGTGGGTCACCCCCACACTTTGGGGAGTTTGGGGGGCGATTGGAGCAGTTGGGACAGGGTTTCAGCTGCGGTTTGGGGGGTTTGGATGTTCTGGGTGGGATCTGAGCGCCTAGGATGGAGTTTAAGCCGTGTTTTGGGGTCCTGGGTGGGATTTAAGTGTCTAGGACAGGGTTTAAGCTGCGTTTTGGTGTCCTGGGTGGGATTTAAGTGTCTAGGACAGGGTTTAAGCTGCGTTTTGGTGTCCTGGGTGGGATTTAAGTGTCTAGGACAGGGTTTAAGCTGCGTTTTGGTGTCCTGGGTGGGGTTTGAGTGTCTAGGACAGGGTTTAAGCATCCTGGGTGGGATATGAGCATTTGGGACAGGGTTTAAGCTGCAGTTTTGAGGGATTTTGGCATCCCAGGTGGGATTTGAGTGTCTAGTACAGGGTTTAAGCCATGGTTTGGCATCTCTGGTGTGATTTGAACAGTTGAGACAGGGTTTAAGCTGCAGTTTTGGGGTTTTTTAGCATCCTGGGTGGGATTTGAGTGGCTGCGATGGGGTTTGAGCCGTGTTTTGGGGGGGTTTTGACGTTCTGGGTGGGATCTGAGCGCCTAGGACAGGGTTTAAGCTGCATTTTTGGGGGATTTTGGCATCTCGGGTGGGATCTAAGTGGCTGGGACAGGGTTTGAGCCTCATTATTTGGGAATCCTGGGGATTTTGGGTGGGATTCGAGTGTCTAAGACAAGGTTTAAGCTGCAGTTTTGGGGTTTTTTTGGCATCCGGGGTGGGATTTGAGTGGCTGCGATGGTGTTTAAGCTGCATTTGGGGAATCCTGGAAGATTTAGGTGGGATCTGAGCGGCTGAGCCGGGGTTTAAGCTGCATTTTGGGAGGTTTTGGCATTCGTTGGGGGCCGGGATTTGTGTGCCTGGGACGGGGTTCGAGTCACATTTTTGGGGGGGTTTGTGGTGTCCTGGATGGGATCTAAGTGGCTGGGACAGGGCTTAAGCTGCATTTTTGGAGAATTTTGCCATTCCAGATGAGATTTAAGCAGCCAGGACCAGGTTTAAACTGCGTTTTTGGTTTGACACCCCAGATGCGATCTGATGGGATTTAAGCAGCCGGGACCAGGTTTAAGCTGCGGTTTTGGTTTGTTTTGACGTCCCAGATGGGATTGAAGCAGCCGGGACCAGGTTTAAGCTGCGGTTTTGGTTTGTTTTGACATCCCAGATGGGATCTGATGGGATTGAAGCAGCCGGGACCAGGTTTAAGCTGCGGTTTTGGTTTGTTTTGACGTCCCAGATGGGATCTGATGGGGTTGAAGCAGCCGAGACAAGGTTTAAACAGCGGTTTTGGTTTGTTTTGACGCCCCAGATGGGATCTGAGCACCCAGGACGCCGTTTAAACCTCGTTTTCCCCGCAGGGCCGTCGTCCCAGCCCCAAAGCCGGCGTGTCCCTGGACATGACGCTGTCGATGACGGGCCGGGAACGCGCCGAGTACGTGCGCTGGAAGCAGGAGCGCGAGCAGATCGACCGCGAGCGCCTGGCACGGCACCGCAAACCCGGCGGGCAGTGGCGGCGCGAGTGGGACGCCGAGAAACCCGACGGCGGGTGAGGCCGGGGGGCTGTACCATCCATGGTGGCACTTGTTTGGGGGAGAAAAGCTGGGGTTTGGGGGAGAAAAGCTGGGGTTTGGGGGAGAAAAGCTGGGGTTTGGGGGAGAAAAGCTGGGGTTTGGGGGAGAAAAGCTGGGGTTTGGGGGAGAAAAGGTGGGTTTTGGGGGAGAAAAGGTGGGTTTGTGAGGGTAAAGCGGGGTTTTGGAGGGGAAAAACAGATTTTTGAGGAGGAAAAGTTGGGTGTTGACGGGGTAAAACTGGGTTTGGGGAGGGAAAGGTGGGTTTTGGGGGGGTAAAGTGGGGGTTTGGAAGGGAAAAGGTGGGTTTTTTGGGGGGAAAAGGTGAGTTTTGGGGGGGGGAAGCTGGGTTTATGGGTGAAAAAGTGGTACTTGGGAGGGAAAAGCTGGGTTTTGGGGAGAAAAGCCAGGTTTTTGGGGGGGAAAGCTGGGGTTTGAGGTGGAAAAGCCAGGATTTGGAGAAGAAAAGTGAGATTTGGGGTGAGAAGAAATGGGGTTTGGGGGGGGCAAGCCGGGTTTTAGGGGGAAAAGCGGGATTTTGGGGGGAAAAGTGGGGTTTTTGTCACTTGTCACCCCGTGTGCAGGTTCAAGGACGGGCCGGCGGCCGCAGATCCGAGCGGCGGGGACCAAACCAAACGTTTTCCCCCCAAACCTCCCACGTTCGGCGAATTCCTCACCCCCCGGCGCCCCCAGCGCCGGCGAAAGAGCCGGGGGGGCGGCAACAAATCCTACAGGTGCGCTTTATTTTTTGGGGGGGGGGGTTCTCTCTGAACGCCAGTTTGTTAATAAATTTGGACGGTTATTTCTATATTTAATTTAATTTTCTCCCCCCGCCCAGCATGCACGATAACCGGTGGGAGGAGAAGGAGCCGCCGGCAGTTGCGGAAACCACAAAACAAGAGGTAAAGTCACACCGGGGGGGGGTCAACGCTCGTGTGTCCCCCCCCCCGTGACACCCCAAAATCCGGCCCCCAGGTGGAGGAAGCCCTGAGCGGGGCCCCCCCCGAGGAGGACGAGGACGAATGGGAGGACGTGAGCGAGGACGAGGCCGCCGGGGACAGCGCGGGGACGTCGAGCGAAGGCCAAACCCCCCGCAGTGCGTCCCCAAAAAGCCGCCCCCGCGTGCCCCCCCCCGCCGCCGCCACCCCCCCGAGTCCCTTGTCCCCTTTGCGGGGGGGTCGCCAACTTGTCACCGACTGGGGGGAGGAGATGGACTTGGCCTCTCCCCGCAGCAGCCTTGGGGACAATGGGGACAATCCCCTCGCGGGTCCCACTGTCCCCAAATCCAGAGGGAACCCCGGAGAGACTCCAGGTAAAAAAAATTTGGGGGGCGGGCGGTCCCCAATTTACACCAGGGGGGTGATAAATTTGAGGGGGAGGACGCTAATTTTGTAGGATTTTTGGGGGACACGTGGCCGGAGTAGAAGGACAAGGGGACAAAGCGTGAGCTGAAATTTGTCCCCAACAGGGTTGAGCCCCGTGGAGCCGCTCCGGGAGGGGCACAACCCCCAGGACCCCCCCAAAAATGAGACGACGCAGGAAAAAACGTCACCGGGGAACCCGGCGACACAAGGTGGCGAGGGGAATATGGGGGGAGGAGCCGCTCTGGGGACCCCCCGACATTTTTAACCCCCAAAATTTTGGGGGGGGGGGTGCCCACACCTGGGCGGGGGGGGGCGGTTCAGACCCCGAATTTTTATCCCCCCGCCTCCAGGAGCCGCGGAATTTCCCCCCGACGCCGT
The DNA here is from genome assembly GCF_036013445.1 of Caloenas nicobarica. NCBI lineage: Eukaryota > Metazoa > Chordata > Aves > Columbiformes > Columbidae > Caloenas > Caloenas nicobarica. Next base: position 831,823 of record NC_088281.1, read on the forward strand.
GGAGATCACGGATTTCGAGCGGGTGCGTTTCCGTAAAAACCCCCCGGCCGCCGCCGGGGGGGGCGACGAGTGACCCCCCCCCCCACCTCCACCCCCCATGTCCCCCCCTCTCGTCTGTCTGTCCGTCCTTCCCGCCTCCGCTTGCCGCCTCGGACGGACGGACGCCGCTGCCGCCGCAACGTCGCTTTGCTCCTGTATCGGGAACAAATTTAATTGGGGGGGGGGGCACGACTTTTTTTTTTTTTTTTGGGGGGGGGAGCTATGCTCGTCTGTACATCTGTCTGTCCTGCATTAAACTTTTCCCCCCCCAAACCAGCCCCGTCACGTTATTGGGGCGCACGATGGGGTTTGTGGTGTGTGTCCCCCCCCCCCAATTTTTTTTTTTTTGGGGGGGTGGGAAGGCCTGGGACCCCCCCCCCCAATGATTTTCTTTCTCCGACAGGACGCGCCCCGATGTCTTTGAGCCGCCCCCCCCCGCGACACCGTGAGCCGGCGGGAAAAACTGGGGGGGACACAACACAAAAATGACATTTTAGGGGCGGGGGGCGTGGAATGCAGAAAAAACACCTTTTTTGGGGGGTTCAGCCCTTTTTCGGGGTCCCCCCCTTGGATTTTTGGCTTCTCCCATTTATTTTGGGATCCCCCCCTCTTGAATTTTTGGGGTCCCCCCCTCCTCTCAAACCCGGGACGGTGTTTTTTGGGGGGGGTCCCGGCAGATTCCGGTGGCACCACCTGCACCTGGAACCTCTTTTTTTTGGGGGGGTGATTCCCCTTTTTTTTTTGGGGGCAATTCCTGTGTTTTTGGGACGTGATTCTTGGGTTTTTGAGGATTTCCTGTGGTTTCGGGTTGGGCTGCAGAGGAGATTTTGGGGTGAAACGAGGAGTTTAAGGCGAGATCCCCTAATCCGCCCCCTCCGGGACTTTGCGTCCCACCCCCCCCCCCCCGGCCGGTGTCACTTTGGAGCCCAAAACCCCCCCCCAAAAAATCACAATTTTGGGGTCGACGCCTCGTTTTCCAGCTGGAGGTGCCACCGATGTCCTCACTGGTGACACCTGGAGGTGCCACCTTTGGGTCCCGTCCCCCCCCCCCCCCACCAGCTGCTGCTTCTCCTTTTTTGTTTTTCCTTTTTTCTTCTTTTTTTTTTATTTTTGCCTCCGCTTCCCCTTGGCCGCCCATAAAACCTCCTGGTCACCCGTTTGTCACCCGTTTGTCACCCGGAGCGGCCGCAGCGGCCGGGACGCAGGTGAGCGGCTTCCTGGGCCTAAAATGAACCGTCTAGTGCTGGTTTTGCGGGGGGGGGAAAAGCCGGATTTGGGGAGGAAAAGGCGAGTTTTGGGGGGGAAAAGCTGTTTTTTGGGGGTAGAACCGGGTTTTGGGGGGGGGGAAGTGGCGTTTGGGGGAGAAAAGGTGGATTTTTGCAGGGTAAAGCCGGGTTTTAGGGGGGAAAAAAACAGGGTTTGAGGAGGAAAAGTTGGGATTTGAAGGGGAAACCTGGGTTTTGGGGGGGGGAAAGGCAAGTTGGAGGGGGAAGAGCTGGGTTTTGGGGGAGAAATGCTGGGATTTGAGGGGGTAAAGCTGGTCTTTGGGGAGGAAAAGCTGAGATTTGGGGGGTAAAGCTGAGTTTTGAGTGGGAGGAAAAACAGGTTTTGAGGGGGATAAAGCTGGGCTTTGGGGGAATAAAGCTGGGTTTTGAGGGGGATAAAGCCAGGATTTGGGGGCGAAGAGCTGGGTTTTGGGGAGATAAAGCCGGGTTTTGAGGGGGTAAAGCCGGGTTTTGGGGCGGAAAAGGTGAGTTTGGGGGTAAAGCCGGGTTTTGAGGGGGGATAAAGCCAGGTTTTGGGGGAGAAAAGCTGCGTTTTGAGGGGGAAACTCCTCCTCCCTTGGGCTTTCCCACCTGTTTCTGGTGCCGGTGACACTTTGGTCACCGCAAATTTCTCCATCTCCTGTTGGGACTTTAGACCCGACCCAAAAGCCGGAGGAGCTGCCGGAGCTGCGGCTCTTGGGGTGTTTCCTCATCCGAGTTCTTGCGCCACGGGGAGGAAATGGGGAAACGGCAGTTTCCTCGGTGACCGGGGGGGGTTTTGGTGCTTCCACCTCACGTTCTTCCCGAGGAACATCTCACCGGCTTGGACTAGAGGATCTTTGAAGGTCCATCCGACCCAAACCCTTCCATGACTTTAGGAATGGGGTTTTGAGGAACACGATCGTGTGGAAAACATGATTGACCATGATAGGAGCTTGGACTAGATGATCTTTGAATGTTCCTCCGACCCAAACCCTTCCATGGCTCTAGGAATGGGGTTTTGAGGAACCTCATCCCATTGAAGGTCTCCTTGACCATGATATGGGTTGGACTGGATGATCCTTGAAGGTCCATCCAACCCAAACCCTTCCATGACTCTAGAAACAGGGTTTTGAGGAACCTCATCCCATTGAAGGTCTCCTTGACCATGATATGGGTTGGACTGGATGATCCTTGAAGGTTCCTCCAACCCAAACCCTTCCCTGATGTTCCAACAGGCTGCAGTTTCCAGGTCAACCGCCAGTGGACGATGGACGACTTGACGCTCAACTACACCTTCAACTACACGTGGGACGACTACTCCATTTACGACCTGGACGACTACGAGGTCCCTCCCGGCCACCGCGCCGTCCTGGCCCTCTACGCCTTCATCTTCCTCCTCGGCGTCTTGGGCAACGGCGCCGTCATCTGGGTGACGGGCTTTGAGCTGCGCCGCACGGTCAACGGCGTTTGGTTCCTCAACCTCTCGGTGGCCGATCTCCTCTGCTGCTTGGCCTTGCCCTTCTTGGCCTTCCCGCTGGCCCGTGACCACCACTGGCCGTTGGGTCCCTTCGCCTGCAAGCTCCTGCCGTCCCTCACCATCCTCAACATGTTCGCCAGCGTCCTCCTCTTGACGGCCATCAGCGCCGACCGCTGCGCCTTGGTGACGCGCCCCGTGTGGTGCCAGAACCACCGGACGCTGCGGCTGGCGCGGGCGGCGTGCGGCGCCGCGTGGCTGCTGGCCGCGCTCCTCACCCTCCCGTCCTTCATCTTCCGCACCGCCCGGCGCGACGCCTTCTCCGACAAGACCACGTGCGTCTTGGACTACACGGCCGTGGGGCGGCACCAGCACCTCACCGAGCTGGTCACCGCCGTCACGCGCTTCGTCGCCGGCTTCTTGGTGCCGTTCGTGGCCATCACGGTTTGCTACGGCCTCCTGCTGGCCCGCGTGCACAGCAAGGGCTTCGCCCGGTCCAAGAAGGCCATCAAGCTCATCTTGGTGGTCATCGTCAGCTTCTTCGTCTGCTGGCTGCCCTACCACGTGGTGGGCTTGATCATGGCCTCCACTTCTCCTCACAGCCCCTTGTTCAAGGGCGCCCGCGACGCCGACCCCGTGGTCACCGGCGTCGCTTACGTCAACAGCTGCATCAACCCCGTCATCTACGTGGTGATGGGTCAGGACTTCAAGGAGAAGTTCCGGCGCTCCTGGAGAGCCGTCCTGCGCGGCGCCCTGAGCGACGACCCCAGCAGCACCCTGGGGGACAGCAGGATGAAGACCAAGTCCACCGTGGACGACCAGAGCGTCAGCACCACCGTGTGAGCGGCGCGGCGGCTCCGGCACTTCGGTTTTGTTGAGGTCACCGACTTCTCCTGGAGCGAGATGTCCCCGTTGTCCCCTCTCCCCACCCGTTGTCCCACGTGGTTGTGAGTTGGGGCAGTTCTGCGCCCACCAACCCTCGGGGACCTTCTCCCGGCTTCCTCGGTGACCTCCGAGCGGTGTGAGGACTTTGTCACCACCACCCAAGGTGCACATGGACCCACCTCAAGCTCCGTCACCCCAAAAAAACTCAAGCCCGACCCAAAAACTCAAGCCCATGCCCCGAGGTGGCCGCGTCCCTCACCGTCCCCATCGTGTCACCGGCGCCACATCCGCCGTTGCCAATAAAACGTGAGGTTCCTCAAGCGTTGAGCAACGTTTTCCTGGTTTCTCCTTTCCGGTGGTTTCTTGGGCAAGATTTTTGCCGTGTCAGCAGTTTTGGGGCCTGTGGGTGACACAACAGATGTCGCAGGCTCTTGTCCCCTCCCCGCTGCCACCAGAAGGGCCTTGCGGGGGGGGTTCGGGGACAATTGGGGACAATTTGGGACAGGTGGGCCCAGTGGGGATAGTTAGGGACAGGGGGGCACGAGGGGGACGGTTGGGGAGGGGGACACTTGGGGAGAGGGGGGCACGAGGGGGACGGTTGGGGAGGGGGACACTTGGGGACGGGGGGGCACGAGGGGGGCGGTTGGGGATGGGGACACTTGGGGACAAGGGGGCACGAGGGGGACGGTTGGGGATGGGGACACTTGGGGACAGGGGGGCACGAGGGGGACGGTTGGGGACAGGATGGTTGGGGACAGGGAAGCACAAGTGAGATAGCTGGGGACAAAGGGGACAGTTTGGGAGGGGGACACTTGGGGACAGGAGGGCACAAGGGGGACAGTTTGGGATAGGGGCACAGCAGAGATAGGGACACTTGGGGACCCTTGGGGACCCGGGGACACGACGTTTCCCGCAGCCCCGCCCGCCCCCCGGGCAGCTCCGCGGAGGCCCCGCCCACTTCCGCCTTGATTTGCATAACCACGCCCACCCACGGCCTCGGTTCCATGGGCACGCCTCCTTCATTTCCATAGCCACGCCCATTTTTTCCCGCCCGCCTTTCCCGCCCTCTCCTTGGCCCCGCCCCTTCCGCTCTGGCGTCCCCTGGCGGCCGCGCGCGGTGGTTTCCCCCGGGGCCTGGTCGGTTCGTTTCGGGCCTAAAACCGGTACTAAAACCGGTACTAAAACCGGGCCCGAGAGCGGGGCCGCGGCTGCCGGGAGCGCAGCGGGGCCGGAGGGGCCCGGGGCCGGGTAGGAGAGCGGGCGGGGGGGGGGGAGCAGGGCCTGGCGGGAGGGGCCTGAGGGGCGGGGGGTCGCAGGGGCCTGTGTGGGGGTGCCGGGGGTTTGGGGGGCGGTGTGGGGGGGCCCCGAGGGGGTGGGATGGGGTGTCGTGAGGGGCTCGCAGGGTGGGGTGGTGGAGTCCCAGGGGGCTGGGAAAGAGGTTTGGGGGGTCGCGGGGGCTCATTTGGGGGGTGCGGGGGGGTCTCAAGGGGCTGGGCCGGGGTTTGGGGGGGGACCAGGGGGTTGGAACTGGGTTTAGGGGGGGGTCCCAGGGGGCTGGGATGGGGTTTGGGGGTCCCAGGGGTCTGGAATGGGGTTTGGGGGCGTCCCAGGGCGCTGGGGCAGGTTTTAGGGGGATCCCAAGGGGGTGCATGGGAGTTCCAGGGGGCTGGGATGGGGTTTGGGGGCGTCCCAAGGGACTGAGATGCAGTTTTGTGAGGGTCCCATGTGCCTTGGCGGGGCTGTGGGGGTCCCAGAAGGTTGGGATGGGGTTTGGGGGTCCCAGGGGTCTGGAATGGGGTTTGGGGGCGTCCCAGGGGGCTGGGGCAGGTTTTGGGGGGATCCCAAGGGGGTGCGTGGGAGTTCCAGGGGGCTGGGATGGGGTTTGGGGGGGTCCCAAGGGACTGAGATGCAGTTTTGTGAGGGTCCCATGTGCCTTGGCGGGGCTGTGGGGGTCCCAGAAGGTTGGGATGGGGTTTGGGGGTCCCAGGGGTCTGGAATGGGGTTTGGGGGCGTCCCAGGGGGCTGGGGCAGGTTTTGGGGGGATCCCAAGGGGGTGCGTGGGAGTTCCAGGGGGCTGGGATGGGGTTTGGGGGGGTCCCAAGGGACTGAGATGCAGTTTTGTGAGGGTCCCATGTGCCTTGGCGGGGCTGTGGGGGTCCCAGAAGGTTGGGATGGGGTTTGGGGGTCCCAGGGGTCTGGAATGGGGTTTGGGGGGGTCCCAGGGGGCTGGGCCAGGTTTTGGGGGGATCCCAAGGGTGTGCGTGGGAGTCCCGGGGGGCTGGGATGGGGTTTGGGGGGGTCCCAGGGGGCTGGGCCAGGTTTTGGGGAGTCTAAGGGGGCTGGAACAGCATGTGGGGGTCCCAGGGGGCTCATTTGGGGTGTGTGGGGGTCCCAGAGTGTTGGGACAGGGTTTGGGAGGGTCTTAGGGGGCTGGACGGGGTGTGGGGGTCCCAGAGGCATCTCTGGGGGTCCCAGGGGGTTGGGATGGGGTGTGGGGGTCGCAGGGGGTTGGGGTCCCAAGGGGCTGGGCCAGGGTTTTGGGGGAGTCTTGGGGGGCTGGGTCGGGGTGTGTGGGGCTCCCAGGGTGTTAGCACAGAGTTTAGTGGGGGTCCCAGGAGCCCGGGACGGGTTTCGGGGTCCCCCAGCCCCCTGGGACAAACCGAATCTGATGCCAATCCCCCCCACGCCACCCCGGCGCAGATCCCGGCGTCCGGACCCCGCGGTTCCCCCCGCGGCGATGGAGAGCGGCCCCCGGCGCCGCCAGCGCAACCCTTCCCCGCCGGCCTGGGACTGGGACTGTCCCGACACGCGGCGCCGCCTGGAAGAGCTTTATTTCGGCGAGCAGCACCATCTCCGCGCCGGCACCGAGGACGCCGCCGACTTCTGGGCCTTTTTCGAGCGGCTCCGGCGTTTCCAAAGCCGGAAAAGCGACCGCGAACCACCCCGGGAAACACCCCGAGAACCTGACGCCAGCGCGTCCCGCCTGGACCTGCCGCGCCGCTACGACCCCCGGTACCGCATCAACCTGGCGGTGCCGCGGAGCCGGCGGGGGGACCCCGGCGTCCCCGAGAAGCCCCTCGCCGAATTCCGCGCCGCGTTGTTGCATTACCTGGATTTCGCCCAGAAGCGGAGCTTCGCCAAGCTGGCCAAGATCCAAAAGGAGCGCGCGGCGCTGCCCATCTGGCGCTACCGGGAGCGGATCCTCGGCGCCGTGGCGGAGAATCCGGTGGTGGTGATCGCCGGCGACACCGGCTGCGGCAAATCCACGCAGGTGCCGCAGTTCCTGCTGGCGGCCGGTTACGAGCGCGTGGCTTGCGCCCAACCGCGGCGCGTGGCCTGCGTGGCCCTGGCCAAGCGCGTGGCCCTCGAGAGCCTCCACCAGTACGGGGACCAGGTGAGACTGGGGGGAACTGGGACGTAAACTGGGGCGTACTGGGGCTGGGCTGCCCCACCGCTGGGCACGCCAAAGGGTTTTAAATGGTTTGGGCGACGTGCCGTTCGTAAAAATTCGGATTTGAGGCCGATCCCGGGCGAAAAATAGCAAAATAAATCGATATTTTTGGATGTTTTGGAGGGAAATTGGGCGACGATCCTGAACCGGGAGGTGATTGGGACAAGAAATAGTTGACGGTCAGTTCATAGAAATTCAAATTTAAGGCCAAATCTGTGCAAAAAACGTCCAAATAAATCAACATTCATTTTTTTTCTTGATGATTTGGAGGCAAATTGATGGATGATCCTGAACCGGGAGGTGATTTGGACAAGAGATGGTTGGCGGCCGGTCCGTAAAAACTCCAATTTAAGGCCAAATATGTGCAAAAAATACCAGAATAAATCAATATTTTTTTTTTTTTTATGTTTTGGATGCAAACTGGTGGATGATTCTGAACCGGGAGGTGATTAGGACAAGAGGTGGTTGATGGTCAGTTCGTAACAATTCAAATTTAAGGCCAAATGTGTGCAAAAAATATCAGAATAAATCAATATTTTTTGATGTTTTGGAGGGAAATTGGTGGATGATCCTGAACCAGGACATGTTAGGGTGGATTTTTGGAAAGTTTTTGTACCGAAATGGCATCAAATCCTTCGGGGTGTTTGTGGAGGGGCGGGTGATGCCCCACGGCGGTTGGTTTGTAAAAAAAAATTGTCCTTAATAATATGTTGTAAAGTTTATTATATGATTTATGTGGATTATTTAAATTGTGGTCAACCCTGGAGTGGTTGGGGGTTGTTGCAGTTCAGCAAAACGAAATATTCACTTTTATTAAATTCTATTTTATTTGATTTTTTATTTTTATTTGGGGGGAGATTTGGAGGGATTTTTAAAAATTTCTTTTTGGATTTTTTATTTTCTGGAATTTTTATTTTTTATTTCTGTTTGGTTCGGGGGGATTTTTTTAATTTTTAAAACTTCTTTTTGTGTTTTTATTTTTTATTTTGGAAGATTTTTTTTTTTGATTAATTTCTTTTTAGATTTTTTGGGAAGATTTTTAAAATTTTTTTATTAATTTATTTTTTTATTTTTATTTTTTATTTTTTGGATTTTAAAAATATTTTAAATTTTTAATTTATTTTTAATTTCTTTTTTGGCATTTAAAAATAATTATTTTTTAATGTTATTTTGGGGGGATTTAATAGTATTTAAAATTTTTAAATTTTCTTTGTTTTTTTATATTTTGGGGGGATTTAAAAATACTTTAAGGTGGTTTTTTTTTGATTTAATAATATTTTAAACTTTTAATTTCTGATTGTTTTTTAAATTTCAAAAATATTTAAAAATTTTGATTTGTGTTTTTTTTATTTTGGGGGATTTAAAAGTATTTTAAAAATTTAATATATTTTTGTTTTATTTTAAAATATTTTAAATTTTTAATTATTTTTTGTTTTCTAGTTTTCTGGAATTTAAAAATATTTTAAATTTTTAATTTATTGTCGTTTTATTTTTAAAATATTTTAATTTTAAAATTTTTTTGGTTTTCTGGTTTTCTGGCATTTAATATTTTAAATTTTTAATTTATTTTTAAAAAATTTAAAATTTTAAATTTATTTTAAAAATATTTAAAATTTTAAATTTATTTTTGGGTGTTCGTTTTCTGGCATTTAAAAATATTTTAATTTTTTGATGTTTTATCTTTGGGGATTTAATAATATTTTCAAATTTTGATTTCTTTTTGGTTTTAATTTTTTTTTTATTTGGGGGGATTTTTTCAAATTATGTTTTGAGTTGGTTTTAGTTTCTCTTTGGCTGTTTCTAACTCCCTGTGGCTTCTCCCCGCAGGTGGGCTACCAGATCCGCTTCGAGAGCAGCCGCTCGGCGGCCACGCGGCTGCTGTTCCTGACCGAGGGGCTGCTGCTGCGGCAGCTGCAGCGCGACCCGGCGCTCCCCGCCTACCGCGTCCTCATCGCCGACGAGGTTCACGAGCGGCACCTCCACGGCGATTTCCTGCTGGGCGTCCTGCGGCGCCTCCTCCCCGCTCGCCCCGACCTCCGGCTCATCCTCATGTCGGCCACCATCAACATCCGCCTCTTCTCGACGTATTTTGGGGGCGCCCCAGTGCTGCAGGTGCCGGGACGGATCTTTCCCATCTCGGTGAGGCCGCAAATCGCTTTCTTGCGACAGCATCCTCACGGCTAAACTGGAGAAGTGTGGACTGGACGATCGGGTGGTGAGGTGGACCGCGAACTGGCTGAAGGAGAGAAGCCAGAGAGTCGTAGTCGATGGGCAGAGTCCAGTTGGAGGCCGGTATCTAGTGTAGTGCCTCAAGGGTCGGTACTGGGGCCAGTATTGTTCAATATATTCATCAAGGACTTGGATGAGGGAATTGAGTGCACTATCAGCAAGTTCGCTGATGACACCAAGCTGGGAGGAGTGGCTGACACGCCAGAGGGCTGCGCTGCCATCCGGAGACCTGGACAGGCTGGAGAGTTGGGTGGGGAAAAATTTAATGAAATATAATAAGGAAAAATGTAGAGTCTTGCATCTGGGCAGGAACAACCCCAGGTTCCAGTATAGGTTGGGGAATGACCTATTAGAGAGCAGTGTAGGGGAAAGGGACCTGGGGGTCCTGGGGACAGCAGGGTGACCATGAGCCAGCACTGGGCCCTTGTGGCCAAGAAGGCCAATGGCATCCTGGGGTGTATCAGAAGGGGGGTGGTTAGTAGGTCGAGAGAGGTTCTCCTTCCCCTCTACTCTGCCCTTGAAAAAGGGGTTTGGTTCAGATAACATCAGGATATACTTGGGGAATATACATATATACATAAATGTATATATACAGCTATAGCACCCTGAGAACGCCCGATCTCCTTTGATCTCGGAAGCTAAGCAGGGTCGGGCCCGGTTCGTGCTTGGATGGGTGACCAGCTGGGAACACGGGGTGCTGCGGGCTGAGCCAGCACTGGATCCTGATCTCAGAAGCTAAGCAGGGTCGGGCCCGGTTCGTGCTTGGATGGGAGACCAGTTGGGAACACGGGGTGCTGCGGGCTGAGCCAGCACTGGGCCCTTGTGGTCAGGAAGGCCAACGGGACCTGGGGGGATTAGAAGCGGGGTGGGCAGTAGGTCAGAGAGGTTCTCCTGCCCCTCTACTCTGCCCTTGAAAAAAGGGTTTGGTTCAGATACTATCAGGATATACTTGCAAAACATATACATACACATACATGTATATATACAGCTGTAGCACCCTGAGAACTCCTGATCTTGTCTGATCTCGGAAGCTAAGCAGGGTTGGGCCCGGTTAGTGCTTGGATGGGAGACCAGCTGGGAACACGGGGTGCTGTGGGCTGAGCCAGCACTGGATCCTGATCTCAGAAGCTAAGCAGGGTCGGGCCCGGTTAGTGCTTGGATGGGAGACCAGCTGGGAACACGGGGTGCTGTGGGCTGAGCCAGCACTGGGCCCTTGTGGCCAGGAAGGCCAGTGGGACCTGGGGGGATCAGAAGGGGGTGGTCAGTAGGTCGGAGAGGTTCTCCTGCCCCTCTGCTCTGCTCTGGTGAGGCCGCATCTGGAATATTGTGTCCAGTTCTGGCCCCTCAGTGCAAGGACAGGGAACTGTTGGGAGCCCAGCGCAGCCACGAAGATGCTGGAGGGAGTGGAGCAGCTCCCGTGTGGGGAACGGCTGAGGAGCTGGGGCTCTGAGCTGGAGGAGAGGAGACTGAGGGCTGACTCATAATGGGGATCAATATGGCAAGGGGCAGTGCCAGGAGGATGGAGCCAGGCTCTTCTGGGTGACAACCAGTGACAGGCCAAGGGGCAGTGGGTGCAAACTGGAACACAGGAGGTTCCGCTTGAACAGGAGAAGAAACTTGTTCGCGGTGAGGGTGCCAGAGCCGGGCCCAGGCTGCCCAGGGAGGCTGTGGAGTCTCCTTCTCTGCAGACATTCCAGCCCGCCTGGTTCTGTGTAACCTCATCTGGCTGTTCCTGCTCCGGAACAGATGAGCTTTCGAGGTCCCTCCCGACCCCTGACATTCTGTGATTCTGTGACTTTTCGGGCACGAATCGACCTCTTGGCGCAACCTCCTCCCGGTTTTCTCTCCCGCAGGTTATTTACCAACCGGTTCCCAAAGAAGAAGCGGCGACGGGGAAGGCGGGCAGGGCGGAGCGGCTGGACCCGCTGCCGTACCTGCGGGTGCTCCAGGCCATCGACCACAAGTACCCGCCGGAGGAGCGCGGCGACCTGCTGGTGTTTCTGAGCGGGGTCGCCGAAATCGGGGCGGTTTTGGAGGCGGCGCAGGCGTACGCGGCGCGGACCCAGCGCTGGATCGTGCTGCCCCTGCACAGCACCCTCTCTGTGGCCGAGCAGGATAAAGTGCGTCCCGCGCCAAAATTGGGGGATAATTTGGCGCCGTGGGGTGAAAAATCGCAGAGTTCAGCCCCGGTCGTGGGTGCTCGTGGGTGCGACTCCCTTTTCACAGGGCTAGAAGCTGGAATTTTTTGATTTTTCAGGTGTTTGACGTCCCCCCTCCCGGAGTCCGTAAGTGCATCCTCTCCACCAACATCGCAGAAACCTCGGTGACGATCGACGGCGTGCGTTTTGTCCTGGATTCCGGTAAAAAATCCCCTTCCGTTTTGGGTGAAAAACCTAAAAATTCCCTTTTCGCCGGGCGGAAAAGCTTCTCGGTCCCTCGCGCCACGTCCTGAGCGTCTCGTTGTGTTCAGGGAAGGTGAAGGAGATGAGTTACGACCCTCAGGCCAAACTGCAGCGGCTGCAGGAGTTTTGGATCAGCCGGGCGAGCGCCGAGCAGCGCAAGGGCCGCGCCGGCAGGACCGGCCCCGGCGTTTGCTACCGGCTCTACGCCGAGTCCGACTACGATGCTTTTTCTCCATATCCCGTGCCGGAGATTCAACGAGTAGCGCTCGATGCTTTGGTGCTGCAGGTAAAAAATCAGGGAGGAAAAATATGTCTATATATATAATGCAATTTTTTGGATCTAAATGGGCCGCGGAGCCAAAGCTCATCCCTGGAAGGTTCTGAGGGAGTTAATAATTATAAATCCACCGCGAGCTGTTTGATGTTGGGGTCAGTTGTGGGCTGTTCACCTCAGGGCTCAAAATGGCGGCACAAGGGGCACCTCACATCACCTTAAAACATAAAGTGGCAGCACCAGAGGCACCCAAATCACCTCAAGGCTCAAAATGGTGGCACCAAGATCACCTCAGGGCTCAAAGTGGCGCCAGAATCACCTCAGGGTCAAAATGGCGCCAGAATCACCTCAGGGCTTAAAATGGCGCCAGAATCACCTCAGGGTCAAAATGGCGCCAGAATCACCTCAGGGTCAAAATGGCGCCAGAATCACCTCAGGGTCAAAATTGCGCCAGAATCACCTCAGGGTCAAAATGGCGCCAGAATCACCTCAGGGCTCCAAATGGCGCCAGAATCACCTCAGGGTCAAAATGGCGCCAGAATCACCTCAGGGGTCAAAATTGCGCCAGAATCACCTCAGGGCTCAAAATTGCGCCAGAATCACCTCAGGGCTCAAAATGGCGGCACCAAGATCACCTCAGGGCTCAAAAAATGGCAGCAACGAGGCACTAAAATCATTTCAAGAAACAGAATAGTGGCACCAGGGGCACTAAAATCACCTCAAAACACAAAATGGCGGCCCCAGAATCACCTCAGGGCTCAAAATGGCACCAGAATCACCTCAGGGCTCAAAATGGCACCAGAATCACCTCAGGCTCAAAATGGCGGCACCAAGATCACCTCAGGGCTCAAAAAATGGCAGCAACGCGGCACTAAAATCATCTCAAGAAACAGAATGGTGGCACCAGGGGCACTAAAATCACCTCAAAACACAAAATGGCGGCCCCAGAATCACCTCAGGGCTCAACGTGGTGGCCCCAGGGGTGTTGGGATCACCTCACACCAAGAAAGCCCTTGAGGAGCTGGAGCGAGTTCAGAGAAGGGAGAAGAGCTGGGGAAGGGGCTGGAGAAAGAGGTTTAGATTGGAAATTAGGAAAAATTTCTTCCCGAAAGGGTTGTCGCAGGCTGCCCAGGGCAGCGGTGGCATCGCCATGGCTGGAGGGGTTTAAAAGATGCAGAGATGAGGTTTTTGTGGGACAGGGTTTAGTGACAGCGGTGGGTTAATGGTTGGACTGGATGATTTTGAGGCTCTTTCCCAATTAAAATGATTCAATGATTGATTTGTGGAGATCTCAGTGGGAAAACCCGTCCAGCCGAGGCTTGAGCGTCGGGGTCTGGTGGTTCCTGGGGGGGGGATTTATAAATCTCCAGGCTCTTGCTGTTGTCACTAGGGTTGTTTTCCGTGTCCTTCTCTCGCAGTTAAAGAGCATGGGGCTGGGCGACCCCCGAAGTTTCCCCTTTTTGGAGCCTCCCCCCGCATCCAGCCTGGAGATGGCCGTGCGGTACCTGCAGGACCAGGGAGCCCTGGACGACAACGAGGACCTGACGCCCATTGGGACCCTGCTGGCCCAGCTCCCGGTGGACGTGGTGGTCGGTGAGTAACTCGGGGAGACCCCCTGTCCTTAAAACAGAGACATTTTTGGGGGCTCCCTGCCCGATTCGCCCTCCCCACGCAGGCAAAATGCTGGTGCTGGGGGTGCTGTTCGGTCTGGCCGAGCCGACCTTGACCGTGGCGGCCGCGCTGAGCATCCCGTCGCCGCTGGTGCGCGCGGCGCAGCCCGACCCCGACCGCGCCGCGGCCCGGCGGCCGCTCGAGAGCCCCCACGGGGACCCCCTGACGCTGCTCAACCTCTTCAACGAGTGGGTCCAGGTGAGCTTCTGCCTGCGGAGGGGAGATGGGGGAGATTTGGGGGAGATGGGGCTCATTTTGGGGGAGATGGGGCACATTTGAGGGGAGATGGGGCACATTTGGGGGGAGATGGGGCATATTTTGGGGGAGATTCGGCACATTTGGGGACATGAGGCAGATTTTAGGGGAGATGGGGCACATTTGGGGGAGATGGGGCACATTTTGGGGAGAGGAAGCATATTTTGGGGGAGATGAGGCATATTTGGGGAGATGAGGCAGATTTTAGGGGAGATGGGGCACATTTGGGGGAGATGGGGCACATTTTCGGGAGACGGGGCTCATTTTGGGGAGAGGAAGCACATTTAGGGGGAGATGGGGCACATATTGGGGTTTATGTGGCACATTTTGGGGAGATGGGGGAGATTTGGGGGAGATGGGGCACATTTGGGGGAGAGGAAGCACATTTTGGGGGAGATAAGGCAGATTTTGGGGGAGATGGGGCTCATTTTGGGGAGATGGGGCTCATTTTGGGGAGAGGAAGCACATTTTGGGGGAGATGAGGCACATTTAGGGAGATGAGGCAGATTGGGGCACATTTTGGGGAGATGAGGCAGATTTGGAGAAGATAAAGCACATTTTGGGGAGATGGGGCTCATTTTGGGGGAGACGAGGCACATTTTGGGGGAGAGGAAGCACATTTTGGGGGAGATGGGGCACATTTTGGTGAGAGGAAGCACATTTTGGGGGAGAGGGGCATATTTTGGGGGAGATGTGGCTCATTTTGAGGAGATAAAGCACGTTTTGGGGGAGATGGGGCACATTTTGAGGGGGACGAGGCACACCGTCAGTTTGGAAAGCCGCTATTTTGGGGTGGGGTGTTCGGGGGTCCCTTTGGGGCTGATGTTGGGGCGCGGGCGCCCCGTCCCCGCCGTGTCCCGCAGGTGAAGTCGCAGCGCGGCGGCTCTCGGCGGTGGTGCCGGCACCGCGGGCTGGAGGAGCAGCGACTGTACGAAGCCGCCAACCTGCGCCGGCAGTTCCAGGTGCGGACATCGGCCTGGGACGGGGTTCGGCTGTGCCCGAGGAGCCCCGTTGCCCCCGCGCGCCCGTCTCCTGGGTTTTGGGGGGCTCAGCTCCCCTAAATGTCCCCCATCTCCCTACATGTGCCCCATCTCCCCCAGATGTGATCCATTTCCCTAAATGAACCTCATCTCCCCCCAAATGTGTCTCAGCTCCCCCAAATCTGCCTTATCTCCCCCGAGATGAACCTCATCTCCCCCGAAATGTGCCCCATCTCCCCCTAAATGTGCCCCATTTCCCCTAAATGTGCCCCATGCACCCTAAATGTGCCTCATCTCCCCCAAATCTGCCTTATCTCCCCGAAATGTGCCCCCTCTCCACCAAAATGTGGATTACCCCCCCAAAATGTGCCACATCTCCCCCAAATGTGCCCCCTCTCCTGCAAAACCTGCCTTATCTACCCCAAAATGAACCTCATCTCCCCCCAGATGTGCCCCATCTCCCCCAAATGCGCCCCATCTCCCCAAAACGTGCCTGCCCCCCTCCCCAGGAGCTTCTCCGCGACCACCAGCTCCTGGACGACCCCCCCGAGCCGCCCGGCGACAGCTGCAGCCGGCAGAGCCGGCACCGCGAGCGCCGCGAGCTGCAGCGGCTCTGGCGCCGCCACGCCGAGACCCACGGCCGCAAGCGCAAGATGCTGCGGCTGCAAGACGGAGCCGCCGGCTCCTCCGGCGAGGAGGAGGAGGACGGCGGCGCGAAGGGCGAGCGCGGCGTCGATATCCAGGTGACCGCCACGTCCCTCTCCCCTCCTTCGGGGGGGTCCAAATCTGACCGTCCGTCCCCCTGACGCCTTTTTTATCTGCGCAGGACGTCAAGTTCAAGCTCAGGCACAACGTGGAGGAGCTTCAGGCCGCGTCCAGCTCCGTCCTCACCCCGTCCCAGCTGGTCCTGCTCAAACTCGTGCTGTGCCGGGGGCTTTACCCTCAGCTGGCTGTGCCCGACGAGCTCAACACCAGCCGCAAAGATTCCGACCAGGTCCCGCGTCCCCCGCAGCCCCGGCCCGCGCCCCTTCGCTCGCCCTTGACGCCCTTTTTTTGCTCTTATTGCAGATTTTTCACACCAAAAACAAGCAAGGCGTCGTCCTTCATCCCACCAGCGTCTTCGCCGCCAGCCCCGAGCTGCTCCACGCCAAGGAGGGAGGGAAGCACGGCGGGGCCAAAGGTGGGGCCACCCCGACCCACGGGATTTGCCTATTTTTCTGATAAATTAAAGGGGTTTGGGAAAATCGTGGGGTTCTGGGGCTGGGGGGAGGTTCAGGGTCCAGCTGAGCTGCCCCATTTTCCCCCCGCAGACCCCGCGGAGGGGTTGAGCTGCCACCACCAGCTCCTCGCCTTCGTCTCGCTGCTGGAGACCAACAAACCGTACCTGGTGAACTGTGTCCGCGTCCCGGCCCTGCAGGTGAGCCCGGCCTGCGGTCACGGCGGCGATCGGGGTGGCCCCGGGGACACCATTTTGTGGTTTGAGGTGGTTCTGGTGCCGCCGTTTTGTGGTTTGAGGGATCCCTGGGGCTGCTATTTTGAACCCTGAGGTGATCTTGGTCCCCTTGGTGCCGCCATTTTGTGTTTTGAGGTGATTCTGGCGCCATTTTGAGCCCTGAGGTGATTCTGGCGCCATTTTGACCCTGAGGTGATTCTGGCGCCATTTTGACCCTGAGGTGATTCTGGTGCCGCCACTTTGAGCCCTGAGGTGATTCTGGCGCCATTTTGAGCCCTGAGGTGATTCTGGCGCCATTTTGAGCCCTGAGGTGATTCTGGTGCCATTTTGAGCCCTGAGGTGATTCTGGTGCCGCCATTTTGACCCTGAGGTGATTTTGGTGCCATTTTGAGGCCTGAGGTGATTCTGGCGCCACTTTGAGCCCTGAGGTGATTTTTAGTGCCATTTGGAGCCCTGAGGTGATTCTGGTGCCATTTTGAGCCATGAGGTGATCTTGGTCCCCTTGGTGCCACCGTTTTGTGTTTTGAGGTCATTCCGGTACTGTGGTGCTGCCATTTTGACCTCTGAGTTGATTTTGGTGCTGCCATTTTGATCTCTGAGGTGATTCTGCTGCCGCCATTTTGACCCCTGAGGTGATTTTGGTGCCGCCAACCTGAAATCGTCCTGCGTATTCCTTAATTTTCCTGGAGCCTCGGCACAGAATAAAGCACCAACACCCTTAAGAAGGAGCCTCCCCTTGGCCTAAAGAGGGTTAAGCCTGGCTTTGCCTTGGCCTTATACCTCAAGCCCATCCATCCATCCAGTCCAGCCCCCTCTGTAGACCCTTCCCACCCTAACAAAACCGTAACTTTCATCCCCAAAAACCCCTTCACGTGGTTTTTTTATTATTATTTTCCTCCTCCCCCAGGCTCTCCTGCTCTTCTCCCGCTCACTGGACACCAGCGCCGACTGCTCGCGCCTGGTGGCGGACGGCTGGCTGGAAATGGCCGTCCCCGATGCCGACGCCGCCCTGCGCCTCCTCGCCGCCGCCCTGCGCCTCCGCTCCTCCTGGGAGAAACTCCTGCGGCAGCTCCTGGAGCTCCGGGGCGAGGAAATGGGGCAGCGGCCGAACCCCCGCGACGTGTCCGCACTCGCGCGGGGTCTGCTGGACTTCGTGCGCGCGGAGGTGACCGGCGTGGCGGCAACACCGTTTCCATCCGTCTCGCCGAGAAAGCAGGGCGAGAGGCGGCGGTTTGACCCCCGCGCTGTCCCCGTGTCGCCTCGCAGGTGCCGTTTCGCCTGCGCCCGCTCACCGGGCTGGAGAAACAAAACCTCTACGTGGGGCCGCAGACGGTGGCGGCCGCGCCACAGCTCCCGGGGCTCTTTGAGGGCGTCGAGATGACGCCCGATGAGGTGAAAGGCGGCCACAGGGTGACGGATTTTCTCACCTACAACTGCTTGGCTGTGAGTGACCCCCATCCCTTCCCTGCTTGTCACCCCCCCGGGGGACACTGATCGTCCCCTTGGTGTCCCCCAGACGGACACGGATCTGTACAGCGACTGCCTGCGGAGCTTCTGGACGTGTCCCCACTGTCAACTCCACGCGCCCTTCACCCCCCTGGAGCGCGTGTGCCACGAAAACGCGTGTCAGCCCCCCCAGGGTGAGTCCCGCGTGTCCCCCGCGCTGTGACAAGTGACAATCGGGGACAACCAGCCTGTGGTGACAGCAACCCGGGCTGCGCCGATGCATTTTCGCATCATTCTTTTGCCATTTTGAGGGTCGCTCCTCGCGATCGCATCACGGGGCGTGTTTTTGGGGGATAATTTAGGGATGAAAAGGGGTTTTATTTTAATTTTTCTCTGCGTTTTCTTGCAGAACCCGAAGAAGAAACCCCTGAAACTTCCTCCCAAACCTCCTCCCTCCACCGATTCTACCACTGTGACATTTGCCAGCAGGATTTTTCCCTCACCCCCACGGAAATTCTCCGGCACAAGAAGCAGCACCGGTGACCGGGGTTCCCCGGGGAACCTCAAAACAGGGAGAAAACCCCCTAAAATTCCATCTCCCTTATTTTGGGGTGAGTCTGCCTGGATCCCAAAAGGGATTTTTGTATTTTAAGGATATTTTAGCAGCTCCTGCAACGCGTCGCTGGTGTTATTGGGGTAGGAACAACCTAATTTCTCTCATTTTTTTTAAAAAAACCCCATGTAAATAACTATATTTTTTGGAGTTTTGAGGTTCTCCTGCATGGCCAGAGTGTGGCACTCCGGCACCAGCACCGTCCTCGTGGTTTTTTGTGCCATATCCCACGGAAAAAGCGTCAGAGCAGCTCATGCTGGGATTTTACCACCCCCAGGGCTTAAAAAAACACCCCCTGGGACCCAAAAAAACACCCGCAGAACTCAAAAAAACACCCTAAAAAATCCCCCCGGGATTAAAAATTGAAAGTAATAATTAATAAAAAAATAATAAAATTAAACCGATATTTTATAAATAATACCGAACTTCTTGGCTGTCAAAACCCATTTAAAATAAATTAATTATCAGCCCGTGTGCTGCAAAGCGGGTTATTAGCGGGGCCTCTGCTAATTGAAGCTAATTGGGTATTTTTAGCTTGGCGGCGTGTCGCGTTTCATTAATTGGGTGAAGGAAACAATAAATAATCACGGTTTAAATGATAAATAATCGCGGTTTAACTGTTAAATAATCGCGGTTTAACTGGCCTCGTGACGTTTTGGGGTCAGAAGCTGCTCCAAGCACAAAGTTTTCCAGGATTTTAAAGTTTTTAAGCCACGTTCCACAGAGCTGCCTTAAGCCTGAGCTTTAAACTCAAGTTTAAGAAGTTTAAAAGCAGAAAATGTCATTTTTTTAAATAAAAAAAGCTGGTGGAGATACTGCTTTTCACCTCCTTTCTACCCATAAGAGCAAGATGAGCAAGAGCCTGGTGGACCTGGCTGTCGCTCGTTAACGTTAATTAACGCCACAGAGATGGCTCCACTGTCACAAATTTCCAACAAAAACCCGGTTTTCCCTCTTTATTTTCATCTAAAACCCCCGATATTAACAAATAATTTCCAAGAAAAAAGGGTTTTAAGTCATTTTCCCCTGGAAGATGCTGCAAAAAAAATGGAATTATAAATTTTGTGCCCTGGCCTGAAGGTCAGTAACTCAGTCTGTTTATATATTTTTTTTCTATTTTATTTTATTATTTTATTTATTTTATTTTCTATTTTATTTTATTTTATTTTATTTTATTTTTAATCTTCACTTTATTAACCGAGGCATAAAAAAAGAGAAAAATTTAAAAAATGCTGGAGTTCTTAAACACCTCCCTCTTAAGTAAAGGAATAAAGAGAATTTTTGGGGGGGAAACAGGCTTTTACAGTCCCCCATAAACTATTTAGCAAGGGCAGGACGTCAAAACTGGAACATTTTGTTAATTTGACAAGAAAAGAGTAAAAATGCGGAGGAAAGTGCTTTTAAAAAATCAGGGATGTCCGGTTGCATTAGCACGAGAGGAGGGGATGGGCCGTAGCCTGAGGCCTCATCTGCACTCAGAAATTAATCTGGATTAAGAGTTCGATGGGGTGAATTTAAGGAATTTTCCTGGTTCGAAGCCATGTCCAAAAATTGGATTTTTTCTCAGGAAAAACCTGCTCTGGAAATTAAAAACTCGAACTCCTGCCTGGAGCGTCTTGTGCTGGTGGATGAGGAGAAACTTCTCCAGAACCTTCCCTGAGTGGCACCTGTTGACAAAACGTTAATGGAATTTACCGTGAAACCCCCCCAAAATAATTAAAATAAACTCAACATTTTACGTGGAATTTTGGGGGGATTTCAGGTGTTTTACGCTCTGGTGTTACGTGGTTTACGCCAAGGGATCCGTGGCGGCTGCCATCTTGCAGCGCCAAGTCAACCCAAGATAGAGTGTGGAGAACACTTGGGTTATTTTTTTACCCCCGAAATAGAAAGATTATTAAATCTACTGAAAAATTCTACTCTATGTGACGTTTTTCTGTCAAAATAAGTTTTGAGAGGGAAACTCTGAAGGCCTCCGTAAAGACATGGGGCCTGTTGGGCCTGAGGAGACCGCAAAGATGATCCAAAGGGGGAAACGCCTCTGCTGTGAGGAAATATAAAATCAGAGAACTCTTTTTGTGAGGAAATTTTATCCTAATTTCCAATTTGAACCTTTTCTGGCACAACTTGAGGCCATTTTTAGGCCAGGACAGGCTGAGAGTTGAAGGCGCCAGGGAGACCTGATTGCGGCCTAAACGGGGCCTACAAAAAAGATGGGGGCAGACTTTTTAGCAAGGCCTGTTGTGATGGTTTTAAACTAAACAAAGGGGAAATTTAAACACGAGGAAGACATTTTGGACGCATTCGAGGTCAGGCCAGACGGGGCCTTGAGGAACCCGATCTGGTTCGAGATGTCCCTGCTCATGACTACATGAGCTTTGAAGGTTCCTTCCAACCCAAAATATTCTGTGATTTTTAGGATTCAACACCATTAAACACTCTTCCTGCAAAGACACGTTAATGAGCAGTTAAAAACAAAAATCTGCTGAAGAAATGGTGTCAATTCATTTAAGGACAGATGGTTCCCACCTCTTATGCGAAGGATATTGCAATTTAGAGCCACATTCCTAGGAGAATTTTTAAGGTTTGCATCCCTATGCCATGACTGTTTTGCTTAATTTAAATGCGTTTAAGCAAATTCACGGCCTAACATTATCTTTAACAAACCCAGTTTGCTCTTATGTGGACAAACACCGTCCCATTTAGTGACTTCTTTTTTTACCATCGCCCCTTTATTTGCAATAAAGCGAAGCTCAGAACTCAACTCGAGCTGCTCAAACAGTTCTCAAAAGGGCTTTTTCCTCCCCAGGAAAGCGTTAATGAGGGAAAATCCCTTTTATGCGTCGCTTCTCGGGGGGAGGACCAACAAAGCCACCCGAGGAAACAGGAATATTGTTCTAGTTCGTTAAAACGCCGCGAGCAGTTACGGTCTCGGCGGGTGTGATGTTGCGGTAGGGCACATGCAAATTGAAACACAATATAATGTTCTCGGGTTTCATGTTGCATTTTGTCTGGGTTTTTTTTGCAGGTAGATTCTCATGCCTACGACTCGAGCCAAGAAACGGGCGGTTTGGGGAAAAAATAAGGGAATTTTGCAGCAAAGTAGGATCAAAACCGCAGAAAACACGTGAAGCGTGTCAGGACCGGCCTCCAATGTAAATATTCCACACTCCAGGCAATAAAAAAAGTAATTTAAAAAAATGAAAATAGCAGGATCACTCAACAATTTAGGCTCTCCAAGGGTAGAGCAGGTTGCTTAATAACCTGTTGCACATCAACATTACGAAAATTTCATATCCCAGCCCTAAAAACTTCTCCAGGACAGACCGTCTTGGCTTGATGAAGCACATAGACTGAGGAAAAAAACCCAAAAAGCCAAAAAAACCAAAAATGGGAATGTGTTATAAAGACATGAATCCACTCCCACTCCTTCACTTGACAGCTGCAAGTAGCCCTGGGCCTACACAAAGTAAATATGTCCTTAAATAAAAATCTAGAAAGGAAAGAGCTTTGTCTGGATGTTGCCTGAAGTGCTTGGATCTCATTATTTGTCACCCACGATCCAAGGCATCCAACTCATCCCCTTTAATTCCCTGCACCCGATGGATTATTTGTCATTATGCGTCGCTAGTTACGGTATTTACAGAAAAGCCAACGCGACAGTGAAGATCATTGTTCGAAACACCCAAAATCCTTCAGAGAGAGAGAGAAAACATCTTTTGTTGGCTCCTGCGATAATTGAAATAATTGAAATGTGAGTGATCTGGGGTCATAGTGCTATTGAGGAACGCGGCTTGTCGCCACTTTGAGCCCTGAGGTGATTCTGGCGCCATTTTGGGCCCTGAGGTGATTCTGGCGCCATTTTGGGCCCTGAGGTGATTCTGGCGCCATTTTGGGCCCTGAGGTGATTCTGGCGCCATTTCGACCCTGAGGTGATTTGGGGCCATTTGGAGCCCTGAGGTGATTCTGGTGCCACTTTGAGCCCTGAGGTGATTCTGGCGCCATTTCGACCCTGAGGTGATTTGGGGCCATTTGGAGCCCTGAGGTGATTCTGGCGCCACTTTGAGCCCTGAGGTGATTCTGGCGCCATTTTGGGCCCTGAGGTGATTCTGGTGCCATTTTGGGCCCTGAGGTGATTCTGGCGCCATTTTCACCCTGAGGTGATTCTGGCGCCATTTTGAGCCCTGAGGTGATTCTGGCGCCATTTTGACCCTGAGGTGATTCTGGCGCCATTTTGACCCTGAGGTGATTTGGGGCCATTTGGAGCCCTGAGATGATTCTGGTGCCACTTTGAGCCCTGAGGTGATTCTGGTGCCACTTTGAGCCCTGAGGTGATTCTGGCGCCACTTTGAGCCGTGAGGTGATTCTGGCGCCATTTTGACCCTGAGGTGATTCTGGCGCCATTTTGACCCTGAGGTGATTCTGGTGCCATTTTGACCCTGAGGTGATTCTGGCGCCATTTTGAGCCCTGAGGTGATTCTGGCGCCATTTCGACCCTGAGGTGATTTGGGGCCATTTGGAGCCCTGAGATGATTCTGGTGCCACTTTGAGCCCTGAGGTGATTCTGGCGCCATTTTCACCCTGAGGTGATTCTGGCGCCATGTTGACCCTGAGGTGATTCTGGCGCCATTTTGACCCTGAGGTGATTCTGGTGCCATTTGGAGCCCTGAGGTGATTCTGGTGCCATTTTGACCCTGAGGTGATTCTGGTGCCATTTGGAGCCCTGAGGTGATTCTGGCGCCATTTTGACCCTGAGGTGATTCTGGCGCCATTTTGACCCTGAGGTGATTCTGGTGCCATTTGGAGCCCTGAGGTGATTCTGGCGCCATGTTGACCCTGCGGTGATTCTGGCGCCATTTCGACCCTGAGGTGATTTGGGGCCATTTGGAGCCCTGAGGTGATTCTGGTGCCATTTTCACCCTGAGGTGATTCTGGCGCCATTTGGAGCCCTGAGGTGATTCTGGCGCCATTTTGGGCCCTGAGGTGATTCTGGCGCCATTTTGAGCCCTGAGGTGATTCTGGTGCCATTTTGACCCTGAGGTGATTCTGGTGCCATTTGGAGCCCTGCGGTGATTCTGGTGCCATTTTGAGCCCTGAGGTGATTCTGGTGCCATTTTGAGCCCTGAGGTGATTCTGGTGCCATTTTGAGCCTGAGGTGATTCTGCTGCCCCCAGTGCCACCATTTTGAGCCCTGAGGGGCCCATCCGTCCATCCCCCGCATCGCCTTTCCCAAGTCAGGCAGATTTTCTGAGCCACACTCACTTTTTATAAGTCAGGGAGGTTAAAAAAACCCCAGGAACAGAGTCAAAACCTCCCTTGCAAGTGCTCAGCATCCCCCTTTCCATCTTAACCCCCCCCCCTTAAAATAAAAAAGGAACCACTTCCCATATGCTGCGGTCTGGCAGCCGCCCAACCGCGCTCGTTAAGCTGCCGCTGCCATAAATCAAGGAGCTTGGCAGCGCGTTTAATGCAGGAGCTGGGCTATGTTTAGATATTTTGCTCCCAGAAATAGCATCTGTTCCCAGGTACAGGCCGCCGGCCGCGGCGCCGGGAGACGCCCGTGGGGCCAGCAGCGGCTTTTTGGGCTGGATTCTTCCCTCGTGGGGTCCTCGAAAATCATATTTACTTCAAGGGATGAAATGCTGCACAATCGCGACAAGGCCACGGCTGTGAAAAAATAAAATAATTTTTTTAAAAAGCCGTGAGGTGTGCCTGTTAAAATGGCCCCAGGCTGGGTTTCCCAGCATCATCGAAATTCCCATGTTTTGGGCTGTGGATCTTGATATTTTCTGCTCTAACAGAAGGAAATAATAAGTTATAATAATTAAAAGGAATAAATCCCTACTGAAGCCAAACACTATCGCACATCACCCGTGGGGGAGGCAACAAGCAAACACCCTGCAGCTGGTTTATCGAAGTCGAGCTCAGGCTTAAATCCAAAGAAAAGCCAGAAATATTGCTTTTTTAAGAAAAAGATTCTTAACTATTTCTGTCCCAACCCACGAACGCCGCAAGTACCTTGAGAACAAAAAGGTGACCCAGATTCCTTGCGCTTCCCCCCTCACACGTAGGAGCGAAGATTTAACACCTTACGGTACAAAAATCCAGGGATTTCCCCCCCGTTTCTCACCAAAACTTCAGGGAACATGCAGAAAGCAGCTGTTGCAGATCTGAATACCAAATAAGCCGCTGAAATTATTGCTTTTTCCTGCGCTTATTGCCCAGCTCCAAGGATTCGGGGCGGTATTTGCTGAGAAATTTCACGCTTTCTGTATAAAAATGCAGAAAAGGCCAAGTGATGCTTCCAGCAAAGCAGCCGAGCGTTCGTTCAGTGCACCAAAAAGCTCCTCAAATTGCTGAATAATTTCTGAAAAACTGGGGGAGAGGGGACGTAAAAGTGCGACGCCAAATCTGAGCGCACAAACCAGTGGCACCTCCAAAAATCAAGTTCTTGCGCTTTTCACATTCAAATGCTGCAGAAAATCTAAAGGATTTGGGCTCCTCTTCCACCAAACCCACCCACGCTCACCACCCCTCAACGGGCAGGTTGAATAAAGATGCAAAAATGGGAAATATCTCAACTGCGGATGCTTGCGGGGTGGTGTCCACCCCTGAGGTCTTTGTTCTTGGCGACTTTTTGGGTGGTTAAGTTGGGGAGATGATGTGTCTTGCGTTATTTTTTTCGAGGACCCAACGAGAAACGTCTCCGAACGCAGCAGGGAAGAGCTTCTCCTCCAAAATAAACCACCGTGGAGGTCCAACCAAGTGGAAGATCCAGCTTGGAGATCAGAGGAACGTGTCCGGCCAAGGGCCAGGACTTCTCCATGTCACCGGCCCCATCAGAGGCCACAATTTGGGGAACATTTTTGACCTTTTTGGGTACATTTCAATGCTCTCGCGGTCTCCTCCAAGTTCTGTAGAGGGTTCCAGGATGCAACAGCTCCCGCGCTGCTGGAAACTCATCGAGTTGGTACAAGATACGAAAGGTCGAGCGTGATTTTAATCCAAGATTTAGAGGTCTTCAGACCAAAATTTTCTTCTTTTCTTCAAGAAATAGTTGAGGGATGCTGCTGAATCTGTTATTCTCTACGGATTTGGCTCTTCCGTCTTCCTCACATCTCCTGTCGCCTCCTCCAGACAGGACAAACCTGCCGAAACATCAACCGGCAACGAGGATTAACTGCCAAGCGAAGGGAAAATCTTCCAGTGAGGGGGAAGAGGGAAAAATCTCCAACAAAATGCCAACTCCTCGGCACCGAACACCATCCGGCGTCTTTCCCTCCCCGCTGCCAGATGGTTTTTTGGCCACGTTGGCTGGAGAAACCCATGATGACAATTTCCCATCGGCACAAAACCCCGGGGATCTGACTTAGTTTGTGGCAGAGAACGTCCAGCGCCAGCGTGATAGTCCCCTCCTAGACCTTGCCAGCAAAAATACAATTTATTTAAGCCAAAATACCTTGAAAACGGACAATCCCCAGCCCAGCTGGAGCTGCAGGACCTCGAATGTGGCAGGTTCTTCTCCCACAGGTCGAGGTTCTCCAGGTGTTTCTCTTCCTTCTTTTGTAATCCAAATTATTAATTTCTTCCGAGAGCATCAGGGAAGAGGACAGAAAATTCAACCTGTTTAAAAAAAAAAAATACATAAAAATTCAAGGAATAAGCAAAATATCAGGGCTGAAATTTGTGGTGTCCACTTCCCGCGTTGGCTTGTGCCTCCCCAACCTTGAGCGCCTGGGTCTGCTTGGCCAGTTAATGACGCTCCGTTAACGACGTCCTCACCGCTGTCGCTAATTAGTTTAAAATTTTAGATCCCAACAATTACAACCGGAGCTCAAAAGAATCAAGGAGAACACGGGAGCCCTCGCACACTTGTTAATTGCTCAGGTGCTTCGTTAAACGTAAGTGAAACCACAATTATAGGGCCCGTTCCCCCCGCAAGACCGACCCTCAAATCTACATTGACCCATCAGCTTTCAGAACGAAAACCTTGATTTTTAATTCTATTTCCGCCCCCCCGCTACGAAATCACATTTCATTACTTTGCTAAAAGCGTTTTAATTTCTTAGAATAATTGCCGCAGCAATCCAGCCAAGAATTTTATTTTTTTCCCCCCTTTTTCTGTAACCTGAGCTGATGGAAAATTGCTTTCATTTAATTTAATTACAGCTGTGGAATAATGCATTTAAATACGCACTCCCTTTGTGTTTACTCTCATATTCAAGAGCTAGAATTAATTAGCCCTTAACTTTGAGGAATATCTGCAGCTCGCGCTGTGTAAACAGCGCCAACACTTCAGCGACTGCGCGTCGAGGGCTCGACAAGCCGCAATTTTTCCTCCTTCTGGCTCCAAGGGAGAGAAAAAATACAATATTGTCAACGTATTCTTGCCTTAGAAGAAATCGTGTCAAACGTGGGCAGCACGAGAGGATGCTCCGCTCCAAAAATTATTAAAACTAAGGTTAAATTTTTTAAAAAAATGACTAGTTGGATATAGAAAAGGGAGATTTTCTTGCTTTTCCGAATAGAGATTTGCAGGGTTTTTTGGTTATCGAGAATAAAGAATTTCTATTTGCGTTATATGAGCTCCTGGGAGGATGCAGACGCACCACAGCTCCTCAAAAAACACCCCAAAACCAGCTGTAAAACTCAAAACAGAGACAGCAGGTCAACCCTTTGACCACCACAGCTATTATTAGATTAATTAATCGGATTAAGTCAATTAACCCAACGCATTTTCCATTTGCGTGCGCTCGGACGTCTTCTAGAAGCCGCTTGATTTGATCTCCTGAGCTTCTCAAATCGAGTCGGTCGCCCTTTGAGGCAGCTCCGGCTTCCTTAAAAAACCCCTTTTTCCCCCTTTTCGGGTTCGTTCTGTACTATTTTCCAACTGTCGGATCCCTCCAGCAGGTCCGAGGGATTTTCACACAATATTTTCCCATCAACTTCAAGCCATTCCGGGTTGTTTTCTGTTCTTTTTTGTTGTTGATTAAACAGATGGCAGTTTTCCCAGCCGTTTCCAGGTCGGTGTTTCTTCCTCGCGTCGCTTCCAATTTTATTGGTGTCCTTCTAAAAACGCCACTTACGTGCCAAATTCATTCGGCGCTCGAGTTCTAAATCCACCTCCCTCTTCACATCCACTCCTGGCGATCACAGGCAAGAGCTCCACTCATTATTCCTTTTTTTTTTTTGGTGATTTTTTAACTAATCCATTGCCCTTCTTGTTATTCAGGTTTTTGAGATTTTTAACTAATCCATCGCCCGTCTTCCAGTGCAGGAGGAGGAAGCCGGCCTAGAAAACGGAATTTTCAGCAGAAATCAGCATTATTTCAAATATTATCTCCACCTTAGCGCAATGCCAAGAACGGGAAACACAGTCGTACGTTATTGCTTAATTACTTACAACTGTCTATAGACTCTTTCGATTAACTCTCTGTGCAATTTAGCCAAAGGCGATAGAATTTGCAAGGAAAGCAAGATAGAACTTACCTCTTCCAACTAAAAACACCCTTTAGCAAAGCCCCAAAAATGTTGTAATTTGGATATTGCTTTGCTATGGCTGGATATGACCTATAGGTCGCTAAAAAATAAAACGCTTTTTCTATAAATATTATATTAACGCAGCCCACAGATATATGGTTTTTTTTTTCCTTTGTCAACAATTTGGAGATGAAACAGCAGCTTAGCAGGGGGTTTATCGCACGAGAGCTGCACACGCGGCGTCTCGTTAAGCTAATCAAAAGAGGAAATGGCGAAACACCCAACAAAACAAACCGAAACAGTCTAACAAGACCGAATACGCCACAATAATTCCGTAATTTTCAAAGCCCCGTTGGGTTCACTGCTCTGAGTCACCGGGAAGCGACCTCTCCGCCCTCAGACAATGCCATATCATCATTAAGTGCTGCTAATTAATGCTTTGCCGAGGATGCTAATTTGGTTGGCTTGTAGGGCGCAGTGAGCCAGACAGGTTTTTAGGGTTAAATTAAGATTTTTTTTTTTTTTCCCACATTCGAGGCCACGCGATGGTGTAAAGTCAACGGGAGGGAGTCCGTAGAGCAAGAGACGCCCACGTTGGACCATTGCAGTTGAGACCAGGACCTTGACGTCCACCAGCGTTGAGAACGTCCGGCGTCGCTTCTCCTTGTAGGACCTTCTTGTCCTTCTCGTCACGGGCCCGTCGGTGGCTCCTGGTTGACTTGGTGGCCACCGGGACTCGTCCGCCAAAGGCCTTTTCCTGGTTCTTCCCCCACGTGGAAGAGGAGAAACATCTTCAGAACATTCGACCCTCGTCCCGAATCGAACTCGCGGCAGCTTCTTCCACAAGCCTGACGCCGGCTCCGAGAAGCACAGAAAAGGTGATTTAATCCCTTTTTTATTTCCCCTCAAACCCTGCGGGAGTTTGTTATTGTTTACAATAGATTCTCTACATTAAAGGCTATTTTCATCTGAATCTTTCTGAACAATAAAAAGGTGGTTAGAACTCTGCCAGGGAGATGCATTTAATTAATCTGTCAGGAGTTAGGGCTGTAACCTTCTCAAGCGTGAGCAGAGCTCTGCGGAAACCCTCGCAGAACTTGCTGGAATTCTCCAGAGGAGATTTAAAACCAGATTTAAAACAAATACCCGAGCACTAAAAGCAGAAGAAAATCAGTTTAAGCGCAGCTTTCCAACTCCATAAATCTCGTACCGTTTAGTTACAGACAGACAAAAAAAAATCTGCCAGCGATTTTCACATATCTTTGACATTTTGGGGGAAATTCTCCCTTGAGAATCTTATTTTGGGCTTCTTGGTCTTGCACAGAAGTGCTTACTTTGCTTTTTTTGCATTTAACTGGGAGGGGAAGGTGCTGCTTTTCACTCGCTGCTCTGGCCGCATTTGCTCCTGTAGCTAAAAATGGTTGGAAAAATGAGATATTAGGAGAGAAAGTGGCTTAGAGGGGAAAATAACCCCCCAGAGTCAGCATCAGGCAGCAAAAAATGCCGGTGAAATTATATAACTCTTCATTCCCAGCCTTTCTTTTTTTTACATATCTAACACCAAATCAGTCACCCCGCCCACCAGCGCTCCTGCAGATGTGGCTCCGTTGAAGATCCGCAAAAAGAAAAGGAAAAAAAAGGGGGAAAAAAAAGGAAAAAGTAGGTCAGCGTTACTCGAAGCCGCGTCGCTGGGAATCGCGTCAGTAACTCCTATTTTTACGCACGCGAAACATTAAAAGCTGCTCGTTATGGAGCTGATGCTGCTCGGGAGAAAGTCGAGTTTCCAGCAGAGATAAACCACGGCCCGGTGCCTCGAGGAATAGAAATAACACGGTAAAATCTCCGATAACATCAGCACGGGCTTCGGTTTTTGCGTTTCCCATTGGCCGTGACAAAGCCCTTGACCCACCGAGTCAACGACGAGTCTGATTTATTCCCAGTGCCGACACCAACAATAACCCACGGGGTTTCAAACCAGCGATAAACAACACCCAGGAGCCTTGAATTTTAAATCAGCTTCTTCCTTACATTTAAGGATGCATCGGGATCGCTGAATTAGTCATTTTTTAAAATTTCCCTGCATGGGGAAACTCTGCAATCGTCCTTTATTTCAGCTCTTCTGGTTCAGGCTCTGTCCAGGTCAAAGATGATATTTTTGGTGAAAATTTCCCAATTCCCAGAGTGCTCGCAGCAAACCTGCTGCTTTTTCCTATTTTCTCCCCATTTTTATTGTATCCCAAGCGCCTTTTTCTTTCCTGCCTTTGCCCCCACAAGACTCCCATGCCCGCAGCAAAAAAAAAATAATAATAAAAATAGCATCGTCTGCACTTCCATGCAGAAAAAGGTTAAAGAGCACCTGAAAACGACACACTCAAGAGATCTAATTTATAGCCTTGATTATCAGACCGGAAGGTGCAGCCAGTTGGAAGAAAAAAAAAAAAGGAAGAAAAAGTAAAAAACAATTGGCAAAGCAGGTTCAGAAAGTCTGAAAGTTACCCCGAAGTTTTTTTACCGCAGGGTTAAGGGAGAAATATCTGATTTTGCAGAGCAAACAGAAGAAAAATAGAATTATTAAGATTCTCCGTAAGTGTTTGGAGATCGCCAAGAAATTATTCCAGGTTTTGAGCTGGTCTGTGGCATCGAGCTTTGTGATGGAAAATAACTGAAAAAAGAAATGGGGGGGGGGGAAATGAAAGAGGGGAAAAAGGAAAAGATGGGGGGAAAGAAAGACGGGGGGAAAAAAGAAAGACGGGGGGGGAAAAAAAAAGAAATATGGGGGGAAAAAAAGAAAGACGGGGGGGGGGAAAAGAGAAAGAAGCCGGGGGGGAAGAGAAAAAACGGGGAAAAAGGAAGGAACGATGGATTTCGCCCCAAAACAGGAGCTTTGCAGGAAGGACAGAATCCCGCATCAGAAAAATATTCAATTCTTCCCCTGTCCTGTGAGGGCGGTAATCCAGACGGAGCTCTAATTTCAGAGGTGTTACCGAAATAATAATAATAATAATAATGCCAATTTGGGTTGTGTTTAAGCTTTCCCATTCCCAGGTCGAGTTAAGCCAAACGTAATGTGGAACATTTGATTTCCCGTAGCAGAGAGTCTAGCGAGGGGGTTTATTTTATGCTGTAAAGTCGCCGCGTTGATTTTAGCGCAGGATCAAACCAACGAACAAAAATAATAATTAAAAAATGAACTTAAGCCAAACTCGTGCTTCTGGGCAAACTGCTCCGTGTCGTGAAGTCACCACCGAGTTGGAAATATCACTGGCTTGGCATGGAGGTGTCACCATCTGCCGCCTTGCTGAGGGGGACCTTTTACTGAATGAACAAAAAACCTAAAAAAAGGCATTTTCAGGGATTTGCCTACTCAGCCGTGAGTGAGGGAAGCGGGTCCAGACCGAGAACCAGCTCCAAGAGGTGGTTACTAAACCTGGTTTTGCTCCTCAGGGTGGGATGGGCTTGGCTAGGCCTGGAAGAAAAAGCCGTCTCTTGGCCTTGGGTCACCTCCAAATTCAACCCGAGGTACCGACGGAGTCATAGAATCAATATTTTGGGTTGGAAGGGACCTTTAAAGCTCTTCTAGTCATGACCGGGAACGTCTTCAAGCAGATGTTGCTCAAGGCCCCGTCCGGCCCGGCCTGCGATGGGACATTCGCCCCTCGGGTCAACCTGGGCCAGCGTCTCACCACCCCGAGCATCGAAAACTTCTTCCTCGTGTCAAAATCTCACCGTTTTTAGTTTAAAACCATCACAACAGGCTGAACAACCCCCCAACTCTCTCGGTTTGTCCTCCCAGCGCACGAAAATTTCACAGGTATCCACAACGCGAACAACATTTTTCTCAAAGATAACGTGATTTTTTTTCGTCGAAGCCTCGGATGAAAGCGGATTTTTTCCTTGCCTCGGGCAGAACTCAGCCGGGTGGAAAGGGACGGCGGGAAGAAAGCGACAGAGCAGAACGTGGTTTGGAGAGAAGCTCAGGATTTGGTGTAGAAAAATAAAATAAAAGCAAGTTTCTTCCCACTGAAAGTAGACAGGTGCTCGCCGCGCCAGCCCAGCTCCTCGAGGAGAGACGACGATCTCCGTCCTTTCGGATTTGCCACAGATTGCGCAGTTTTGTGCAAAATTCTTGAAGTAGGAAGAGCCAAAACCCATCTCTGGAGACATTCGGGGACAAGTTGAATGAGCAACCTGATCTAGTTGAAGATCATAGAATTATTGTGGTTGAAGAGACCCTCAAGATCATCAAGTCCGACCAAAACTCTGGCACCAAACCATAATTACAGGGACGCTGGATTAGATAATGTTTAAATTTCCTTCCAACCCCAAATATTCTATGACTGGACGTTATCTCCGGTTTATACCGAAAATATTTCGGTCGGAACAATGGAAAACCGAGAACCAGTAAATAAAATGAAGGGCGCGGGAGGGGAAAACAGAACAAGACACATCAAGAGACATTTGTGAAAAATTTATTACTAGTGAGTAGGAGCAGCGGTAACAACTTCTCTGTGCCGTCATTCATATTTCAGATTTCTCCTGAATTGTCTTTTTCTATTAAAAGCGTGACTAAGTCCCCAGATACAACCAAAAAAAATATATAAAAATAAGGCCGTTGCTGACAAATCATCGAATATTTTAGGTGGGAAGGGGCCTTGAAATAGGCTACGGCAAGTTCCTGGCTCAATTTAAAGCCGCTGAGTGTGGTTTTATGACCCCTAACAGGTCAATGCCCTCAGATATATCCACAGAAATATGAATATTGCTCATTTTTCCCTTTTTTT
The DNA here is from genome assembly GCF_036013445.1 of Caloenas nicobarica. Lineage (NCBI taxonomy): Eukaryota > Metazoa > Chordata > Aves > Columbiformes > Columbidae > Caloenas > Caloenas nicobarica. The sequence continues at coordinate 864,503 of NC_088281.1, forward strand.
TTGTTGTTTTCCTTCCTTTTGGTCACCTCATCTCCATGTGTTCAGCAGCTGAGCCCACAACAAAGCGCCCCGGGCGGCTTTTCTCCTTGGCTCCTTCCTCCGAAAAGAGGGAAAATTCCTTTTGTCGCCAAAGAAAATCAACCCCGGAGCCGGTTTTGATCTGGCGGGGAGCAGATGAATCACGCGCCGCGTCTTCGAGCCGCGTTTCGGTGAGTGATTCAGCAGAGCTCGGGGGCCGCGGCCACTCCGCGCTGCGAGGGCATCTCACGGTAAGTCCTTCCGTGTAGAGAAAAAAAATGCAATTTTTTTTTTTTTTAGCGTAAAACGACTCCGCGAAACAAACCTCTCGCTGCCGAAGCGTGCGATGGGCAGCAGGGAACGGCTCGGTGAAAATGCCGCGGCGCCGTGAAAAACGCCGCGCTATGAAAGCGCCATCTGTTCCTTTACATTTTCCTTCCATCTGGGGATTTTATAGCGAGATTTTAAAGCTTTTTTGCACTTTTATATATCTCAAAAATGCATATATATAAAATCGCGCACTCAACGGGTAGGATATCCATTTAGAGATGGGAAGGTGAGGAGGATGGGAAGGGATAAAGAACTTGAGGAACATCCTCAAGACATTTTAATTAACGAAGATCTACACGCTGACTGCTTCTTTTTGCCTTTTTTTTTTAATAAATGGCAGGTGATTTAAAAAAAAATAAAAAAATTAAAAAAAATTGTTCCTTCTGTTTAAGGAACCGGCTGAGAGAAAGAAACGAGAAAAGAAGAAGCAGCTGTTTAAAATTTAAAGAAAACTTAAATTCTGCCGGAAAGGGCAGAGAGGGGCTCTTGTCACAGCAAGAGAACCACGACAATGACGTTTTATTTTACTCCAGCAAACCAAAAAGATTAAATAATAAACAAGACAAAAGGACAACAAGGTTCCTTTGGACGTTTCCAGAAAATCTTGGACTCACCAGATCGTTTCACTCACTTTTTTCCCCTGTTTTTTTCTCTCTTCCTGGAGCTGCAAGGGGAAAAAAGAAGAATAAAAATAACCGATTATTGGAATTACGTTTGCAAGTGGCTCCGGGGAGCAAAATCTCACAGAAATGCTCAAAAATGCCACATAAACACTCAAAAATGGCACATCAATGCTCAAAAATCTCACAGAAATGCTCCAAAATCTCATCGAAATGCTCAAAAATGTCACAGAAACGCTCAAAAATGTCACAGAAACGCTCGGTAATGTCACATAAATAATCAAAAATCTCGCATAAATGCTCAAAAATTTCACACGGATGCTCAAAAATGTCACATAAACAAGCAAAAATCTGACACAAATGCTCAAAAATCTCACATAAATACTCAAGGATCTCTCAGAAATGCTCAAAGATCTCACAGGAACGCTCAAAAAGTCACATCAATACTCAAAAATCCGACATAAATGACCAAAAATCTCTCACAGACGCTCAAAAATGTCACATAAACGAGAGGAGGCCAATAAGGAACCAGACGCGCCGCCTTCTCAATTCTCAACCCTTGACCGATGGACACACGTGGAGCCAAAAAACCCCCGAATCTCCGTTCAAACAGCGAAAATGGAAAATTCGGCACCGCGGCGATTCACAAATGTGCTCGAGCTGCCCCGAAAAAAGCAAAACCAACCCCCTTGTTGACTCGGATCTTTCATTTTTTGGTCTCCGCGCTGGTTTTGCAAAATTTTTTTCCGTTAAAAAAATTATTGTGTTATATATATATATATATATATTAGAGCGGCCACCCTCAACGCCACGAGCGGCGCAAAAATCATTTCCCAAAGTCAATGAAAATTGACACCTACCCTGAAATTCTCACTATTTCCACTCGGCATGAATATTTATGGCACGTTTAATTATTTTTTTGGCTCGTGGGGAATCTCGACTGTGGTAATTACGCCGGAGACTCTGCGCACGATGAAAAATTAATCTGATTTTTCCTACTTTTTGATGGGTTTACTTAAAAAGAAAAGAGCGCACTTTGCTAAGAAAATTTATTTATTCGCATAAGGAAAAATTATAATTATTCACAGTTCACCCCCAAAGCCTTTGCAAAGGGTCTCCGAGAAAATGTGAAAATGTCAGAAAGGTGGAAAAGCTTCAGAAAGGTTCAAATGCAAGATAATAATCCTGGTATCGAAGCGATCTGACACTTTTATTAGTGTTTTGGAAGAAAAATCTGCCCCCCCGAAAAAAGTATCGCTGTTTAAATGAGAGCCCTGAGCTTTGAAATATTGACGGCGCGAGTTTGGGAATGAAATTAAAAACGCATTTTGCAGAATCGAAGGGAATTAGGTAAAAATTTGCGGCATCATCTCGAGGTAGAAGCGCCTGGGTAGACCTGTTGTCTCTTCCTGTTCAGTCCCCCTGTATAAAGAGCTAATTAGAATAATCAAGCTCGTTAAATCGAGAAAACACAAGACAGAACCCCCTTCCCAATAGCACTTTTAATCCCGGTTGTAAATCGAATTTTATTTAAACTTTAGACGGGCGCACGATCGCACTACCAGAAATAAACCTAAATAAGTCACGCTCGGCTGGTGTAACTACCTAATTAACCTCCGTAATCAGCAAATTGCCGCATTATTATTGTGAAGCTGCCTCTTGGAAACGACTTTTCTTTTCAAAGAAAAGTTGTTGTGTTTTTTTTTTAAATTTTCGGTTCCTACTAAACTAAAAAGCGACTTAAATTCACGTAATGCAAACAACAGGGTTCGCCCTGTTGGGAGGATGCGCTGAGCGGGCATTTTCTGTGCGAAAAAGGATTAATTTACCCCAAAAACCCAATTTCTTTCATTCATTTCCATTTCATTTTCAGAGATCGCAGGGTGTTTCTCCATATCCAAGCAGCGCTCAGCTCAAAAAACCCCAAATTTACCAAAATACTCCATAAAAACGGGAATGAGGGTCGGGGCACTCAACGTCGCATTTGCGGAAAACCCAATTTTTGCTGAAACGGTAAAAAAAATAATAAAATTCTGATTATTGACAGGGGTTTTATGTCGGTTTGGCCTCTTGGTTTCCTTCCGGCTACGCCGACGAGCAAGATTAAGCTCCAGGCTGTCGGGATAGTCTCTTCCTAAACTAGACTGGATCATCTTCGTAAGACACAGAGGAGAAAAGACCAAAAATGAGGAAAATAGAAATTCCGCTCACACGTCCGAGGCTCAAAGCTGCTCAAAAGCCAGCGCTGTATTTTTATTTTCTGAGCAAGAAACTCGCGGGAGACGCGTTCGCTACGCCTGCCCTAGTTTTTATTCCCTTTTTGATGTCGACGTTTTCTCTGTAAATCCGCACGAAGGGTCTTTTGCTCTGTCCCCAAGGCCGAGCGACGTTAAAACTCGCGTCAAAAACTCAATATAAGGGGTTTTTGCCCATGTCCTCCCGGCAAGAACCACCGTCCTCCTCCTCGCCAGAGTTATTTCGGGTGATTTTTCAAGCAAAAAGACGGAAACGTTCAGTAAAATCCTTAAAAGCCAGATTTTTGGAAATAGATGCTGGGGAAAAAAAAAAAAGCCGTAAGCGCTGTCAAAATGATGTATATCAAGAAACAGAGCCCGGCCCGCGGTGTGTGTTACTCCTATGAGGTTATTTTTTTAATGAAGATATTATTTTAATGGAGATTTGGCAGAAAATGTTCCGTAGTTTGTGGAATTTACCTCTCCTTGTGAAAAAATGCAGCAGCAGGGTGTTAAAAATAGAATAACCTTCAGCATCCGAGCGAACGCCTCCTGCATACAAATGGAGGCAGAAGAGACAGATTAAAAAACGGTGTGTGGATATTTCATTTATCAGGGATCTCTTCGCAAAGCTACGGACGATGCCAAGGCCGTAAATTTCCCTTTTAGACCCATTTTCGCGAGAGGAAACCTCATGTTTACCAGCTTCAAAATGAAAAATAAGCCCCGTGCGCTGCTCGTTATTTTTTTTTTTTTTAATCAGCCTGGTTCTGTGCAGATTATTATTGACCCTCGATTTAAAAAAATATATATATATTTTTTTTTTTTTTTTTTTTAAAAAAAGGCTTATGGTTGTATCTCGTGACCCAGCAAAACTGCTACGTCGGCAAAAGTTTAATTAATTAATTCCTACACAAAACGATTCAAACCGGAGAGACCTTTGGTGTCCCGGCTCACGCCACGGGCTCATTGTACATTTTATTTGAAACCCGTCTTATTTTTAAACCTTAGATTTCAGTAGGATGCTAATTTGAGCTTTGCTTACAGATAAACCCGACTCAAAAATTACCTGTAATTAAATTTATATCCTGCAATTGCGCACGACAGGGAGACAATATATATCGGCTCCCCCCAAAAAACAGTGTAAAAGTTAAAAATCAAGGGAAAAAGCGGTGAGAGAGTCTCTTTCCATCCTGACCTTACCATTGGATTTATTTTTCCTCTCCCCTCGATCGATGGCTTTTACGTCCGACACGTCGTTCACGGACTTCAAATGAATTAACTCCAACACCTGCAGCTCTGCGGGTTTTCACGGTCTAAATTTCAAGGACCAACATGATGAACACCGTTCTGGTTATGTATATTTATATATATATTTTTTTTATTTTTTTTTCCTAAACCGCTTGAATAAAAGTACATTTCTTGCACATTTGCAGGTTCAAAGGTGAACATCTGATACCAAGGCTGAAGGATTCTCTCTTTGCGTCCCCAGAGAAATGAATATATTCTTTTTTTCCGTTGCCGCAGAAGGCAGCCCCCCCCGCCTTGGAGGGTTTTATTCTTCATTAACATCAAAGAAAGAACCTTATAGGCCGGATCTAATCCCGCCATAGGACTCACATATCAATGAGATGTTCTGCAGTCCGAGCGAATTTACTGATCTCGCTCTCTAACGCCCGGAAAATAAAAAGAAGAAGAAAAACGGTGCGTGTGGGAATCGATATGGATATTCACTTTTGGCAACTTCAGGATGAGATAAGCTCGGAAAAGCCGTCCCGAAGAACACGTGTCAAACCTAAGATCCCTGGGTTTCTCCACGTGGCTTTGATGCCGTCGCTGTATTTGATGCCGGGAGGACACTCGAGAGCCAAATACGTCGTCCAAACGCTTCGGTCAAGGCCAAGGATCTGCAGAACCTGCTCCGGATGACGTGGAACGTGTAGCAGTGGCTCGAAGGGTGAGCAGGTCACCACCAGGATCCACATCTGAACCAACTTGTAGAACCGTTTAGGTTGGAGAAGACCCTTAAGACCAACCGAGTCCAACCGTAGACCTGACTCTACCAGTTCCACCACTAAACCAGGTCCCTACGTGGTTTGGGGGTTTTTTTAAATACCTGCAAGGTTGGTGACTCAACCACTTCCTATCAAACCCTGTCCCAGGTGGACTCAGTGTGAGCTTTTTGGGATTTTAGTAAAAATTCTGATGGTTTCTACCCCCAACACCAACCCCCGTTTGACAAACTCCTTTTCGGGTTATTCTGGGAGTTATTGAAAAACGTCTGAAGGACGACGCAGCCAGCGCGAGGTCTTGAGGGGAAAGTCTTGCTTGTCAAACTTAATTTTGTTCTGCGACAAGTTTACGCGCCCAGTTGACCAAGGGAACCTGTCGATGGGATCTTTTGGGATTTTGGTAAAGATTTTGATAGCGTTTCTCACAATATTCTCCTGGACGAGAGGGTTCGTACCCCCAAGCGTGACCCCGTTTGCCAAACTCCTTTTGGGGTTATTCTGGGAGTTATTGAAAAACGCCTGAAGGACGACGCAGCCAGCGCGGGGTCGTGATCCTTTGGGATTTTAGTAAAAATTTTGGCGGTGTTTCTCAATTGGCTCAAAGGGTTCTAGTCAATGGGTCATGTCGGGCTCTGACCGGTCACCACAGGATCCATCTTGGGCCCAGCGCTCTGCAATGTCTTTATAAACGATTTAGACTCAGGACTCGAGGGATCGCTCAGAAATTTTGCTGATGACACAAAATGAGGAGGAGCTGTCGACACTCTGGAGGGCAGAGAGGCCCTGAGAGGGATCTGGAGAAACTGGAGAACTGGGCAATCACCAACCGCGGGAGGTTCAACAAGGGCAAGTGCCAGATTCTGCACCTGGGACAAGGTCTGTCTTGTCATGAGGTGACCCTGGCACCCCTCTGGCGCCATTCGGAGCCCTGAGGCGATTTTGGGGCCACTTTGAGCCCTGAGGTGATTCTGGCGCCATTTTGACCCTGAGGTGATTCTGGCGCCATTTGGAGCCCTGAGGTGATTTTGGCGCCATTTTGACCCTGAGGTGATTTTGGGGCCATTTTGACCCTGAGGTGATTTTGGCGCCATTTTGACCCTGAGGTGATTCTGGCGCCATTTTGACCCTGAGGTGATTTTGGCGCCATTTTGACCCTGAGGTGATTTTGGCGCCATTTTGAGCCCTGAGGTGATTCTGGCGCCATTTTGACCCTGAGGTGATTTTGGTGTCATTTGGAGCCCTGAGATGATTTTGGCGCCATTTTGACTCTGAGGTGATTCTGGCGCCACTTTGAGACCTGAGGTGATTCTGGTGCCATTTCGACCCTGAGGTGATTCTGGTCCCATTTTGACCCTGAGGTGATTCTGGCGCCATTTTGACCCTGAGGTGATTCTGGCGCCATTTTGAGCCCTGAGGTGATTCTGGCGCCATTTTGACCGTGAGGTGATTTTGGTGCCATTTTGACCCTGAGGTGATTTTGGGGCCATTTTGACCCTGAGGTGATTCTGGGGCCATTTTGTCCCTGAGGTGATTCTGGTGCCATTTGGAGCCCTGAGGTGATTTGGGGCCATTTTGACCCTGAGGTGATTCTGGTGCCACTTTGAGCCCTGAGGTGATTCTGGCGCCATTTTGACCCTGAGGTGATTTTGGTGCCACTTTGAGCCCTGGGACATGGCAACCCTGGCTGTCCTCAGACACACGGTGTGAACCGTGGGGTTGTCCTGTGCAGGGACAGGAGTTGGACTCCATGATCTTTGTGGGTCCTTTCCAACTCAGGACATTCTATGATCAGAAAAATTCAAATTTGAAGACTGGAGTAGGAAACCTCTTCCATAACAATCATGCGCCTCTTCCACCATGGAGCAAGTCTTTATGTTCTTCCTGTACGTATAGGAAAACTATATATCCATAGTCATGCCGCAGACTGTCCAGGTGTCTGGATTCCCTTCTCCTACTTGGGTTATTTTGTAGACATTAATTTAATTTTGTCTTCACCAGGGCAGGCAGCACATTCTTCCTTCGCGAGGTTTACGCTTCCCTGCTCTGCATAAGCTGCTATTACCAACTATTATACAAATTACTTAAGCTGCAGCTATTAGGCTGAAAATACGAGATGATCCGAGCTATAATGATAAAAGAGCAAGGAAAATATCTCGAGGGCATCAGGCAGTCGCATGAAAGGAGAGCTTTACAACTCTATTTTCCATCTCTCCTTCAACTAATGCTCATAATTAAGTAAAAAGGAGGAAAGTCTTTTTGCTCTGCATTTTCTCTCTCTCTCTCTCTCCCATTAAACTATTTCATTAATCAAGTTGCTTTCAAACTCCAACAAACAGGCTCCTCTAGGAAAGACATGACCCACTACTAGTCCTTGAGTTAACGAGACTGAGTTAATCAAGTGGTGAAACCACAGCTCAAATCCTGGGGCAGTTTTGGGTCCCTCACCTCAGGGCTCAAAATGGCGGCACCAGAATCACCTCAGGGCTCAAAATGGTGACAATGGAGGCACCAAAACCACCTCGGGGCTCAAAATGGCGGCACCAGGGGTGACAGAATCACCTTAAAACACAAAATGGTGTCCCCAGTGGCACCAAGTTCGCCTCAGGGTCACAATGGTGGCACCAGGGACACCAAAATCACCGCAAGGCTCAAAATGGCACCAGAATCACCTCAGGGCTCAAAATGGCGCCACCAGAATAGGTGAGTGAATAAACCAAACTGTCAACATTTCTCTTTCCAATGGGGGAAAAAAAAAAAAAAGAGCATTTTCAATTCACTTTTAAGGGTCTTACACCACAGTAATGCGAATATTCCATGAACGGAAGCAAAGATTTCCAGAAAGCACCATTGGCACCACCACCTTTTCTCCTTATCAACAATTGTATGGGTTTTTTAAAATTTATTTTCTCCCATCGTCACAGTTTTTCCTCTGCTGCAGCCCCAGGAAAACCATTTCCTAAGACCTCTTCTAGACCAGTTGCTAAACAAAATATCCACGCCAAAAAACCCCCCGAAACCTGCCCACAAACCAAAAAGAAGCCCCCAACAAACCCACCTCTGAAGCGCAAAATTTTGTGTTTCATGGAAGAAATCTATGGGATTTTTTTCACTTCAGTCCGGCAAACCAACAGACCGTATTATTAAATGATATTGTGTTACAAAAGCCTGAAATTGAACTAGTTCAACGTTATTTCAACCCCTCCTAAGGATCCGCTCGCCTGTCGTTTCCATTCGCGTCGAGTTTTCGAGCTGGTTTAATAATTCAAGTCGTTCTTTGGGCGCTTTGTTGAAATGTGATATTGGAAGGTGATGACTGAGGCAGCAAGAAAAGTGGGCAAGTGACAACACAGGACCAAGCGACAAAAAACAACATTAAAAAGGGAAGTTTCCTGGAAAGGAAGGGAATGGAACTGCAGATTTAGTAGAAGGGAAAAAGCAAAGTAAGTCCTGTTCAAAAAAACCATAATAACCAGGACCGAATTAACAGTTTTTCCCATTATTTTGGTGTATTACTCTTAATAATTTGAACAACAGCACAATGCACGCAGCGGTTAATGCCTTAAACGCTTATTTGATTGGGATCGCTGGCACAAACCGCGTTTGCAATTATTTTCCCTGAGCGTTATTTAAATATCGAAGCCACAATCCGCCCCGACCTTGCTTTTCCGCAAGAAAAAATTAAAACAATTTCCATTGAGGGAAGATTATCGCTTCAAAAATCCCATTGAAAGACAATTTCGCCCGCTCGAGGGTTGACGCACGAGCCTGTAAATCCTTTCTGACCACTTCAGGGCGGCATTAGAGAAAAATTCCAAGGCACAACCAGATTTATTTTGAGCAGCAGGTCTGAGAATCAAGACAAACTCCACGATACGGCAAATAAAAACTATGAGATTCAGTAAAAACGGTGCTGCCCATGCAGGAGCCAATGGAATTTTTTTCCACCACCTACATCGAACTCTCCAGGGAGAAGCTCGAGATGAGTTTCCACCTCTTGGATATTTCATCACGGCAGGAAAAATCTCCCAAACATCACGTTCGCTGCTTCCCCTGCTCCGTTTGAAGTAAAAAATACAAATATTTTGCTGCACTAACCTCGACCGGCTCCTCTGAGGCCTCCACGGCACAGAGAGACATCAGGAATTTTCACCGTTTCCCATGTCGAACACCCATCCAAAGTCACCTCTGACACGCGTCTGGGTTTGGAGGAGGGCTTAATGGGGGAAAAAATTTAAATATTCATGTGAGGGATATAAATGTCACTAGTGAACATGCTCTTTTATTTCTTTATTACAGCCTGGGGAAAATAAACTCGTTAATTGTGGTAGAGCTCAGGTATTTTCGAGCGTCCTCATCATCAACAGCCTGGGTGAACGTTGAGGTTCGCAAAGAGCAAACAGCACAGTCCTGCACCGATTCCGTTTCTGTTAAAGAGAAGAATCTTAAATGATCGAAATGATTTTATTACGAAAGATAGAACTTGGAAAATTCAACGAGTCGTTCGTCAAGTCAACGGGAGAAGGCGGCACGAGCAGCAAATCGCCTGGTTGGCTTACAAGGGAATCAAAGACTCAGCTCGATGGGGGAAAAAGTGCCAAAAAAACCCCAAAAATTTGCTGCCCGGGGTCAACCCACAACTTGTTACTAGCGTTCAATAACAAAAGGTCAGAGAATGTAGTGCCGTTCCACGGAGCAGCGTTATTGATCGCGCCCTGTAAGCAATAATGTACGATTAATCGTGACGCCCCCCACGCGGGTGGAAGGGGATCGGTTGGGCACTTTTGGAATTTACCGGGAAAAATTCAGTTGACTCGGCCACCGAATTATTTGGCGGCTTTGGGAGAGAGCGAACCAACAAAGATCCGGCCGCGAAACACGAAATCCCTGCCGATATTTGCTGATTACCTACAAACGACATTGGTACGTGAGCACGAAGACGCAACACCTCCCATCGGAGCGAACGGAAAAGGAAAACGAGCTCAGTTTTTGAACAGTAGGCAACATTTTTTTAAAGTATTTGAAGTCGGGGGGGTCTCTTGTGTCTCAACTTTCTGAATTTCAAGTGTTTGGAGCAGGCGAGAGCGGACGAACCTTTAAGCATCAGTTAATATTTCAGCGATGGTGCTGAAACCAAGGACCGCGGCAAAATTAAATGCGCGGAAAGATGTTTCCAAGGGCAAAACAAGGTCAGAACGCCCATGAAAGAGAATATTTCACTGAAGAGACTCACCCAGGGCTTCTCCACCTCCAATATCTCTATTTCTTCTTCCTTTTGCTTCGATTCCGCGATGTCAAACATGTTGGGTCACGATAAAAAGCCAAACAGGGTAATTTTAGTTGTTCTTGCACGTGCTGCTCAACAAAGAAAACTGAGGGAGTTGTTTAATTTGGTTGAATTCAAGAGCGATAACAAAGCAGATCAGGAACTTCCTGCTCCTCTCGTCTTCTTGACATCTTCATCTTGGTTACGTGGTAACGGCTTTTGAAATCAAGTGACGTGGGCAAATAAATGAGTTAATGAAGAGGAAACACCCAAGACCTAGTAAAAAAAAATATATATGTTTAAAAATCTGGCATATGGTTCAAAAACTGAGCGTCCCAACAAGGCAACTTGAGGGTCAAAGTGTTGGATCTTCTCAAGAGACCAACAGCTCTACGCAAATCCCTGGAAAACCAATTTATGACTTTGTCTAAGCCACATCAAACTGTTTTCAAAGCTTTGGGTCTATATTAAACCTGGTTTTATGGCGTCGCTTTCCCTGCCGGTGGCTGCCGCGGTTCCCTACGAAGAAACGCGGTGGAGAAGAAACCAAACTCAACGGTTGGATGTAGAAGGAACCGTCCGTCAACATCTGAGCAGCCCCGGGAAGGAGGAGGCTCAGAGCGATGAAAGAGCGAGATCAATGGGCTTCATGTACCTGTTCCTTTCAATAAAAAATAAAAAAATAAAGCAAAAAAAAAGGCTCGTTCCGAGGTTGACATGGTAACCGGATGGCACTTCACAAAGGGACGGCCCCGCTCGAGGCAAAGAGGCTCCGAATCCTGCAATGCGGCCCCCGAGAAGAGGCCGTGACGTCTCGAAAATTGAATTTTTTTTCATTCTTAAACCGAAGATCGTACCGCAAAATATCAAAAGACGCGATAGAAAATACCGCGTTCAAACCAGAAGAATGGCGAGTGTATAAAAAAAGTCTTGGTACGAAACTAAGAGGAAAAATAGACTTGGAATTAAAACACAATAAGTCTTGATACGAGAGAAACTAAGAAAAAAAATATAGATGGATTTTTTTTTTTAAAAAAGAGAATTTTAATAGCGTGAAACAGGAAGATGCTGTTTCAATACCAACTGGGGACTCTTGGAGTTGGGAACTCCAAGTGATCGTTGGGTTTGTCCACATCATAAGTCGACTCCAACAGGAACGACTCATCGGAGGATCAAAAACCAGGCTCAAAATAGTTGTAAAAACAACCCAAGATCCTCCGTGGAAGGTCCAAAATCAGCTTTTTTGATTATTTCAATGGGCACCTGGTTATTTCTTCCAATACGGAGAGAAATATTTTAATGTCTTCTTGGAGAACGTCAACAAAGGAAAAAACAACATCCCCCCAAATTACATCAGAACCAAACCAAACCTTCCACCAAGCCCAGCTTAGCCCAATAGAAGGTCTGGCCTAAAGCTCAGCTTAGCCCAATAGGTCTGGCCTAAAAGCCCGAACGAGGCCTTTGAAGCCCCTCAAGATGTTTTGCAGCTCTGGACCAAAAAAGAATCGTTTAGGCTGGAAAAGACCCTTAAAACCGAGTTTAACCAAGGCCACCACTAAACCACATCCCTAAACATCATGTCTACACATCTTTTAGATATACGGTGACCCCACCACTTGGCTGGGCAGCCCGTTCTGACGCTCAGTGACCTTTTCAATGGATGAAACAACCTTAATATTCAATTTAAACCTTTCCTAGAGAAATTTGAGAGAGTTGCCTCTTTTTTTAATCAGTATTATCTGGGGAGACCGACTCCTACTAGCCTCACTTCAGCACCACCAGTACCAAATAAAGGCACTTAAGCCCCCTTTTATTTTCCTTTTTAATTTTTTTTTTTTTTTTTAAGATTCATACCTGTCAGTGCTCTGTAATTAAGGACTAATTAACAAACAGCCCTAATTCCTCAGCCCATCCCCGGGGTGACCCCAGGGATGCAGATGCTGCTCCGAACCCCCCAAGGATGCTCTGGGGGTACCCAGAGGGTTGGGTACCCCCCACTTTTATTTCCTTTTGAAAACGGATTTTTAAATTTTCTTTTTTAATATCTGCACCTGCCAGTGCTTTGTAATTAAGGACTAATTAACAAACAACCCTAATTCCTCAGCCCATCCTCGTGGTGACGCCAGGGATGCAGACGCTGCTCCGGACCCCCTGGGGATGCTCTGGGGGTACCACAGGTACCGCATTCCCCCCACTTTTATTTCCTTTAATTTTTATCTTTTTAATATTCGTAATTGTCAGTGCTCTGTAATTAAGGACTAATTAAGAAACAACCCTAATTCCTCAGCCCATCCCCGGGGTGACCCCAGGGATGCAGATGCATCCGAACCCCCCCGGGGATGCTCTGGGTACCACAGGTGCCGCATCCCCCCTGCTTTTAATTTCCTTCTTATTTATTTACTTATTTTAAAAAACGTTTGTACCTGTCAGTGCTTTGTAATTAAGGGCTAATTAACAAACAGCCCTAATAGCTCAGCCCGTCCCCAGGGATGCAGATGTATCTGAATCCCGGGGATGCTTGGGGGGTACCACATCCCCCCCACCCTCCCTTTTATTTTCTTTAATATTTTATTGTTTTAAATATTCGTACCTGCCAGTGCTTTGTAATTAAGGACTAATTAACAGACAGCCCTAATTCCTCAGAGCATCCCTGGGGGTCGGGAGCAGCCCCTGCATCCCGGGGATGCTCTGGGTACCACAGGTACCTCATCCCCCCCTGCCTTTTATTTCCTTTTTATTTATTTCTGTATTTATTTAAACGTTCCTACCTGCCAGTGCTTTGTAATTAAGGACTAATTAACAGACAGCCCTAATTCCTCGAGCATCCCTGGGGGTCGGGAGCAGCCCCTGCATCCCGGGGATGCTCTGGGTACCACAGATACCTCATCCCCCGCCCCGCCTTTTATTTCCTTTTTATTTATTTCTGTATTTATTTAAACGTTCCTACCTGCCAGTGCTTTGTAATTAAGGACTAATTAACAAACAGCCCTAATTCCTTGAGCATCCCTGGGGGTCGGGAGCAGCCCCTGCATCCCGGGGATGCTCTGGGTACCACAGATACCTCATCCCCCGCCCCGCCTTTTATTTCCTTTTTATTTATTTCTGTATTTATTTAAACGTTCCTACCTGCCAGTGCTTTGTAATTAAGGACTAATTAACAAACAGCCCTAATTCCTTGAGCATCCCTGGGGGTCGGGAGCAGCCCCTGCATCCCGGGGATGCTCTGGGTACCACAGGTACCTCATCCCCCCCCGCCTTTTATTTCCTTTTTATTTATTTCTGTATTTATTTAAACGTTCCTACCTGCCAGTGCTTTGTAATTAAGGACTAATTAACAAACAGCCCTAATTCCTTGAGCATCCCTGGGGGTCGGGAGCAGCCCCTGCATCCCGGGGATGCTCTGGGTACCACAGATACCTCATCCCCACCCCCCGCCTTTTATTTCCTTTTTATTTATTTCTGTATTTATTTAAACGTTCCTACCTGCCAGTGCTTTGTAATTAAGGACTAATTAACAAACAGCCCTAATTCCTCAGAGCATCCCTGGGGGTCGGGAGCAGCCCCTGCATCCCGGGGATGCTCTGGGTACCACAGGTACCGCATCCCCCGCCGTGTCCCTTGTCCCCGCACCGGTTCTGCGACAGGGCGGGGCTGGGGCGGGGGGGGGGTGTCGCCTCCTCTTCCTCCTCCTCCTCCTCTTCCTCCTCCTCCTCCTCTTCCTCCTCCTCCTCCTCTTCCTCCTCCTTTTCCTCCTCTTTTTCCGCCGCCGCCGCCGCCGCTGCGCGGAGCCGGGGCGGGGCGGCCCCTGCGGCAGCGGCTCCGCGGCTGCGGAGGCTCCGCGGGTGCTGGGGCGGGGTGGGGGGGGGGAGCGGGGGGGGTGCCGCTGGCGCTGGAATCTCCGCAGGTGGCGGGATCGAATCCCCGCAGGTGCGGCCATGGCGGGCGGGGGAACGGCCGGAGAGACGCGGGGGCCCCCCCCGCCCCTCTAACCCCCCCCTCCCCGGGACAGGTGAGTGGTTTGGGGGGGGGCCTGGGAGGAGGCGGGGGGGGGGGTACATGTCCCCAGCATCCCCGTGTCCCCCCCACATTCCCTTGTCCCCCCAATCCCACTGTCCCCACATCCCCCGTCCCCCCCCAATATCCCCCTGTCCCCCCCAGTCCCTCTTCTCCCCCCACATCCCCCTGTCCCCCCCACATCCCCCTGTCCCCCCCACATCCCCTTGTCCCCCCAATCCCCCTGTCCCCCCCCAATATCCCTGTGTCCCCCCCACATCCCCCCTGTCCCCCCCACATCCCCTTGTCCCCCCAATCCCACTGTCCCCACATCCCCCATCCCCCCCCAATATACCCCTGTCCCACCCACATCCCCTTGTCCCCCCAATGTCCCCCTGTCCCCCCGCAATGTCCCCCTGTCCCCCCCCACATCCCTGTGTCCCCCCCACATCCCCCGTGTCCCCCCACATCCCCTTGTCCCCCCCACATTCCCCTGTGTCCCCCCACGTCCTCCTGTCCCCCCACAACATCCTCCTGTCCCCCCACATCCCCTTGTCCCCCCAATCCCACTGTCCCCACATCTCCCGTCCCCCCAATATCCCCCTGTCCCCCCCACATCCCCATGTCCCCCACATCTCCCTGTGTCCCCCCCACATCCCATTGTCCCCCCCACAACATCCCCCGTGTCCCCCCCACATCCCCCGTGTCCCCCCCACATCTCCCGTGTCCCCCCAATCCCACTGTCCCCACATCCCCCGTCCCCCCCAATATCCCCCTGTCCCCCCCCAACATCCCTGTGTCCCTCCCACATCCCCTTGTCCCCCCACATCCCCCGTGTCCCCCCAATCCCACTGTCCCCACATCCTACATCCCCCCAATATCCCCCTGTCCCCCCACATCCCCATGTCCCCCACATCTCCCTGTGCCCCCCCCACATCCCCTTGTCCCCCCCACAACATCCTCCTGTCCCCCCACATCCCCCGTGTCCCCCCAATCCCATTGTCCCCCCCAATCCCATTGTCCCCCCCACATCCCATTGTCCCCCCCACATCCCCCGTGTCCCCCCCACATCTCCCGTGTCCCCCCAATCCTACTGTCCCCACATCCCCCGTCCCCCCAATATCCCCCCGTCCCCCCAATATCCCCCTTGTCCCCCCACATCCCCGTGTCCCCCCCCACCCCAGCATCACTCGGGCTTCTCCCACCCCCCCAATTTCCCCTCTGGACTTGGTGCTTTTTAACGCTCTTGGGATCGCGGAGAGGAAGAAAAATCTGATTCAAAGCGATGATTTGGGGGGGTTATTTTAATTTTTTTATTCCCCCCAACCTTTCCTTGTTCTATAGGGTAAGAGTAATGCGGAATGAGCCGGCTCAAAGTGATGGGGTTTGGGTTTTTTAATTTATTTTTCATGCTCTCCCCATCCTGTAGGGTGAGAATAATATGGAAGGGACCAGCTCAAAGTGATGATTTGGGGATTTATTCTATTTTTTTATCCCCCCCCTGCAACCCCTCTTCATCATATAGGGTAAGAATAATATAAAATGGACCAGCTCAAATGGATGATTTTGGCATTTAAAAATTTGTTTTCATTCCCTCGTCATCATAAAAGGCGAGAATAACATGCAGTGGACCAGCTCGAAGTGATGACTTTTGGATTTTTAATTTTTTTTTTTTTAATCCCCTCCCCATCATGCAGGGTAAGAATAATGTGGAAAGAACCAGCTCAAAGTGATGTCTTGGGGATTTATTCTATTTTTTTATTCCCCCCGACCTCTCCTTGTCACATAGGGTAAGAATACTATGGAATGAACCAGCTCAAAGTGACGACGTGGGCATTTTAAATTTATTTTTCCTCCCCTCCCCATCATGTAGGGGAAGAAAAATACGGAACGGACCAGCTCAAAGTGATGATTTGGGGGTTTCTAGTGTTTGGGGGGGGGGTTTTTTCTGCCCTCCGCTGATGAGTTGGTGATAAATTGCAGTGTCATTGTCATAGGTGCCTCCTCGCCGTCGCGCTCTCGGGTTTAACACCCCTTAAAAAATAAAAAGGACCCACCCTTACGGTGAAAACGCGGCGGTGGCCGCCGGGTTCCGGGCGCAGGTGGCCGGGCTGGATTTTTTTCCCGGGGCTAAAGTGTCGTTCGGCATCGTCGGGATGATGCTCACGGCCGCTTTTAATCCCGTTTTTCTCCTTTTTTCCGCTTCTGGCAGCGCGATCCGGGCGCAACGTGCGCCCGCGCCGTTCGGAATCTTATTTTTCACGGCGTCGTGAGCACTGGGGGGCGACGGCGGCGGCGGCGGCGAGATTGTCCGCGATCAAAAAGGCTGCAAAAAAAAAAATCAAAACCGCAGAGCGAGTTTGCTCAAGCAGCAGGAAACCTCCCCCGATAACACCGGCAGAGGAATTTGGGGCCGCGTTAACCTGGAAAATCAGTTTGCAAACGGGGTTGTGGGTCAAGCGAAGGGAGTTTTTGCTCTAAAAGAGCCCCCAAAAATATCTCCCAACGCGGCTGAATATTTTAATTTTTGGGGCCTTCTGCAGCTGCAGGTTTACGAGTGAAAACTCTTATAAACCATGTAAGTGATTAATCTTAAAAATTCCTTATATAGTCTTAAAAAAAGCAGCAGTGGGGGGGTGTGCTTCCACTTAATTTTCCATTTTTTAATGTGCCTGGACGATCTTAATTCACAGGGGACTGGCCATAATTTCCACACACACCACCCCCCCCCCCATTTTTACAGAATTTAGGGAGAAATTGTCAGTTTTTAATTTTCTCTCCGGAACGGAGCTTTTTCTGGGGCAAAAATCTCATCCCTCCACTTGGGTTTTGCAGCGATGCTCCAAGGTTTGGGGAGAATTTTGCTGTTTTCAGAGCTGTAGAAATATTGTTAGAAGACATTTTAGAAGATATTTAGAATGTTTTACGTATTATTCTAAATATTTTAAGTATCTTTTACAAGACATTTTAAAGATGTTTTTAGAACCCCCTGCGGTTGGGCTTGCCGATGTTTTTGCTCGAAGTTTTCGTTGGGAAATAACCCACGTGTTTAAGATTCTCCTCGTTGCTATGGGAGGTAACGTCCTACGTGGAGCCGGCAGGTACGAGCTTAACGAGTTACTGGCATCGTTAGGAAGACGTTCCCGCCAGCGGGTTTGTCTCCATTCCCAGCTCGCTTGGAAGCTAAATTAACGAGTTTACAGCCCAAAGTTTAGTTGGCGTTGGCTGCCGGCCGGTGAGGCCTGTATTCTTGTAGGCCTCGGGTTCCTGGTTGGGTAGAGCAGGCTCTGCCATTATTGGTAGCGCCAAAGAATCATCTCGTGGAATTATTTTGATTAGAAAAGACCTTTAGCGTCATTAAATCCAACCACTAACCCAACGTTTCCATGAAGGGGGTTGATTTCTTCTGAGAAACGCGCTCCTAAATCAGCGTTGACCATTCTCCTGGCGCGCGTCTCGTTGTGTTTTGGCCTTTTCAGTTGACAGAAGGCCTTGGTTTCTCTCAAAAAGTAGAGATTTTTTTAAAATGTTCATTTTTATTTCTGAAATTTGGCTCTGAAAAGGGATGAATTGGACGCGCCAACGTCTCTCCTTTGCGGGGAAGAGTTTGTCCAGGGGGAGATTTGTTCACGAAGTGAAGAGATTGCAGAGTTCCGGTTTGGGGGGGATTTATTTTATTTTCTTTCATTAAATTTTATTTCAAATTTTATTTTATTTCAAATTTTATTTTATTTCAAATTTTATTTTATTTCAAATTTTATTTTATTTCAAATTTTATTTTCTTTCAAATTTTATTTTATTTCAAATTTTATTTTATTTCAAATTTTATTTCAAATTTTATTTTATTTCAAATTTTATTTATTTTTATTTTAATTCTTTTCCCCCAATGGAATTGACTGAAAATTTCCATCCTAACTCCTGGCTTTTCTCTTTTTTTTTTTTTTTCTCGCAAAAGCTTCTTTTTTTCTTAGAAGATTCAAAAAAACCAGGCAGAGAACTCCAAGTTTTTCCCTTTTTCAAGCGGCTCCACTCGCCCGTTCCGGGGGTGGGCGTTGGGAGTGGGTTTTCCTGCAGATTGTCAATGAAATGCCACGGTGACGGTTTCTTGGCCCATCAAACTACTCCCTCCTTTATTAAAAAAATAATTTAGAAAATCCATCATTTGCTCGAATTAATTAGGTATTAAATGACTGGATATAAATATTTTTAATCGGATTTCTCGTCACTCCGAGACAAGTGTTCCTCCTTGGGTTTCACAGACGGGCTGCTCACCAGCTCAAAATCGGGATTTTAATTTTTTTTTCTTGTTTCATCCCGGTTTTCGTGACGTAAAATGGGAATTTTTTGTTAAATTTCAGTCTTGCCCCATGAGCAGCTTGTCGTTGTCTGAGGCACTTGCAAAAATGTCCTTTATAAAACATCTAAAATCAAGATTTTTGTGGTACCTGGGTGTGATTCTCATCTCGACGTTTATCGAAATAATCGGACGGGACTTTGCGAGTCTCGAAATTTCAGCAGTTTCAGAGTTTGACACGCGGGTACCGTCGACCTTCTCGCGCCTTCGAACTTCGGAAGTCGGGAAATTCTGGATTTTCTCGGAGGGGTGGAAGCGATAGGAGGTGGGAGGGAGACAGACAGGCAGCTGATCGGAAAAAAAGCTTTTAAATCGCTATATTAAAAGAATTAATAGCTCGTGCCCACGTTGCTGACGGGGTTTATATTTTTTTGGTATCTAACGTGAGGTGGAATCAACTCGGAGATGGATGTAATTTGTGGTTTTGAGGTGTATTTGCTTGTTTTTTTTTTTTTTCTTTGGGAATGCTGGGAGCTCTGGCCGCGGTAAAAATAAAATATATCGATCGGAAAATATCTTCCGGGGTCGGGTTTAGTTGAGTCAGCCACTTGATTTCGAGCAAATCGAAACGCGTGTCGGTGCGGAAAAGTATGTCTCGAAATGCATTGGGAGGAGTTTTTCTGTGAGATTCGGTGGGTTTTTTTGCTCATAGTGCATGGAAAATATCTATATATTACAATAAAATAGCGACGAAGCTTCTGCTTTGACTTCATATCTATATTTTTTGGAATTTTCAAGGTGAAGCTGGAAGGTGCCACTTGGCTTTCGCCTTGGAAGACCTTCCATGGTTGTGCCAACGTCCCTCTATTTGTGTAATTATTTTATGAAATTTTATTTTTCGACTTTATTTATTTCGCCAGATGACCTTTCTGTTCAAAAAGGGATTTTTTTTCTTTTTTTCCCCCCCTCCTCTTTCCGCCTTTGAAAATGGTTTAGACTTGGCTTATCGCTTCGGGTCAGGACTAAAGCCAGAGAAACGCGGGATTTTTAACGACCTTTGGAGGTTCTGTTCCAACTGAAATTATTCCGTGGATTTATAGGATGTAACAACCGTTAACATATATATATATTTTTTTTTCTTTTTTTGTGTGCTCCGCGCTCGGCTTCTGTATTTCTACATAGCGACAATGGGAAACGTTGATTTCCGCGGCGCGTTTGCCCGTCGGTGCCGGTCGCCAGCCGGGTCTGGGCGGGAGGTCACGGAACAACACGGCCGTAAACCCGACCCGGTGTCACCGCCGGCGTCCCCGACGTGACGCGGGGTCGTCACAACCACAGCTGGTGGCTCCCGCTGGGACGACGGTTCGTGACCTTCAGTTGTGTGACACGGAGAGCGTCGCGCCCTAATTTATCCGCAAAACAACGTGTATAAACATCCTTAAAATTATAATTTTTACGAGCGTACGCCCTGCCCCGTATCTTGTTTCAGCCTGAAAAAACAAAGGTTGAGAAAATTGCATCGACAACCACGTATTTCCTTTTTTTTCGCTCAGTTTCCAGCTGGAACGCGGTGCCGGTTCCTGGCACGGGTTCTGCGGGTGATGTTCTCACGAATCTGGAACTCGCCGAGCTCGGAGCTGCCGTCTGTCCGGCTCAGCTGCTGCCGCGCCTCAAAAAATGGGCAAAAAAACCTCTTTTTGGCACGAAAAAGATCTTGGGTCCCCTTCGTGCTCAACGAGGCCACGTTGGGTTTCTCGATCCCTTGACGACTCGTCAAAGACACTTTTTAATTAAACACAGGTTGTCAGAGCAAGAAAATTTCAATTTTTTGCTTATTTTTTTAAGCTGAAAAACGGACCGGGTGGGACGTAGAGCTCCGCGTCACCTGCCAAAGCGACCGGGGGCAACGCGGCCTAGAGGAAGGTTGATTATTTTTTGGAACTTGCGTCGACGTCGTGCGACCGTCGTCTTGACCCGTCGGCGCTTGGGATGCGGAGATGAGGGGCCTGTTGCCTATTCTTGCAGATTCTGCACATTTTGGGCTTTTATTTGCTTCACTTTTTTGAATTAAACCTTCCGAAACTGCCCGTTTTTTTGTCGCCCAAAGGCAGCCGCGAGCGCGGCGCCGTCGTACCGTGCGGAAATATTTGGGGCTGTTCGACCCGTTCCGATATATTAATTTTTCTCTTAATCCTTCATCACTCGCGTCACCCCAGCACAGGTCTGAGTTTGTCTTGAGGTCGAGTTTTACCCCTGACATTTTTTCTTTTTGTTGTTATTTTTTAGCATGAGTGATGTCGGCTGTGATTTGTTGAATGTTGCTTTTTTAATTTGCCTTTTATTTTTTTTCCTGGATATCTTGAGGTCAGAGGCTTGCTGGGCCGGATGCGTGACCCAGAAATTACTTGGATTAAGGAGAAAAAAATAATGCAGAGGAAAAAATAATGCAAAGAAAAAATACAATAAAATACAAATTAAAAATACAATAATATAGGAAGACGAGGCCTGGCAAGGCCTTCGTGACGCAGCTCCTATTGTGGCACTTGTGGAGGCCAAATTAATTCTCATTTTGAAGCCTCAAATTTGTTCCTTTCCTCCAATTCTGCTCTTTTTCTCTTTTTTTTTTTTTTTCTTTTTTAAGGAAAACATCACCGTAACCGAGATCTGAACTGGAAATTACGATCCATCAGAGGGAAAAAAAAGGGGGTTCCCCAACCCCTGCCTAATCGCACCCAAGCAGAAGAAATCAGGACGGGAAAACCAAATTAAACTCGTGTTTTTCCTGCGTTAACGTAACCGAAAATCAGCATTTAACGTGCTCGCTCGCTTCTCTCCAAACTCAAATGCCCCTCCTAGGAATATCTGGATTACAGCGCTGGGCCGTCTGTGGTTTCCAAACTCCTTCCCGTTGGAGAAATTCAGAATTTCTTCCCCTGAATTTCCAATTTCGCGCCCACTCCCGCTGCTCAGGGCACGGACGGGGAGGGTTTTTTTTGGCAAACGTGCAGGTTTGGGGCAAAAATTCGGTGTTGATGGGCGGAAAAGGGGAGGATGCAGAAAACGGAGGTGCTGGGAATTGTTCAAATGGCATTTAAGGGTCTTATTCCGCCTCCTTCACTTAATTAGGAAAAAAATGTGCTTTTATGGCATGGAGTTTATATATGTTGCTTATATATATAACATTTAAGTGATGCCTTTCTCTGCCAGTATATTAGGTGTTGCAAGATGAAAATTATTTTGCAAGATGAAAATATTTTGCAAGATGAAAATATTTCGCAAGATGAAAATATTTCGCAAGATGAAAATATTTCGCAAGATGAAAACATTTCGCAAGGTATAATTTTTTGACCTTGCGACATGATTTTTTTTAATCTTGCGAAGTAATTTTTTTGCAAGATAAAAATTACGTTGTGAGGTCAAAATTCCGAAAACTGAGCAAGGGGTGATGACGAGCGGCCTCAAGTTTGGGGGGAAGAATTCAGAACGGGTGTTTTATTTAGTGGCAAACCACTGATATTTCTTTGGCGGGGTCTTTGTCGCGGGTCTCGTGTCGCACCCAAGGGACTCGGGGACCAACGGGACACAGATGTCAGTGGCACACGGAGCATCCCAGCGAGGTGTGGGATATAAATATGTGATAAATATGCAAAGAGCTTGTGTGGGCGGTGTGGAGAAAGGCAGATGGAGACACGGATAGTTAAAAAGTGGCGCTTTTTAAAATTTGCATAGCTGGAAAAAGAATTTATTTTATATGAATATATGTTTTCCTGATGAGAGCTGTGGGTCTTGTTGCTGTTTTGTGCTTTTTTGTGTGTGTGTGGGGGGGTGTCTTTTGGGATTTTTTTGGTAGGAATACTTTGAAAAATATCTATTTTTAGTAGCGGAGAAATGGATCAAAAACGGGAGAGACTTGTCTGGACGGGCAGGTCGGGAGCTTCCCCCGTCGCGAAAAATGTCACTTGTCGAAAAAGCAGTTTAAATAAAAGAAAAAAATAAGCTTAACACTGTCAAGCTCAGACATGTCAGCACCTGAGGAAGAGAGCGGGGTGTTTATCAAAATAAAACGCACTTAAACGTTTTCTGTCACACCGCGGTCTCGGAGAGGCGCCCGCGGGGAATTCCGCATTTGAGACGGCTCATGGCGCCGCGAGCGATGGGTTGGAGAGTCTATTAATTACGCAGAAATCCGACTTTTCCCTCGGGGATCGAGCGCCTTCGGGCAAAGGGTGTGCAGGAGTAATCACGTTTTTTTGGGGTGAAAAAGCCGTTTTGAGCGCCGGCGCTGGACGCGTGGCCTTGGAGGTGGCTTCGCGTGGCCTGGTGGCCTCTAGGCCTCAAAGGCCTCAAGTTAATTACTTCTTTGCATCAAGGCTTGGGGAAGATTTTGTTGCTTCTTTGGGTTCCCAGTAGCTGTAAAAAAGCTGGTTTGGTTCAGTAGAAAATCTCTGGAAAACAGGAGAAGTGGAATGGGAAACCTTCGGTGCTTCTTTGGGTTCCCCATCGCTGTAGAAAAGCTCATTTTTTTGGTTTCGAAGTTCTGCCAAAAGCAGGAAAAGTGGAAAACCCTGCGTCGCTTGGCGAAGGTGGCAACCGGGACCCAGTAATGGGCGCTTGGTGGAAAAACAGGATTAATAATTATATAAGAAAAAACTAAAGCGGCAATACCAGGACCAAATAAATTTAGGGCCTGTGCCGCGTCGCCGTGCAGGCCACAGAGGGAACTTTCCACGCACGAGCTTTAAACTCCTGCAAAAGCAGCGCAATTCTGCCTTTTAAAAAATTTTTTTTGGCTTGTCACTTCGAGAATAAGTCCGTTTGAGCAGATTCTGGATGTCGAAATGCAGTTAATTCAGTCGGACACGACAGCCCCCGGGGTACCGAGACGTTTCTGCTCTAGGACGGCCAATCTCGGTGTCAAAATCTTCGTTATTTTTTTACTCACTGGGATATAATCCTCCCCGAGGAGATAAGATCATGCCCAGACTTTCAGGTTTCCTTTTAAATTTACATTTTCTCTGTGGCGTGGACTCTTATCAGGAGATATTTCCTTTTGTCTGGGTGCTTTCGGGGAAAAAAAAAAAAAAAAGGATTTTTCTGCATCTCGCAGCGTATTTGAATTTAAGAAGAGGCCGGTAATGCCTTCCCTGATATACGCAGCATCTTTTAAAGTCGCTTTTTTTGCCAATAGAATAGTCATTATTTCTTGATTTCGTTTTCTTTCTTTTCGGCTGTTTGCAAAGGTTTTTACAAAAGCTGATTCACCACTAACTGCCGTGTAACACAATAGTCGCTGCCTCTTAGGGCGGCGTTAAAACGAACCTCGAAAATCGAGCCTATAAAACACCAATTTGTCAAATCCTCCTGAAAAAGGGCCTGTCAAAGCAGGGGCTTTTTTCCCTGTTTGTTGTCTTATTATTAAAACCTTGCAGAACATATATTTATACTGGATGATTCTAGTTTGCGTCTGCATCTCCCAGTAAAATGTCCGAGGGAATTTGAGGGATTAAGTTTTTTTTCTTATTTTTTTTCCACTTTTACATTCCCCCTCCCACCCCCCAGCTTTTTTATTTTATTTAATTTTCCTTTTCAATCTGTTTTCTAACGACATTTCTGCGGCTATTTGTGAACGTCTGGGAGAGGTTTTAAAATAAAAGGGATATGAAAATGGAAACATTTGGGATTTTAATGGGCTGGACGGGAATTGGCGCACCAGAAATTTGGACTATATCAGTATTTTTGGCACAAGAGGGGTGTGAAAAACAGAGGTGGAAAGAAAAATCTGCTTTTCTTGATGCAAAATTCTGGTTTATGACGTCAAATTTCGCGGCTGGGCAAATCGCAGCAATTCCCACGGACTTTTAGATGTTTTCTTTGGTTATATTTATATTTTTTTTTTTTTCCTCTTAAGCCAACAGCTTTGTGGCATTAACTAATTGGCTTTAACTTTGAGGGAGTTAAAGCAAAATAAATCCCCAAGTGGATGGTTTTATTTGGAATCAAAACGCGTTCAGTCACCGCAGACGAGCGGAGTTTGGCTGATCCTGATTTGCAGCCACTTAAACTGGGATTAAAAGTGGTCACACGGGGATTAAGCGCAACTCAGATAATCTCCCGGGAAGGTAATACAGATTAAATTATTATTATTTTTTTTTTTTCTACTTTCCTTTCGGATTGTGCTTTGTGACGGGTGTTTAATTCATTCTGCGTTTCCGACTATGAAATTTGTAAAGGCGATATTCAATATATCATCCTTCTGGCTGGAATGATCTCTCTTAGGAGGCTCCAGAATGAATGTTAGATGGAAATATTCACTTCCATAGGTGTGCATATATATTTTTTTAAATTATTTTTTAAAATTTTCTCTGGTGCGGTGATTGGAAAAGCGCCCCAGAGCTCCTCTCCTCCATTTCGCGTGGCGTGTTTCTGGGTGGACACTCGGACTCGACGCTTTGTCATCGTGTTGGTTCAGAAGACGCTCGTTAGCTTGACCAATTTATGATGTTTATTGAAAAAATGCAAATTCTCTTCGTTTTCAGACAACCCCTTCAACCCCAACAGGTTGCGCTTGTCACAAGGCTTGGAAAAAACATTGATTTGAACTTTCCCATCCCGTGTAGGCCTCGTTGGGTACAACAGGCCACAAAGTGACCGTCAAGAATTTAAATTACTCTCACTCATCGTTTTTTGGGGGTTTTTTGGTAAACCGACATGTCCTTGGATGAGAAAAGATCTCGCTTACCTGATACACTTCAAGGGTTTCAGGAATGCTTTTCAAGGTGATATAATCACTTATGTGAGAGCGGGAGAACTCGCTAAAAGGCTCTTAATGAGGCCTCTCCGCCACAATTTCGTCGCGCTCTTGGTGCGTTAAACCAGCACTTTTGAGCCCCAAATTAGCCCCTGGCTGTGAGCTGAGGGGTCATTTCGCGATAAAGAAAAATAGCGGAGTAGCCCCCAGTGGTTTTTCGGCAGGAGGTTTTGGGCTCAGCCGCTTTTGGGTTGTTTTCCGTGGTTATTTTCTGAGCCCTCAGACATGGGTTATTTTCCGAACCCTCGGGTGTGGGTTATTTTCTGAGCCCTTGGACATGGGTTATTTTCTGAGGCCTCAGGTGTGGGTTATTTTCCGAGGCCTTGGGTGTGGGTTATTTTCCGAGCCCTCAGACGTGGGTTATTTTCCAAACCCTGGGGTGTGCGTTATTTTCCGAGCCCTCGGATGTATTTTCCAAGGCCTCGGGTGTGGGTTATTTGCTACACTTGCTCAAAATAAATCACCCTACAGCATCATAGAATTATAATCTGGGTTGGAAAAGACCCTCAAGATCATAGAATCCAACCATTAACCCCAAACCACGTCCCTAAGAACCTCGTCTCCGCATCTTTTAAACCTCTCCGGCAACGGTGACTCCACCACTTCCCTGGGCAGCCTGTTCCAAGGCCCAACAACCCTTTCTGTGAAGAAATTTTTCCTAAAATCCAATTTAAATGCCTCTTTCTAAATCATTCCCCTCTCTCTTCCCATTTAACGAGCATCTGTCAGCTGGAGCATCCTTCAAGCGCTCCAGAATTGTTGCTTCGCCCTCTCCGCATGCTCAGTTCCTCGCCCTCTTCAACTGCCGTAAAATTATAGGCCACAAATTGCAAATTTTGACCCCTCCGCTTTGACCGAGGCAAAGAAAAATGTATGTTAAGATGTGACTTGGCCGCTCCTCTAACCCGAACGATGAGATGGTGTCTACGCGTCCCCCTTTTGGCCTTCGAACCACCGTCTGCTTCCAGGATCATTAATCAATTATCGCGTTCAGATAATGCGCCTTGCCCTCGGCAGTGTGATATTTAATATTTGGTGCTCTCTGAACCGAGGACACGTGTTGCTCAGCAGAGGGACAATTTCTTTGCCGATGAGAGGAAAAAATGCAGCAACATCGCGCAGCGGGTTTGAGACCTGAGTAAAACCCAGCTCAAAGGGAGCAAAGCTGGGATCTCTTTCCCAAAGTCTGGCTTTTGCGCTTTGGAAGCTTGACGGGAATCCGCATCGCGCATGTAGAAGGCCCTTCCAAGAAAATAATCTGAATTTACAGTCGGAGTTTTGTACAATCTGTGCTTTGAATGGCTTCATGTTGGGGTTTTTAGTTAGGTCAGCCTAAAACCAGGCTCCAGCGGGGGTTTTGAGAGCAGACTTGCCTTGTTTCTGCTGAGCCCACACTAAATTCGATGGTGGTTGCAGTTAATTTTTGCATTTCAGGTGAAAGCTCCTCCTCAGGTGCTTTAAACAGCTGGAGCTTGCAGAGCTGAGCTTTGTTAGGCCTGAGCTGTCGTCTCATCCGACTGTTAACCGCAAGGAACTGGTTTTATCATTGTGCCGCCTTTTTTTTTTTTTTTTGCAAAGGATACCGTTAGGAGATAAGTGATTTTTTAGGAGAGATTCCATCCGATAACAACCCCAGCAATAACCCAGATTTACCGGAGCAGCGCGACCGTTCATTAATTCTGACTTTCAGAAAAGAAACTCACCTTTAGCGCTACTTTTCTGTCGAAAAAAAGAGATGTTTTTCTATGTAACCCAGTTCGTATTGAACTGAAGGTGATTTTCATCTGAATATTATCCTTTTGTTAACGTGCCGTCTACAAATACCATCATTTCTTTGTCAGTGTAGCGACACGCCTGCCCGCGCGCACCCGGAACGTGCAATTTTATGCAAATATCTCATAGCGGTAGGTGGACGCTTCGTTATTGGGTGTTTCGCCTCATAAAAATCCACATTTTGCCCTCACGCCGACGCGGAACGGTTGGTTTTGGCGGCGGTGCCACGACGCCTCGTGTCGCCAACCGCCGTTGAGTCAACGGTGACTCAACGCCAAGAACCTTCCCACTTGAGTCGCCCTCCGGCCCGGCCTTACGTTCTTCTCGGTGGGTTTCCAACCACAGACGACGTCGTTTCCTCATTTGTTTCGCGATACCGGAAACCGGTTTCGAAGTTATCGCCGTTTGTTGTGATGATCGGAAGATGAATTAACCGTAGAAATTAGGACCGCGCTTAAGGTTTAGGCCGGGCTGCAGGCCGCGCGGGGACGGTTCATCGTGTAGCCGAATATTTGATGTTAAATAAGGGACAATTAACCCAAATATTACTTGTTCTTATCAGAATTAAGTCATACGCGATAGAGACTTAAGATCCTGGACTCGTCTTTATGCAGAGAGGGATATTTTATGGCATTTTATGTCTTGGAGGTTAAATAATGTGTAGAAACTATCCACAAGAGGCCTACTCAGGCCTTTCTAATAAGATGATTTTTGGTTTAAGCAGAAAAAATTCCCCTTTTTGGTGCCGTAAATAGCCATCTGTGTTGTTTGGGGTTTTTTTAAAATAGTCTTGTAAAATCCGCCGCCAAATTGCTTTCAAGACTACGATAAAATAAAAACTCCAACAAGGTCTCTTCCTAAATTTCCAGATGCTTAAAGAGTAAAAGCTTATTTTTTGCTTCGATAAAAGGCCTCAATTTTTCCATCTCCCGCAGGGAAATTGTGACCGGGAGCCGTTTTCTAACGCAAAACTACAAATTTTGGGGATTTTGTTGGTGTTAATCCACCAAACTCAAGGACCTGGGATATAATTTGCCTTTTTTTTTCAGTAAGAAGATATTTTTTGAGTAAGAACACGTGATCTAACCCATACAGAATTTTTCCATGATGACCATTATGTCTTTCCTTTGAAGGAATATTTTTGAGCAGTCTGTAAGTCTTAATTATTTGCAAATTATTAATATATGACTACCTAGAGATTAAATTACAACTAAAGATTAACCTCTACTAAGTGAACACGTAGCATCGCTTAAAAGGTTTAGAGTGAATTTCTTGGTCTCGGAATTAAAATAATAATATTATATAAGCAATGTTGTGTTTTTTTTTTTTTTAAATAACTGTTTTCCCCGCTCTGTGGAGCTTTAAATTTGAATTAACCAAACCAGTTTCCAAACTTTGCAACTGTGATGCTGTAATTCTGGATCTTCAACATCCGTTGGCCTGTGGAGGAGCTTTAGCTCATGGAAATCATTAATTTCTGGCTAATTTTGCCCTTGTAATCAAAGGCTAAAGCTGACTCAGCAGATGATGCTGTTGTGCCAAACCAAGGACCAGGTTTTATTTTGAATCTCTGGTTCTCAAAGGCCGCAATTGAGGATTTTTACACGGCGTTTACGCACTACATGAAGGAATTGGGTTTTCTAAAGGCGCTACCTGTGCTGCACGGAAAAAAAAAAAAAAGAAATATGTATCATATATATACCTGCTTCTCTGATTGAAGCCTCGCTGGTCAGAAATGTCTTCAAAGGTATTTTTACTTTTTATTTACTGTAGAATTTTTAGACTTCCGCCACCTCCTGGAAAGAAGAAAAAAACCAAACCTCAAAACATGCATTTCTGCATAGAGAAAGTTCTGTAGATGGAACTTTTAACCCTCCCGAAATCTGGTAAATTAAGTATCCCCTTCACATTTGGGTTTTTTTCCCACCGATTAAAGTAACATTGTGAACACGGGTTGTGAAAATCCGCATTCAGTGGGTCGAAAACCCTGTTGGAACATCCCAGTTGCCTCCCGGTGAATTTGAAGCGTTGCTGTCGGGAGAGCGGAACCCGACCAGCGCAGATAGAAAAGCATTTATCTCTAAAAAATCCAAATTAATATTAGCAGGTCATTTAATTTTTGCCTCGGAAGGCATTTCCGGTTTGCACAAGTAACAAAAACTTCGCTGTCAACCCA
Organism: Caloenas nicobarica; assembly: GCF_036013445.1. Classification (NCBI taxonomy): domain Eukaryota; kingdom Metazoa; phylum Chordata; class Aves; order Columbiformes; family Columbidae; genus Caloenas; species Caloenas nicobarica. Next base: position 894,024 of record NC_088281.1, read on the forward strand.
TTTCTAAAGCCAAATTAAGATACGTTTACGTGACGTAAACCTGTTTCTGATACCCGGTTAAAACATATTTACGTGGATTTTTTTCTTTTTTTTCTTTTTAAAATTCCCATTAGGTCTGTTCTCTTTCTTACGATGGAAAGGCTGCTTGTCTACCTACTGGTAATTAGCGCAGCCACCAAGGCCATGATGTGTCCCAAACGATGCATGTGCCAGAACCTGGCGCCGTCCTTCACCATCCTCTGCACCAAGACCGGGCTCCTCTTCGTGCCGCCCAGTATCGACCGCAGGACGGCGGAACTGAGGCTGATGGATAATTTTATCACCACGCTCCGGCGGAAGGATTTCGCCAACATGACGAATTTGATCCACTTGACGCTGTCGAGGAATACAATCAGTCAGATCATGCCTTACGCGTTTTTCGATCTCAAAGGCCTTCACGCCTTGCACTTGGATAGCAATCGGTTGACTTACATCAACGAAGATCATTTCAAAGGTTTAATTAACCTCCGGCATTTAATACTCAGTAACAACCAGCTGAACTATATCTCTCCCGGGTCGCTGGATGACTTCACTGAAACCATCGAAGACCTGGACCTGTCCTACAACAACCTCGTTAACGTCCCGTGGGAGACGATCGCCAAACTGACCAACGTCAACACGGTCAGTTTGGACCATAATCTCATCGAGTTTGTGCCGGAGGGGATCTTCTCCAACCTCCACAAGCTCGCCCGCTTGGACATGACCTCCAACAAGTTGAAAAAGATCCCACCCGACCCTTTGTTTTCCAGAATCCCCGTCTACGCCAAGTCCAAGGGGTCTCCGCTCTCGTCGCTGGTGCTGAGTTTTGGGGGGAACCCTTTGCACTGCAACTGCGAACTTGTCTGGTTGAGGCGTCTCACCCGGGAGGACGATCTCGAGACCTGCGCTTCTCCGCCCGAGCTCATGGGCAAATACTTCTGGTCGATCAAAGAGGAGGAATTCGTCTGCGAACCCCCCATGATAACGCACCGAACCCCCAAATTAACGGCGACCGAAGGGCAAGGCGTCTCTTTGAAGTGCAAAGCCGTTGGCGATCCGGATCCGTACGTCCGCTGGATCGCGCCCGACGGGAAGCTGGTCTCCAACACCTCAAGGACGGTTTCTTACGAGAACGGCACTCTGGATATTTTGGTCGCTTCGTTGACCGACAAGGGCACGTTCACCTGCATCGCGTCCAACGCCGCCGGGGAGTCGACGGCTCCAGTCGAGCTCCTCGTCACCCCCTACCCCAACCTGGCCAACAGCACCAACTGCGACAAAGACGCGGAGCCGGGCCCCTCGGACATCCTCATCTCCGCCAAGTCCAGCTTTCCCAACGAGACCAAGGCTCAGCAGGACAAGGCGGTGGTGGTGGCCGAGCTCACGGCGTCCTCCGCTCTGATCCAGTGGCCGCCTCCGCATCACCTCCCCGGGATCCGCATGTACCAGATCCAGTACAACAGTTCTGCTGACGACATCTTGGTGTACAGGTAACTGCTCGTGCCTCTGGCGTGAGGTGTGGGATGAGCGGGGCAGCCACCGCCCCCTGTGCTTCGAACCCTGGATTCAGCTCTGGGCTCAAAATGGCGGCACCAGGGGCAACGAGATCAGTTCGAGGCTCGAAATGGCAGCCCAGGGGTGGCGGGATCACCTCAGGGCTCAAAAGGGGGGCACCAAGATCATTTCAGGGCTCAAAAGGGGGGCACCAAGATCATTTCAGGGCTAAAAATGGGGGCACAAAGATCATTTCAGGGCTCAAAATGGCGGCACCAAGATCACCTCAGGGCTCAAAATGGCGGCACCAGGGGTGGCAGAATCACCTCAAAACACAAAATGGTGACACTGGGGCACCAAGATCACCTCAGGGCTCAAAACGGGGGCAAAAAGATCATTTCAGGGCTCAAAATGGCGGCACCAAGATCATTTCAGGGCTCAAAATGGCGGCACCAAGATCACCTCAGGGCCCAAAATGGCGGCACCAGGGGTGGCAGAATCACCTCAAAACACAAAATGGTGACACTAGGGGCACCAAGATCACCTCAGGGCTCAAAATGGGGGCACCAAGATCATTTCAGGGCTCAAAATGGCGGCACCAAGATCACCTCAGGGCTCAAAATGGCGGCACCAAGATCACCTCAGGGCTCAAAATGGCGGCACCAAGATCACCTCAGGGCTCAAAATGGCGGCACCAGGGGTGTCAGAATCACCTCAAAACACAAAATGGTGACACTAGGGGCACCAAGATCACCTCAGGGCTCAAAACGGGGGCACAAAGATCATTTCAGGGCTCAAAATGGCGGCACCAAGATCACCTCAGGGCTCAAAATGGGGGCACAAAGATCATTTCAGGGCTAAAAATGGGGGCACAAAGATCACCTCAGGGCTCAAAATGGTGGCACCAAGATCACCTCAGGGCTCAAAATGGCGGCACCAAGATCACCTCAGGGCCCAAAATGGCGGCACCAGGGGTGGCAGAATCACCTCAAAACACAAAATGGTGACACTAGGGGCACCAAGATCACCTCAGGGCTCAAAATGGGGGCACCAAGATCATTTCAGGGCTCAAAATGGCGGTACCAAGATTACCTCAGGGCTCAAAATGGCGGCACCAAGATCACCTCAGGGCCCAAAATGGCGGCACCAGGGGTGGCAGAATCACCTCAAAACACAAAATGGTGACACTGGGGCACCAAGATCACCTCAGGGCTCAAAATGGGGGCACCAAGATCATTTCAGGGCTCAAAATGGCGGTACCAAGATTACCTCAGGGCTCAAAATGGCGGCACCAAGATCACCTCAGGGCCCAAAATGGCGGCACCAGGGGTGGCAGAATCACCTCAAAACACAAAATGGTGACACTAGGGGCACCAAGATCACCTCAGGGCTCAAAAGGGGGGCACCAAGATCATTTCAGGGCTAAAAATGGGGGCACAAAGATCATTTCAGGGCTCAAAATGGCGGCACCAAGATCACCTCAGGGCTCGAACTGGTGACCCCAGGGGGCGTTTGATTTACTATTTCAAATTTGCGCACTTTGTAAAGGGGGGGAACTCTTCTCAAGTGACTGATAATGATTTTTCTAATTTAATGCTGCCGATCGCACTGAAGTTTGGAGCGGAGTGAGCAAAAGGAGAACGATATTTAATAAATTTCGAGAAATACCTGAGAGTTTGGGGTCAAATATTCTGTTTTAGTGAGCAGTTTCCTGAGGAAAGGAATGTGGGAGAGTTGTTTTGCTGGGAGATTTCGAATATCTACAGTTGCGAGGGAATTCTTGTTTAAAAATAGAATTTAATCTAGCGATCATCTAACTTTAATTAGCCGCAACTACATGCTATAAATTAGGAGATGAGTATTTAATAGCGATGCTTCTCTATAGATAATTGAGAAGACTATATATTGCATAAAACTGCTGATAACGTGCCCTTGTTTTCTCCGCTGAGAGAAAAAAAATTAGAAATTGAGAGTGATTTTAATACGGAGCGTGAAGTACCGTTGTTTAAAGGGCAGAGCTGTCACTTTTTGGGGGAAAAAAAGCGAAATATCGCCAGAGAAATGTAGCGATGAAACGCAGTTGGGATCGGCCGCGGCTCCAAAAAATCCTCCCATTAGTTCAGCGTGGCACAACAGGACCGTGCGGAATCTCAAAAAATGATGTTTCCAAGAGGCTTTACTTCTTGGATAAATGGTCATACTTGCATTTTTTCGCCTAACCAGCAGTAATTCCTCAAAAATGAGGATATACCGATGAAGTCCAGAAATACGGGAGCCACTTGACATCTGTAAATAGAGCGGATGGCAGGATTTTTCACTCTTTGGCTTCAATTTTTGTCATTTTTCGGCCTTACCTCGCAGCGTAGCCGTTGTTGTGGCAATTTTCAGGGAATTTCTCCTTGGAAACCTCTAATTTTGGGGGGGGAAACCTTATGTTTTTCTGTTTAACCCTGTGCGAAGTTGGATTCCTCAAACCACGTCTCCATCGTCATCCCCTTCCTGCCCACGATCCTCGTTAACGAGGTTGCCCAACTAATTGCCGATGGAGCTTCGCCGTGGTTTATAAAAATGATACGTAAATAATACGTATTTTATAAGATATATATATATAATTTGCAGATGCAAATGATGATCTTAAGGGTCCCTTCCAACCCAACCGATTCTGCGCACACGCCGTACGGAGCTTTCCGCCGTAATTAGTCAAATTTCAATATTGAACTCTTCACGGAATAATCCACTGCAGGAAGTTGAAAGAAGAAAAACGAGCATCAAAAGGCGGCTGAATAAGGCAAATAATACGGCCATTAAGCTCGAAAACAGTATTTTGCATAATTTTTTTTTTTTGCGATTACGCCTCCCTCTCACAGATGGGCAGACTTGGAAAGACTAAAAAGCTGGATTTTTGTAGAGTGTTTTGTTTTCATTCCCATTCCTGAGCTGGTTTTCTCCACAGCACCTTTTTCTGCAAAGTTTATCTCTGACATCCCTTAATTTCTCTTTTTTTGGTGTACCCTGCGGTTCAGCGACAGTTTTGTCGATGTCGAGTGATTTTTAGACTTTGCAGTTGCCCGCGGCATTTTTTGCCGGCTGATTTCAAAGCCTTTTAGCGTCAAAGAAGTTCTCCGTCTTCATGGTATGATGAACGAGAATACTCTGCTGAGTTCCAACGTAATTTTGAGCCGGGCGTTTCCTGAAAATCTGAAAAAAAATTGGGATAATTTTACCCCCACAATCCAAGCGCCGACTCCCCGCGTGTCACCCCGGGCCAGTTGCAAAATTAGAGTTTGGTGTCTCCCCGTTCTTCGTTGGGTCCCTTCCAACCAAAATTATGATTCTACCATTTTTGTCAGTTAAAATTCTGACCTTCGGTTGCTTCTTTTTGCAGCGGCCGCTGGAGAAATTAAGTTCTTGGTGAACCATCGGACGCCGTTCGGCTCCTTTACTTATTTCCAAGGGTGAAGCTCCTCGTATCTTTTATCTCGAAGACTCCGTGGCCTTTTGTTTTACTTAATTAAGCAGAAAGTTTAAAGGTTCACAGCTTGGAGTCTTTAACAATAGTTACGCTACGTAAATCCTAGACAAGCAGTTTTTAATCTAATTAAGGTTATACAAAGCAAAATACCCAATAATTTAATAAGCTCGGGCGGTTGATTCCCGACTAAGTGGCGCTGACGATCGAGCCTAACGACTCTCTGGATTAACCGGGACGCTCACTGTGCTCCTTTTCTCTTCCAGGATGATCCCAGCCGGTAGTAAATCCTTCTTCTTGACTGATCTGGTTGCAGGCCGCGCGTACGACCTCTGCGTCCTGGCCGTGTACGACGACGCGCTGACGTCCCTGGCGGCCACCGAGGTGATCGGCTGCGTGGCCTTCACCACCCACGAGGAATTCAAGCAGTGCCGCTCCCTCCACGCGCAATTCCTCGGCGGGACCATGATCATCATCATCGGGGGGATCATCGTGGCGTCGGTTCTCGTCTTCATCTTCATCCTCCTCATGAAATACAAAGTCTACAACAACCACCACAAGAACAAGGCCACGAAGGTCAACAACGTCTGCTCGCAAACCAACGGCAGCCAGAGCGGCTCGATGGCTCGTTCCACCTCCAAACTGGCGGAGAGGAGGGAGAGTTTGCACCAGGAATGTCCGGGCTCTTCCAGCAAAGGCAAAACTGTCGTAGACTTGGACGGCGACAAAGCGGCTCCGGCCAACGCGGCGTTTTTAGCCACCGAGGCGCCGTCGTAACGGCCGCCGGGCGGCGCTCGGAACGTTTCCACGCCGGTTGTATTTTAAGCTTCACTACTATTGTCTATTTTTAAGATCCAGATGGTTTAAAGAAAAAAAAAAATATTTTTTTAATCTGTATACAGTTCTTGCATTCTTAAACTATTTTGTTTCGATATATTAAATATAAGTGTGTGATTTGCAAGATTTTTTTACTGGTTCTTTTCTAGCATACACCTCTGGTTATTGAGTAGCTAAACTGGGCAAAATGCACAATTTTTTTTTTCATTTGGTCACCAACCAGCAGCAAAATTGTCCTCTCAGGATCCTCGGATTTCCTTTCTCACGGCAGAGTCGCTTCACAGCTTCGAATCTTCGTCTTTTCCGGGAACGATTCGTTAGAAAAAGGGACGAGTTTCTCAATATCGAGTTATTTTCTGACCACGGGTACGTTGTGTACGCGCCGCTCACGAAAGAAGTAAAATTAGTAGAGGTTCCCCAAAGAAATGATCTAAATCAATTTTTTAAAGTATAGATATTCGGAAAGGAAAAGTTGAAATTCGACACATTTCACTGTGCTATGCTGAAGGTGGTTTTTTTTTTTTTTTTTTTCCTATTTTGTCAATAAATTGGTTAATTGAGGAGCCACAAATGAAGATTTCCGTGTCCCGGGTGGGATTTTCTATCCAATTTCTGTATTAATGCATGAAGTGTGATGTAAATGGCGGAGAGATGAATTATATGAATGTTTCTGGTCGTTCTAAGGCAAAAGTTCGAATATTGAGATGTTCCTCTTGTTTCACGGGATGTTGTCAAATCGCCACGGGCCCAAAATGGAGGTTTTTAAACAGATTTTACAAAAACTATGAGGAGTTAAGTGACCTCAACTAAACGATGTTGCTTCTTCCGTCCTTTTGGGGGATTTTTTGCGTTATTTCGATACTTGACAAAACGAGAAAACGTAAATATCTCATTTACGCAACCCCAAGAAATGGAACGTGAAAGGAAAATTAACTGAGCGACCGGCTTGTGTCTTTTTAAGGTTAATTTAGCAATTAACGGGAAAAGAAGTGGGTTTTTTTCGTACTATTATCCCTTGAACGGACTCAAAATTCTCTCTCCTGTTTGGATGTGAAAGAACGAACCGAGGAAATTAAGCGGCGGCCAAGCCAAAGCAATTAAATTCTGGATTTTCGTAGAGTTATTCTTACTAATTGCGAAATTCCGAGGCGTCTTTTGGCGTTTCTGTGACGCGGGGATTTGCTGAGGCCTCTGGTTTTGTTCTCGAGCATCAATGGAGGAAAAAATAATTTGAGGGATTCTGTTATTGGGTATATTTGTGAGACTGGGATCAGATTATGCAGATATAATTCTGTTTTATTACCAAAAAAAAAAAAAAAAAAAAGGAACCGGATGGTTCTTCTTTTGTCGATATTGGTGATTTCCCTGGATTTTTTAATCACATTTTTGCCTCCCAGGGACACAAACTCATCACTCCTGAGGTGCAACCGCACCTACGATCGCTAATTTAAAATGTTTTTGTAATTCTTCGCCTCTGCCAGAGAACGAATTCCTTCGTCTTCGGCCACAAAATGATATTCGGCAATTTGAAAACGATTTTCTTAATTACAACAGCCCGATTGCTCCGAGTGGCTCCACCCGCCTGGCCATTAAATCCCTTTAGTGAGAACATCTTGCGATTTTCTGCCAGTAACAATTTCTCTCGTGCCCCTTTATTTGGTTGGGATGTGTTAAAATATGAAAATATTTGGTTTGGACCCGATGAACACGAAAATATTTGGTTCGTACATATTAAAATATGAAAACATTTGCGTCGTGTGCGTTCAACTATGAAAATATCTGGGTTGTATGTCTTAAAATATGAAAATATTTGGGTTGGACGTCTTAGGATGTGAAAATATTTGGGTTGTTTGTGTCCAAATATGAAAAGATTTGGGTCATACGTGTTAACATATGAAAAGATTTGGATTGTATGCGTTCAAATATGAAAATATTTGGGTCGGACGTGTTAAAATATGAAACCAATTGGGTCGTCTATGTTCAAATATGAAAATATTTGGTTCGGACATGTTAAAATACGAAAGTTTTGTGTCGCTGAGCAGCACCAGGTGGGGTTTTGGGGCCTGTAGCTGCAAATCCTGGATTTTGACGCTTTTTAGCGTGTTTGTACCCAAAACGGTTGTCACAAAAGCCTAAATTACCTTTTTTTTTTTGCTCCCTGGACCGCGGTTCGTTCCGTAGCTGCGGTTTCGGCGTCTTCTCAGGTTCTGCGTCTTAATTTTGAGGAGAAAACCAGGGTGTCAAAACCAGGACGAGCGTCGTCCTCGCCCGCGGGCAACAGCGGGGCCGTCCAGAATTTAAATATTTTCCCCCTTAGAAACGGAATTTGCGGTTTCGTGCGTTTCTCCGGGTTGTTTGAAGAGGCCGAGGTTGGACCAGGTGACGCTTTTGGTCCCGGCCTACCCGGTAATCTGAGCTTAACTCCTCACGTCTCTGCCGTAGAATCGTAAAAAGGCGGGAAGCTGTTTCTGAGGTAATTATCCCTTCAGAAAACGGGAAAAAAAATGGGGGAATTTCCCAGAAAAAATCGTAACCGCTGGTTCAAAGGCCAACGTGAGGGTGACGCCGGAGGGTTGCGTTCCTTTCACCACCATCTTTCGGGGCATCGGCCTCTCCTGGTTGAACATTTTGGAAGTTTGGAGGAACCTCAACTTTTCCACAACAGCAGGGACGTAACAGATTTAATTTCCGCTCCCCCCCCCGCCGCCTTAGAAACAGAATTTGCGGTTTTGTGCGTTTCTCCGGGTTGTTTTAAGCGGTTGAGGTGGGAGCAGGCGACCCTTTTGGTCCCGGCCTACCCGGTAGTCTGAGCTTAACTCCTGTCATAGAAGCATAAAAAGGCGGGAAACTATTTATGAAGTTATTGTTCCTTCAGAAAATGGAAGAAAATGGGGAATTGAATGTTTGGGGGGGGGTTTTGGGGACCCCTGGGTGTTTGAGGGGGGCCCTGCAGCACCCATGGGTGTCTGGGGGGGTTTTGGGGACCCCTGGGTGTTTGGGGGTCCCTGCAGCACCCATGGGTGTTTGGGGGGGTTTTGGGGACCCCTGGGTGTTTGGGGGGGTCCCTGCAGCACCCATGGGTGTTTGGGGGGGTCTTGGGGACCCCTGGGTGTTTGGGGGGTCCCTGCAGCACCCATGGGTGTTTGGGGGGGTCTTGGGGACCCCTGGGTGCTTGCGGGCGCCCTACAGCACCCATGGGTGTTTGGGGGGGGTTTTGGGGACCCCTGGGTGTTTGGGGGGTCCCTGCAGCACCCATGGGTGTCGGGGGGGTTTTGGGGACCCCTGGGTGTTTGGGGGGGCCCTGCAGCACCCATGGGTGTTTGGGGGGGGGTTGGGGACCCCTGGGTGTTTGGGGGGGCCCTGCAGCACCCATGGGTGTCTGGGGGTGTCTCAGGGACCCCTGGGTGTTTGGGGTCCCCTGCAGCACCCATGGGGGTTTTGGGGACCCCTGGGTGCTTGCGGGCGCCCTACAGCACCCATGGGTGTTTGGGGGGGTGTCTCAGGGACCCCTGGGTGTTTGGGGGGGCCCTGCAGCACCCATGGGTGTCTGGGGGGGCGTTGGGGACCCCTGGGTGTTTGGGGGGGCCCTGCAGCACCCATGGGTGTCTGGGGGGGTTTTGGGGACCCCTGGGTGTTTGGGGGGGTTTTGGGGACCCCTGGGTGTTTGGGGGGCCCTGCAGCACCCATGGGTGTTTGGGGGGGTTTTGGGGACCCCTGGGTGTTTGGGGGGGCCCTGCAGCACCCATGGGTGTTTGGGGGGGTTTTGGGGACCCCTGGGTGTTTGGGGGGCCCTGCAGCACCAATGGGTGTCTGGGGGGGTTTTGGGGACCCCTGGGTGTTTGGGGGGGCCCTGCAGCACCCATGGGTGCCAAGGCTCGGGAGTGGGTGCTGCCGAATTCCCCAGGTTTCTCCCCCCCCATCAACGGTCCCATTCACCCGCCCACCCATGGGTGCTGCTGGGCTTTGCTGAGTCAGCGCATTGCTCGGCTGCTTGAGGGGGGAACCCAGGCGTCCGGGAGGCCCTGGTTGTGCTACGGGGGGGGCCCAGGGGTGCTTTGGGGGTCCCACAGGGCGGTCACAGTGTCCCTGTGTCCCCCATATTGTCCCCGTGTCCCCCATATTGTCCCTGTCCCCCCCAGTGTCCCCATTGTCCTTGTCCCCCCCATATTGTCCCTGTCCCCCCCGCAGTGTCCCCCAATGTCCTTGTCCCCCCCATATTGTCCACGTCCCCCCCAGTGTCCCCCAATGTCCTCGTCCCCCCCATATTGGCCCTGTCCCCCCCCAGTGTCCCCCCCCAGTGTCCCTGTCCCCCCCAGTTTCCCTGTCCCCCCCTAGTGTCCCTGTCCCCCCCATATTGTCCCTGTTCCCCCCACTGTCCCCATTGTCCTCGGCCCCCCCATATTGTCCCTGTCCCCCCCGCAGTGTCCCCCCCATTGTCCCTGTCCCCCCCATATTGTGCCTGTCCCCCCCATTGTCCCTGTACCCCCATATTGGCCCTGTCCCCCCCAGTGTCCCCCAATGTCCTCGTCCCCCCCATATTGTCCATGTCCCCCCCAGTGTCCCCCAATGTCCTTGTCACCCCCATATTGTCCCTGTCCCCCCCGCAGTGTCCCCATTGTCCTTGTCCCCCCCATATTGTCCCTGTCCCCCCCATGTTGTGCCTGTCCCCCCCATTGTCCCTGTACCCCCATATTGTCCATGTCCCCCCCAGTGTCCCCCAATGTCCTCGTCCCCCCCATATTGTCCATGTCCCCCCCACAGTGTCCCCCAACGTCCTCGTCCCCCCCATATTGTCCCTGTTCCCCCCCAGTGTCCCTGTCCCCCCCATATTGTCCCTGTTCCCCCCCAGTGTCCCCGTCCCCCCCCAATGTCACCACTCTCCATCCCACACAATTTTCCGCTGAATCCCCCAAATTCCCCAAATTCCCTTTTTTATTTGGGGGGGGGGGTGTGACAAACCCATGACAAGGAACCTCTTGTGTCCCCCCCCGCCCACGCCGAGGGGGGGCGACATCTGGTGACATTTGCTGAGTCGGCGTGGGCTGGAGCGCCCGGACGCCTGGGTCCTCTTTTAGGGGGGGCCCGGATGCCTGGGTCCCCCCGGTTTTATGTGCCCCCCCCCCAAGCAGGGACGTCCCAGGAGAGCGGCGGAGCCGGAGGGAGAGGCTGCAGGTTTTGGGGTGCAGGGGGGGCCCCCCATAGGGTTGGGGGTTTTTTTTTGGGGGGGGGGGCAACTAGGGGGGGTCTGGGGAGAGAAATTGGGGGGGTCTAGGGGGGAATTGGAGGGGGTTTGGGGGGGGAGATGGGGTTTTGGGGTGCAGGGGCCCCCCCAACTGCAGGGGGAAATTTGGGGGGGTTGAGGAGAAATTGGGGGGGTCTGGGGTGGGAGAATGGGGGTTTTTGGGGGGACAGTGGGGGGGTTGGGGGGACAATTTGGGGGGTTTGGGGGCGCAATGGGGGTTTTGGGGTGAAATTCGGGGGCTGTAACGGGGGGGGTGGGTATCTGTCCCCCCCCATTTTCAGGAGCGGAGGCACCAGCTGTGTCACCCCCCGGACCCCAGTGTCACCCCCAGGACCAGGGGACCCTCCTTGTGTCCCCCCCGACATGGAGGTGAGGGACAGATCCTGCCCCCCCCGCCTTGTCCCCCCGCTGTCCTCCCTTGTCCCAAATTGTTCCCCCTTTGTCCCCCCACTATCCCTCCCCTTGTGCCCATTGTCCCCCCCTTGTCCCCAATTGTCCCCACCCCTTTGTCCCCCCACATTTCCCCCGCCTTGTCCCCCATTGTTCCAAATGTCACCCCCCTTGTCCCCCCACTGTGCCCCCCTTGTCACCACCTCCATTGTTCCCACCCCATTGTCCCCCCCATATTGTCTCCCCCCTTGTCTCCCCATTGTCCCCCCCATCCTCACCCCCATTGTCCCCACCCCATTGTCCCCCCATATTGTCCCCGCCTTGTCCTCCCCATTGTCCCCCCATTGTCCCCACCCCCATTGTCCCACCCCCACTGTCCCCCCCATATTGTCCCCCCACATTGTCCCCACCCCATTGTCCCCTCCCATTGTCACCCCAGGAGGAGCTGGACACGTCCCCCTCCCGGGGGGTGGCCGGTGTCACTGTCACCCGTGACCGTCACGGCCTCATCGTCACCCAGGCGCCCAAATCCCTGCGGCTGCGCCCAGGTGGGGACACCCCTGATCCCGCCGTGTCCCCGGGGGGTGACACTGCGCTGACCCCCGCCCTGTGCCCCCAGGGGACCGGCTGCTGAGCGCCCGCGTGTTCTTCGAGGGGACCCCCCCCGAGGAGGTGACGCGGGTGCTGGAGGGGGCCGGGGGCTGCCGGGTGTCCCTGCGCGTGCGGCGGCCGGTGACAAGGGACACGGGGGACAAGGGACAGCGCGGGACGGTCACCAGGCTGGTGGGGCCCTATGGATTTGGCGGGGTCCCTATGGATTTGGGTGGTCCCTATGGATGTGGGGGAATCCTATGGGTGCTGGGGGTCCCTATGGGTGCTCGAGGGGTCCCTATGGAGGGTGACACAGGTGACAAGGGACAGTGGGGGACAGTGACCAGGCTGGTGGGTCCCTAGAGAGGGTCCCTATGGATTTGAGGGGTCCGCATGGATTTTTTGGGGGGTCCTATGGGTGCTGGGGGTCCCTATGGGTGCTGGGGGGTCCCTATGGAGGGTGACACAGGGGACAAGGGACACGGGTGACAAGGGACAGCAGGGGATGGTCACCAGGCTGGTGGGGCCCTATGGGTGGTCCCTATGGATGTGGGGGGTCCTATGGGTGCTGGGGGGGGTCCCTATGGAGGGTGATAAGGGACATGGGGGACAAGGGACAGGGTGGGATGGTCACCAGGCTGGTGGGGCCCTATGGATTTGGCGGGGTCCCTATGGATTTGGGGGGTCCCTATGGATGTGGGGGAATCCTATGGGTGCTGGGGGTCTCTATGGGTGCTCGAGGGGTCCCTATGGAGGGTGACACAGGTGACAAGGGACAGTGGGGGACAGTGACCAGGCTGGTGGGTCCCTAGAGAGGGTCCCTATGGATTTGAGGGGTCCGCATGGATTTTTTGGGGGGTCCTATGGGTGCTGGGGGTCCCTATGGGTGCTTGAGGGGTCCCCATAGAGGGTGACACAGGTGACAAGGGACACGGGTGACAAGGGACAGCAGGGGATGGTCACCAGGCTGGTGGGGCCCTATGGGTGGTCCCTATGGATGTGGGGGGTCCTATGGGTGCTGGGGGTCCCTATGGAGGGTGACACAGGTGACAAGGGACAGTGACCAGGCTGGTGGGTCCCTAGAGAGGGTCCCTATGGATTTGAGGGGTCCGCATGGATTTTTTTGGGGGTCCTATGGGTGCTGGGGGTCCCTATGGGTGCTGGGGGGTCCCTATGGAGGGTGACACAGGTGACAAGGGACATGGGGGACAAGGGACAGCGGGGGATGGTCACCAGGCTGGTGGGGCCCTATGGATTTGGCGGGGTCCCTATGGATTTGGGGGGTCCCTATGGATGTGGGGGAATCCTATGGGTGCTGGGGGTCCCTATGGGTGCTCGAGGGGTCCCTATGGAGGGTGACACAGGTGACAAGGGACAGTGGGGGAAGTGACCAGGCTGGTGGGTCCCTAGAGAGGGTCCCTATGGATTTGGGGGGTCCCTATGGATTTTCTGGGGTGTCTTATGGGTGCTGGGGTTCCCTATGGGTGCTCGAGGGGTCCCTATGGAGGGTGACACGGGTGACAAGGGACAGCAGGGGATGGTCACCAGGCTGGTGGGGCCCTATGGATGGTCCCTATGGATGTGGGGGGGTCCTATGTGTGCTCAGGGGTTCCCTATGGGTGCTGGGGGTCCCTATGGACTTGGGGTGATTGGGGAGTCCCGATGGATTTTGGGGGTGTCCCTATAGATGTGAGATGCCGGGGGGCCCCTATCAATGCTGGAGGGTCCCTATGGACGTGGGACATTTGGGGGAGTCCCTATGGATTTCTGGGGGGTCCCTATGGATGGGGGGTGAATACTTGGGAGTCCCTGTGGATTTTGGGGGGGTTCCTACAGATGTGGGACATTTAGGGGCATCCCTATAGATGTGGGACGTTTAGGGGGGGTCCCTATGGATTTTGGGGGGAGTCCCTATAGATGTGGGGTGCTTGGGGGGTCACTATGGGTGCTGGGAGGTCCCTATAGATGTGGGACGTTTGGGGGTGTCCCTATAGATGTGGGGGTGCTCAGGGGGGTTTCTATGGGTGCTTGGGGGTCCCTAAGGATTTTGGGGGGGGTCCCTATAGATGCTGGGGTGTCCCTGCAGATGTGGGGTACTTAGGGTGGTCCCTATGGATTTTGGGGTGTCCCTATAAATGTGGGGTGTTCAGGGAGTCCTTACGGATACTTGGGGTGTCCTTATGGTTTTTGGGGGGTCCCTATAGTTGTGGGGTGCTTGGGGGGGCCACTATGGGTGCTGGGGGGTCCCTACGGATGTGGGACTTTCGAGTGGTCCCTATGGATTTTTGGGGGTGTCCCTATGGATGTGGGGGTGCTCAGGGGGTCTCTATGGATACTTGGGGGTCCCTACGGATTTTTGGGGGATCCCCATGGACTTTCCCCCCCCCAGCTCCCCAAACTGCTGTCGAGCCGCATCGTCGCTGAACCAGCCCCGAGCGTCACCGAACCGGCCCCGACTGTCCCCAAACCGTCCCCACCTGCCCCCCCGCGCCGCGTGACGGTGAAGGAAGCGGCTGCCGGCAAAACCGCGGCCATGGCGTCACCACCAGCCACCCCGGAGAGCCCCCGCGACGCCCCCAAAGTACCAGAGGGACCTGGAGCCGCTGCCAAACGTCCCCAAATTAACGCGGGAGGTGGCGCCGAGCGCAAGGACGGGGCGACCAAACCCAAAGCGCCGGAACCCACGTTCGGCGCCATTCGCGTCCCCTCCATCGCCATCGCTGTCCCCAGCGCCGCCGTCGAGCTCGTCCCCGAGTTCGGTGCCGCCAAAGCGGAGGCGCCGGCGCGAGTGGAGCCGCGGCCGAGCTTCCCGGCGCCACCAGCCATTGACATCGCGGTGCCGCACGTGGAGCTGGGCCTGGCGCTGCCGGACGCGCCCGCGGTGCCGCCCGCGGTGCCGCCCGGGTTCGCCGAAGGGCTGCGCAAGCTCAGCCTGGAGCTGGAACCCACTGCGGCGGTGCCGGCGCTGGAAATCGCCCCCCCGGTGCCGGTGCCGCTCAGCAGGGACGGCAAAGCCAAAGCTGCCAAATTCACCCTGCCACGGGTCGGCTTGGCCATCGCCAAATTCAAAACGGGCGGCGCGTCCCCCCCAGCATCACCTCCGGCATCTTTAGAACCGGTTTTAGCACCGGGTGGCGGCGTCAAGCTCAAAATCCCCAAATTGTCCCTGGCGCCTTTCGGTGACAGTGACACTGGGACGAAGCCGCGGCCGCCGCGCTCGGGGGGGTCATTACCCAAATTCCTCGCCGGGCCGGAATCGGGTGCTGGGGTGAAATTGCCCAAATTCGGAGGATCCAGCCCTGATATCCGTGGCGGCGGCAGCGGCACCAAAACGCTGCGGCGCGGCGGGAGCGCCGAGAGTTTGGTGCTCGCCGCGGTGGGGAGGAAGGTGACAGAGGGTCCCGGCGCCACGTGGTTGAAGGCGAAGGCCAAGGGGGCGCAAGCGCTGACCCCCCAATTCACCG
The DNA here is from genome assembly GCF_036013445.1 of Caloenas nicobarica. Classification (NCBI taxonomy): domain Eukaryota; kingdom Metazoa; phylum Chordata; class Aves; order Columbiformes; family Columbidae; genus Caloenas; species Caloenas nicobarica. The sequence goes on from NC_088281.1 coordinate 909,529, forward strand.
CGGGTTTTGCCGCCAAGCGCCGGGACCGTCCGCTCGACGGGAAGATGCCGAAACCCTTGAAGGTGCCAGCGTTGGAGTTGGCACCGCCGGGGATGGACGAGAGCGGCGAGAAGGAGGCGGGACAGCGTTTCGGGGTGAAATTGCCCAAATTCGGTGCCGGTTTGGCTGGGTCGGTGAAGGTGAAGGAGAAAGGAGGCGCTGAGCCGGGGGGGGATCCTGTTGGGTGCGTCAACGGTGAAGCCCAGGGCAAGATTTGGCGGTGGGTGCCCAAAGTGGGGTTCACCCCCCCGGAGGCGCCCAAAGCTCGGCCTAAAGCGGGGTCCCCCCCGGTGTCCCCTAAAACCCGGCCTAAGGTGGGGGTTGCCCCTCAGGGCTCCCCCCCAAAGCCGCGATTCCCCGACGTCGAGCTCTGTCCCGATGCGACGGTGACGACCGCGGTGACCCCGAAATTCCATTTTGGGGGGACCCCAAAATTCCAGCTGCCCAAGCTGGTGCTGAGTCCCCAGCCCTGCGAGTGGTGACGCCCCCGAGCACGATGGGTTTTGGGGACCCCCTGAGCAAATGACGGGGCCGCAAAGCACCGCTCGCTCCCCAAAACCCTCTTGAACCCCCCCAAAAAACCCCAATTTGGCTTTTTGTGGGGAGGAGTTTGCAGCGCTTTTTTTGGCCAGTTTTTGCCAGTTTTTCATATTAACTGGGGAAGGTGGGGCACAACCCCGACCCTTTGGCTTTTGGCTCAGCTGGAATAAACATTAACCTGCCAAAAAAACAAGCTCTGAGTGGCTCTGTGGGGTTTGGGGCACTTAGGATGGGTTTTAAGGGGCTTAGGATGGCGTTTGGGGGGCTTAGGATGGGTTTTAGGGGGCTTAGGATGGGTTTTAGGGGGCTTAGGATGGGTTTTAAGGGGCCAGGGATGGGTTTGGGGGGACTTGAAATAGATTTTGAGGGGTTTAAGGAACCAGGGCTGGGCTTTAGGGGGCTTAGGATGGGGCTTGAGGGGCTTAGGATGAGTTTTGGGGGGCTTGGGATGGGTTTGGGGGCTTTTAGGGGCCTTAGGATGGGTTTTAAGGGGCTTAGGGTGGGTTTTGGGGCTTTTAGAGGCCTTAGGATGAGGTTTAAGTGGCTTAGCCAGAGCTGGGTTTTGGGGGACCAGGGGTGGGTTTTGGGGGACCAGGGTGGGTTTTGGGGGGCTTAGGATGGGTTTAAGGGGGCTTAGGATGGGTTTTGGGAGGGCTTGAAATAGGTTTTAAAGGACCAGGGCTGCGTTTTAGGAGGGTTAGGATGGGTTTCAGGGAGGTTAGGATGGGGTTTGGGGCTTTTAGGAGCCTCAGGATGGGTTTTGTGGGGGCCAGAGCTGGGTTTTGGGGGACCAGGGGCGGGTTTTGAGGGGCTTAGGATGGGTTTTGGGAGGGTTAGGATGGGTTTCGGGGGTCTTAGGATGGGTTTAAAGGGGCTTAGGCTGGGTTTTGGGGCTTAGGCTGGGTTTTGGGGCAGTTTGTCATGGGTTTTCAGGTGATGTGATGGGTTTTGGCGGGGCCGGGGCTGGATTTTAGCACATTAGGCTAAGTTTTAAGAGGCTTAGGCTCAGTTTGGGGGCTTTTAAGAGCCTTAAGTTTTAAGGGGCTTAGGATGAGTTTTAGGGGGCTTAAGCTGGGTTTTGGGGGGCTCAGGCTGGGTTTGGGGGCTTAGGCTGGGTTTGGGGGGGGTTTGTGATGGGTTTTCAGGTGATGCGATGTGTTTTGGGGGGGCCTGGGCTGGATTTTAGCGCACTAGGCTGAGTTTTAAGAGCCTTAGGCTGGGTTTTGTGGCCCCAAGCCCCGGCCCAGCCTGCACAGTCGCCGTCCCCAACAGAACATTCCGTCCCGGCGACGCCGGAACCCTCGTGCGTCCCAAACCCCTCCGGGGACGGCGACACCATGGGGACATTGGCCGTGGGCACCGAGCACTACAACGTGGTGGCCACGGTGGGCAAAGGGACGTTCGGCGAGGTCGCCCGGGGCCGGCGCACGAGCACGGGCGAGATGGTGGCCATTAAAATCCTGCGTAACGACGGGCACGGCGGACACGTGGCCAAGAACGAGCTGCGTTTGCTGCGCGCCTTGCGCCGCGCCGGCGCCGACCGGTCGCACGTCGTGCGGTTCCTCGAGTCCTTTGGAGACGCTTCCCGCACCTACTTGGTCTTCGAGCTCCTCCAGCAAAACCTCTTCGACTTCCAGAAGCAAAACAACTTCTCGCCGCTGCCCGTCCGGCACATCCGCACCATCGCCACGCAGGTTTTGGTGGCGCTGGTCAAGCTGAAGGAGCTTTCCATCATCCACGCTGACCTCAAGCCGGAGAACATCATGCTCGTCGACCACGCGCGGTTCCCATTCCGCGTCAAACTCATCGATTTCGGCTCAGCCAGCGTCTTCGCCGAGGTTCGCCACGTCGAGGACCCGTACATCCAATCGCGCTTCTACCGTGCGCCGGAGATCCTGCTGGGTTTGCCGTTCTGCGAGAAGGTGGACGTGTGGTCGCTGGGCTGCGTGTTGGCCGAGCTGCACTTGGGTTGGCCGCTCTACCCTGGTGCCGACGAGCACGACCAGGTGCGGTACATCTGCTCCACGCTGGGGCTGCCGCGCAGCGAGCTGCTGCGGGTGGCGCGCAAGGCGCCGTCGTTCTTCTGCCGCGTACCGCATCCCGCTGGGTCGTGGCAGCTCAAAGCACCGGGCGAGGAGGCGCCGGCGCGGGCGGAGAGGAGGAAATTCGTCTTCTCCTCGTTGGACCAGTTGGCCGTCGTCAACATCCGCCCGGCGCCGGATCCCAACCGCGAGGCGCTGGCCGAGCGCTGCGACCTGCGCGGGATGGTGGAGCTGGTCAAGAGGATGTTGACGTGGGACTCGCACAAGCGCATCGGCCCCAGCGCCGCGCTCAGACATCCCTTCATCTCCCTGCAGCAGCTCAAGGCCAGTTTCGGGGCCACCGGCTACTACCGGGTTTGCCAAGAGGATTTGAAAGCGTCTCGGATCGTCCCCAGTGTCCAAAGTGCCGTCGAGAAGATGGAGGGGCTGAGGTTGGGAGAGGCGGTTGGGGACTATCACCAACGGGACGGTCGCCGAGGGAACGGAGGCGGCAGCGCATGGAGCCGGCAGCAGCGCCAGGGCGGCGAGGGCGGGAGCTCAACGGTGCCGGGGGGACGCGAGAGGTGGCTCCGTGGCACGGAGCACGGAGCCGGACGGCCGCACGTGGCACCCGATGGGCAGGTACGGGTAGGGGGACACCAGGGGACAGGGGGGTTTGGGGTCCCTGGTGTCCCCAAATCTTGGGTGCTGAGGGTCCCCATGTCCCCAAATCACGGGTGCTCAATGTCCCTGGTATCCCCTAATCTTGGGTGCTTGGGGTCCCTGGTGTCCCCAAATCTTGGGTACTCGGGGTCCCTGGTGTCCCCACGTCATGGGTGCTTGGGGACATTGGGTGCTTGGGGACCCTGGTGTCCCCAGATCATGGGTGCTCAGTGTCCTGGTGTCCCCAAATCTTGGGTGCTCAGAGTCCCTGGGGTCCCCATGTCACAAGTGCTCGGGGACATTGGGTGCTTGGGGACCCTGGTGTCTGCTAATCTTGGGTGCTCATGGTCCCCATGTCCCCAAATCATGGGTGCTCAGTGTCCTGGTGTCCCCAAATTTTGGGTGCTCAGGGTCCCTGGGTGCTCAAGCTCCCTGGTGTCCCCAAATCATGGGTGCTCAGGGTCCCTGTGTCCCCATGTCATGGGTGCTCAATGTCCCTGGTGTCCCCAAATCTTGGGTGCTCATGGTCCCTGTTCCCCCTCCCACGGGTGCTCCTCTCCACCGCAGAGACCCCTGGTGACGCCGTGTGACTCCGACCCCCCCGGTGTCGCCCCCGTCCCCGAGGACAAACCCCGGGGACCCGCCTGGGACCCTCCCGGTGTCACCGGCACCCAAAGCCCAGCGCCAAACCAGCAGCACCGCTGAGGCCCCAGAAACCGCCAAAACTCACCCAAAACCTTCCTCCTCCTCACCTCCCGCCGCCAAAAACGCCAGTGGAGGAGAACGTCGCCAGGACGGGCTGCACCGCGCACTCCCGGCACCATTTAATAAATCATTTACTGACAGCCGAGCGTTTGGTCTGACTCTTTGCCGGGATGGCGTTCGGCATCGTCCTCATCCCCTTGCCTCAATTACAGTGGCATAAAATCCACCAAAACCTCGTTTTTTCTCTCGTTTTTTTTTTTTTTCTTTCTTTGCGGCCGGATCCGGCGCAACCGGCACTTACGGTTCACGGGAGCCGCAGACGTTCTCCCAGCGCTCGGTGTCGCCGATGTCCACGCTGTACTGGGAGCTCCAGTCCCGCTCGAAAACCCCCTGGAGCTGCTCGCCGACGGTGCTGGCGCCGCCTCCGCCCCCCGTTTGCTTCACCACCAGCGCCGACCCCGCCGTCCGCTCGAAATAGTCACCGGACCAGTTGGACGTGCCTGTAAAAAGAGATTTTTTTCAGTAAAAACTCAAAGAAACAGCCCCCAAACCCGCCCGTATACCCACCGATATACGCCGCCTTCTCCGTCACCATGTACTTGTTGTGGTTGACGCGGGCGTAGGGGATTCGCGCTTGCGCCGCGCTCGCCGGCACCACGAAAAGCCGCTGCGGCGAAGGGAAAATACCGTCACCCACCAAAAAAAGCCACCGACCGGTGCCGCCGCGGTCGGCGCGGTACCCACCACCTCCACGCTGTAGCGGGTGCGGTTGTCGGCGAGGGCGGCGAGGGACCGGAGGAAGGGGAACATGGCGGCGCGGCTGTGGCGCCAACAACCCGCCAGCAGCCGCACGGCGACCCCGCGCTCGAAGGCAGCGGCGCGGAGGCGGTTGTCAATGGCCGGCCAGAATCTGCGGGGGGAACAGCAGAGAATGGGAGAATGGCCGGGGTTGGAAGGGACGCACAAGGATCATGGAGTTTCCCCTCATCAAAATCTCCTCAGGGCTCAAAGTGGCCCCAAAATCACCTCAGGGCTCCAAATGGCGCCAGAATCACCTCAGGGGTCAAAATGGCGCCAGAATCACCTCAGGGTCAAAATGGCGCCAGAATCACCTCAGGGCTCAAAATGGCACCAGAATCACCTCAGGGCTCAAAATGGCGACAGAATCACCTCAGGGTCAAAATGGGACCAGAATCGCCTCAGGGTCAAAATGGCCCCAAAATCACCTCAGGGTCAAAATGGGACCAGAATCACCTCAGGGTCAAAATGGCGCCAGAATCACCTCAGGGCTCTGAATGGCACCAGAATTGCCTCAGGGTCAAAATGGCCCCAAAATCACCTCAGGGTCAAAATGGCCCCAAAATCACCTCAGGGTCAAAATGGGACCAGAATCACCTCAGGGTCAAAATGGCCCCAAAATCACCTCAGGGCCCAAAATGGCGCCAGAATCACCTCAGGGCTCCAAATGGTGCCAAAATCACCTCAGGGCCCAAAATGGCGCCAGAATCACCTCAGGGCTCAAAGTGGCCCCAAAATCGCCTCAGGGCTCCGAATGGCGCCAGAGGGGTGCCAGGGTCACCTCATGACAAGACAGACCTTGTCCCAGGTGCAGAATCTGGCACTTGCCCTTGTTGAACCTCCCGCGGTTGGCGATTGCCCAGTTCTCCGGTTTCTCCAGATCCCTCTCAGGGCCTCTCTGCCCTCCAGAGTGTCGACAGCTCCTCCTCATTTTGTGTCATCAGCAAAATTTCTGAGCGATCCCTCGAGTCCTGAGTCTAAATCGTTTATAAAGACATTGCAGAGCGCTGGGCCCAAGATGGATCCTGTGGTGACCGGTCAGAGCCCGACATGACCCATTGACTAGAACCCTTTGAGCCAATTGAGAAACACCGCCAAAATTTTTACTAAAATCCCAAAGGATCACGACGCCGCGCTGGCTGCGTCGTCCTTCAGGCGTTTTTCAATAACTCCCAGAATAACCCCAAAAGGAGTTTGGCAAACGGGGTCACGGTTGGGGGTACGAACCCTCTCGTCCAGGAGAATATTGTGAGAAACGCTATCAAAATCTTTACCAAAATCCCAAAAGATCCCATCGACAGGTTCCCTTGGTCAACTGGGCGCGTACACTTGTCGCAGAACAAAATTAAGTTTGACAAGCAAGACTTTCCCCTCAAGACCTCGCGCTGGCTGCGTCGTCCTTCAGACGTTTTTCAATAACTCACGAATTTCGGCAAACGGGGGGAGTACGAACCTTTCGGGGCGGGAGAACTCGGTGGTGGGGAGGTAACTCATGACGGCCACGTCGATAAATTCGGCGGCGGCGTCGATGACGCCGAGGAGGGCGGCGAGGTCGGCGGTGCGGCCGGCGGCGCAGAGGGGCGGCGGCGAGCTCTGCCGAAATCAAAATATCCGCCTTTAATTAAACCCCGTGGGTTTATTCCATAAACACGACAACCGGGGCGAGCGACCGGGAGCTCTCGCTGCTAAAAACTGCCTGAGTGGCAACGATTTTTAACTAATTGCTGATAATTACTAACTTACTGATCAGTGATTAGTATTAATTACCAATTTAAGTTTTATATCGGTCATTTAGTGTAAGGAAACGGGGGCTAAATAGAATTAATTACCTCAAACTATAAGGCCGTGCGGTTTTTAATACCATACCCGCCTCACGTGACTTAGCGGACCAAATTTGCAGAAATCTTAAGCTTTACGCTGGAAAGTTCTGCTCGCGTTTACCAAAATTGTGTCTATTTAATGAAAACAAAAGTGGTTGTGGTGAATATCTGAGAGATGAGGCCTGGTTTGGGCACTTTATTGAGAGAAATGGAATGTGCTCAGGTAAAATGAGGCCTTCAAGGCCTACACGAAGCTACAGGCCATCATGGACACCTGGTTTTTGGACTTTATTGAGAAAAAATGGAATGTACTCAGGTAAAATGAGGCCTTCAAGGCCTACACGAAGCTACAGGCCATCATGGACACCTGGTTTTTGGACTTTATTGAGAAAAAATGGAATGTACTCAGGTAAAATGAGGCCTTCAAGGCCTACACGAAGCTACAGGCCATCATGGACACCTGTTTTTTGGACTTTATTGAGAAAAAATGGAATTTACTCAGGTAAAATGAGGCCTTCAAGGCTACATGAGGCTACAGGCCATCATGGACACCTGGTTTTTGGGCTTTATTGAGAAAAAATGGAATGTACTCAGGTAAAATGAGGCCTTCAAGGCCTACACAAAGCTACAGGCCATCACGGATGTACAAGACAAGGCCTGTTTTGCACTTTATCGAGAAAAAAATGAATTTATTCAAGCGAAACGAAGCCTACATGAAGCCACAGGTCACCATGGACACCTGCGAGATGAGGCCTGTTCTGCATTTTACCGAAAAAACCCATAATTTAGGCATAATAAGGCCCTACAGAACCATTTTGGTTGGAAGAGACTCTCGAGATCATCGAATCCAACTGTTAACCTCATTAAATAATTAGTGAACTTTGCCATCGAGCTCCGTCAAGTCGTGGAGTGACCTAAAAAGGGCAAATCCCTCATCCGCAGCCACCAAACGGCGGTGACTGCGGCCGTACCGAGAAGTAGACGGCAGCGTCGGTGCCGTTGAGCTTCAGCTCCAGCGGCGTCTCCGCGTTGAAGGCGGTGGAATAATTTGCCGGCCACGGCACCGGGACGGTGGCGCCAGGGACGCCAAGAGCCCAATACGCTTCGAAAATTTTGCCCAAATCTTCGGCCAAGCAGCTGCAGTTGTAGACGGCGGCGCCGAGCTCCTTCACCTGCGGAAAACGCGGCGTTGGGACCCACCAGGCGGTGCCGCCATCGCCTGAGTCTCATCTTACGGCAATCGATGGTTTTGGGGCTGTTCGGCGCCATTTTGGGGCCGTTTGGAGCCGTTTTGGTGCCGTTTGGAGCCACTCACCTGCGTCAAAGACCTCCAGTCCATGTTGGCGCTCCCGACGTAGAGATGGGCACCGTCGACCAGCCAGAATTTGGTGTGCAACACGCCGCCGGTGAGCCGTGGCATGTCCACCACACGCACCGCAGCACCTGCGCGGCCAAAACGTGCGTCTTTCGCGCTCAAAACGCCCTCAAAAGACCAAATCTGGGGGGTTTTTGGTGTCACTCACCGCTCTGCTCCAGCGCTTGGAGGTCGTTCAATGGGGATTTCGCCGCCGGGCGGCTGACGGCAATTCGGACGGCGACGCCGCGGCGGGATAACTGGAGGAGCTCCTTCAGGATTTGTTCACCCTGAATTGGCAAAAAAAGTGGTGGGAATGATTAAAAATGGCGCGAAAGCGGGGGATAGAACCGGGTTTAGCGCCCAGACGGGGCGCGGACCTGGGCGGCCGAGGGTTCGTGCGTCCCCGTGTCCTCGTTGGTCATCGTCCAGTAGAAGGAGGCGACGTCCAGGCTGTGGGTGACGGTCCCCAAAAGGCTCATCCAGGTGGCGAACGTGGAGGGATTCGGCACAAAAGCATCGCCGAACGTCATCCCCTCTGGGATGCTCTCGGCCAGGACGATGCTGTGGGGAGAATTCGGTGACAAAAAGTCCACGGGGAGCGTCACCCACGTCCCCAATGAGTCGGCTTACCGGCATGTGTCACCGCAGGACGCGGCGTCACCGGCATCACCGGCGGCATCACCGCGGAGGGCGGAGCTCAGGCGGACGGTGACGACGATGACGAAGGTGACGACAAAGAGCGGGGGGACAACGGCGCAGAGCGACGCGCGGCGCTGGGTCATCGCCCCCAAATTAAGGGATTGATTCATTTAAGGGATTGAAAACGACCCCAAAATGGAGGAATTAATTAATTTGTGGAGGTAAAGTTACCCCAAAATTAAGGGATTAAATAATTTAGGGGATTTAAAGCCACCCCAAAAAGAAGGAATTAGTTAATCTGGAGGATTTAAAGCCACCCGAAATGAAGGAATTAGTTCATTTATTGCCCTAAGTTACCCAAAATGAAGGAATTAAATAATTTAGGACATTTAAAGGCCCCCAAAATTAAGGAATTGGATCATTTAGAAGAATTAAGGGCCCCCAAAATTAAGGACTGAATTCATTTATGGATACAAAGTTACCCACAATGAAGGAATTAAATAATTTAGGGGATTTAAAGTCACCCCAAAAGAAAGAATGAGTCAATTTATGGGTGTAAGGTTACCCAAAAATAAGGAATTAAATAATTTAGGACATTTAAAGGCCCCCAAAATTAAGGAATTAAATCGTTTAGAAGAATTAAAGGCCCCTCAAATTAAGGAACGAATTAATGTATGGCTGTAAAGTTACCCCAAATTAAGGAGTTAATTAATTTAGGGGATTTAAAGCCACCCCAAATTTTGGGGGGGGGGGGGGTTACCTTGAGCAGGAAGCGGGGGGGCTGCACCCCACAGTCCTCCTGGGGGTCCAGCTGGGGGAGACACACAGAGAATTGGGGTGGGGGACCCCAAACCTGGGTGCCCTCCCCCCATATTGACAGGGCTCCCCATGGGGTACAGGGGCTTGGGTGCCCCAGTTTGGGGTTTCTGGGGTTTTGGGGTGTCCCAGTTTGGAATTTGGGGGGTTTTGGGGTGGTGGGGTGGCCCAGTTTGGGGTTATCGGGTTCTGGGGTGCCCCAGTTTGGGCTTTTGGGGCGGCCCAGTTTGGAATTTGGGAATTTTGGAGGTGCTGGGGTGCCCCAGTTTGGGGTTTTGGGGGTTTTGGGGTGCCCCAGTTTGGGTTTGGGGTGCTGGGGTGGCTCAGTTTGGGGTTATCGGGTTCTGGGGTGCCTCAGTTTGGGGTTTTGGGGTGTCCCAGTTTGGAATTTGGGGGTGCTGGGGGTGCTGGGGTGCCCCAGTTTGGGGGTTTTGGGGTGCTGGGGGAGTGCAGGAAGCTCCGGGGTGCCCCAGTTTGGAATTTGGGGTGGCCCAGTTTGGGGTTTTGGGTTTTTTTGGGGTGCCCCAGTTTGGGTTTTGGGGTACTGGGGTGGCCCAGTTTGGGGTTTAGGGTGCTGGGGTGCCCCAGTTTGGGATTTTGGGGCAGCCCAGTCTGGGGTTTTGGTGCCATTACCTGTTTGTAGGTGCCGTGGGGCTTCATCCCGGCGCGATGCTGGAACACAAAGACCAGGGACACGTTTAGGGCCGAGTTTAGGCCCCGGTTTAAGACCAGGCCAGGTTTAGGATCCCCCCCGGAGCTGTTCCCAGAGCGTCCCTCTGGGTGGCGCGCTCGCTCCTCCAGGCGCTCTATGGTCAACTTCCCCCTTTCCCGCTTCGGCTGCAGCCGCTGCCTAGAGCGGCCCCTCGCCCCATAGGCGCGCTGGGGTGAGGTCACTTCCGGCGCTTCGTGAGGTCTGCTTCCGGTCGGGCCCGGGCCGGCGGGCCGGTGGGCCGGTGGCGGCGGGATGGGGCGCGGGGAGGTGAGGACAGGGGATGTGGGGCAGGATGTGGGGCAGGAGAGGGGCTGCGGGGCTAAAGAGGGGGTGTGGGGCAGGAGGGAAGGGGAGGGGATGTGGGGCAGGCGGATCTGTGGGGCAGGCGAGAAGGGAGGGGGGCAGGCAAGGGTTGTGGGGCAGGAAAAGGGAACAGGAGGATTTGTGGGGCAAGGGGGGGCAGGATGTGGGGGTGTGGGGCAAGGGGAGGGGGCAGGAGGATCTGTGGGGCAGGAGGATCTGTGGGGCAGGAGGAGGGTCGGGGGATGTGTGGGGCAGGAGGAGGGATTGTGGGGCAAAATGGGGGGCAGGAGGGAAGGGGAAGGGGTGTGGGGGGGCCGGGAGGGTGTGTGAGGCAGGAAGGTCTATGGGAAAAGGGGAGAAATGGGGAGGGGATGTGGAGCAAGAAGGGGGGCAGGAGGAAGGGGGGTGGGGCAAAATGGGGGGCAGGAGTGGGTGTGGGGCAGGAGGGTCTATGGGGAAAGGGGGAGGGGATGTGGGGCAAGATGGGGGGCAGGAGAGGGTGTGGGGCAGGAGGGAAGGGGAGAGGGTGGGGGGGCACAGGAAGGTATGTGGGGCAGGAGGGTCTGTGGGGAAAGGGGGGGAAGGGGGATGTGGGGCAAGAAGAGGGGCAGGAGGAAGGGGTGTGGGGCTAAAGGAGGGGCAGGAGGATCTGTGGGGCAGGAAGAAGGGGTGTGGGGCAAAATGGGGAGCAGGAGGGAAGGGTGTGGGGGGGCCAGGAGGATGTGTGGGGCAGGAGGGTCTATGGGGAAAGGGGGATGTGGGGCGAGAAGGGGCGCAGGAGGGTTATGGGGCAGGAGGAGGGTTATGGGGCAGGAGGGAAGGGCCCGGGGGTCCCAGCGGCTGCTCGCCCCCCAGGCAGCTCCCAGTGCCCCCGCATAGCCCGGGCCCCCCATGGCGTCCGTCACGATGGGTGAGTGACACCCCCCCAAAACCCCCACATCACCTCCAAATTGGGTATTTTTACCCCTCAACCCGCCCCTGTTTTCCTCCCGTTTCATCCCACAAACACCCGCAATGAGACAAACCCCCCACTCTCCTTGCTTTATTTCATATTTATTCCCTTTTTTCCCCGTTCTTTCAGCCACGTCCGAGTGGATCCAGTTTTTCAAGGAAGCCGGGATCCCCCCGGGCCCCGCCGTCAACTACGCCGTCATGTTCGTGGACAACAGGTCAGCGACAAGGGGGAAAAAACACCCTAAAAAACCCTGCGTGCAACGGGGAGCAGAGAAATAAATCAATTAACCCCCTCTTTGATTAACCACATTAATTATTCCCCCTGCGCCGAGCTTATTTTTATTTTTATCGCTGGTTTTACGCCATTTTTTCCTTTTTTATGGCCAAAAATTTGGTGTTTTTCCTTTTTATTTCACATTAATTCCTTCTGTCTGGTCATTTTTTCCCTTTTTATGACCAAAAGTTGGATTTTTTCTTCTTTATTTCCCATTGGAGCACCTCCCCAGGTCATTTTTTCCCTTTTTATTTCCCGTTAAATACCTCTCCTAGGTATTTTTTGCCATTTTATAGTCAAAAAAGTTGGGTTTTTCCGTTTTATTTCCTCTTCTGGTCATTTTTCCCCTTTTAACTTCCCATTAAACTCCACATCCTAGGTCATTTTTTCCCTTTTTATGACCAAAAAGTTGATTGTTTTCCCTTTTGTTTCACATTAAATCATCCCCTCCGCTCATCTTTTCCGTTTTTATCATCAAAAAGTTGGTTTTCTTTTTCATTTTTATCGCTGTTTTTATGAGGGCGGCGCTGGCCGAATCCAAGTCGGGGATATCGCGGCACGTCTCTCTCGGGGTTTTAATTAATTGCGGCTCGTAATTAGGGGGACGCCTCATTAAGCTGGGTCTTTTCCTCCCCGCTCAGGATCCAGAAAAACATGTTGCTGGATTTAAACAAGGAAATTATGAACGAATTGGGCATCACGGTGGTGGGAGACATCATCGCCATCCTCAAACACGCCAAGGTCGTCTACCGGCAGGTGCGGAAAAAGGGTTAATTAGGCAGAAATTAATTAGGCGAGAATTAAACCCCCTTAATCAGGCAGAAATTCAACCCCCTTTGCGCATCTGGTGAGAGATTCGTGCAACTGGAACCACAAATAACGAGGTTTATTGAAGCAACAGGTGTGAGTTCGTTTGGATTTCTGGGGAGAAAATGCACTGGCTGCAAAAAAAAAAGCATTTCTGTGGCAAAAAACCACACCTTAGTTGCACAAAATACAGTTTTGTTGCAAACCCCACAATTTTGTGGCAAAAAAAAGCACTTTCGTTGCAAGAAAATGCACTTTCGTTGCAAGAAAATGAACTTCAGTTGCAAAACAAAATGCACTTTTGTTGTTTCCTTGATTTGTCAGTGATGGTATTCTCCCAAATTTTATATGAAATTATAAATTTATATAATTTAAAAATTATTTTATATGAAGTTATAGAAAATACCCCATTTTTAGGGTATTTTATGCTATTTTCTTTATTTATGCGGTACTCGAGTGCCTCTACTCATCCATTCATTATCGGTTGGTGTAAAATTATCATGCTTTTGCTTCAGAAGTTTAAATTTTACAAAATCCAGTGAGAGAGGTGGTTGTATTTTGTGGGTTTTGTGCTGTAATGAGATTATAGCAAACAAAATTCATCCCCAGGGTAAATTTCACCGCATGTTTCCTCTCGATAATTGCGCCTTCGATTTATGTCAATAATTTATCCCCTCCCTCAGTGATTATCCCAAAGGTGAAAATCACAGAATCACAGAATTTTAGGGATTGGAAGGGACCTCGAAAGATGAGGAAAACCCAGGTGAGGTTACACAGAACCAGGCGGGCTGGAATGTCTGCAGAGAAGGAGACTCCACAGCCTCCCTGGGCAGCCTGGGCCCGGCTCTGGCACCCTCACCGCGAACAAGTTTCTTCTCCTGTTCAAGCGGAACCTCCTGTGTTCCAGTTTGCACCCACTGCCCCTTGGCCTGTCACTGGTTGTCACCCAGAAGAGAGAAAATCACCTCAGGGCTCAACATGGCGCCAGAATCACCTCAGAGTCAAAATGGCGCCAGAATCACCTCAGGGTGAAAATGGCGCCAGAATCACCTCAGAGTCAAAATGGCGCCAGAATCACCTCAGGGCTCGAAGTGGCACCAGAATCACCTCAGAGTCAAAATGGCACCAAAATCACCTCGGGGCCAAAATGGCGCCAGAATCACCTCAGGGCTCAAAGTGGCACCAGAATCACCTCAGGAGTCAAAATGGCACCAGAATCACCTCAGGGCTCAAAGTGGCACCAGAATCACCTCAGGGTCAAAATGGCGCCAGAATCACCTCAGGAGTCAAAATGGCACCAGAATCACCTCAGGGTCAAAATGGCGCCAGAATCACCTTGGGGCCAAAATGGCGCCAGAATCACCTCAGGGCTCAAAGTGGCACCAGAATCACCTCAGAGTCAAAATGGCACCAAAATCACCTTGGGGCCAAAATGGCGCCAGAATCACCTCAGGGCTCAAAATGGCGCCAGAATCACCTCAGGGTGAAAATGGCGCCAGAATCACCTCAGGGCTCAAAGTGGCACCAGAATCACCTCAGGGCTCAAAATGGCGCCAGAATCACCTCAGGGTGAAAATGGCGCCAGAATCACCTCAGGGCTCAAAGTGGCACCAAGATCACCTCAGGGCTCAAAGTGGCACCAGAATCTCCTCAGGGCTCAAAATGGCACCAAAATCACCTCAGGGTCGAAATGGCGCCAGAATCACCTCAGGGTCAAAATGGCGCCAGAATCACCTCAGGGCTCAAAATGGCGGCCCCAGGGGAACCAATTTTGAGTTTTTTGGCCTCGATGCAAGACTCTACGCTCGCCCTTATTCTATTTAATTCAATTTTTCCCACCCAACTCTTGAGCCTGCCCAGGTCTCTGGATGGCAGCACAGCCTTCCAGTGTCAGCCGCTCCTCAGGAAAATTGGAGGGATAAACCAATTTTGGTGATTTTTTTTTTTTTTTTTTTTTTGTACCTCAGGAGATGTGCAAAGCGGCCACGGAATCGCTCAATCCCAGCTCGCCGAATGTTCAACCAGATTTTCGCCGTAACGCCAACAGCGGTGAGCCCGGGGGGAGTTGGGCGGGGTGATTAAACCCCCTCGTTTGATTAACGAGGTACGTTAATTAGCTTAAAACCAGCGTTTTCCCGCCGTTTCGCAGCCGCCAGCCGCATGATCGCCAACAGCCTGAGGCGCGAGTCGCCGCCCGCCCCCCAGAATCCCCCCCGTGCCTCCAAAATCTCCATCACCGTCTCCAACAAACTGGCCCGAGCAGGTAGGGAGACACATCCCCCCAAAAATGGGGGGTTTTACCTTTTTATTTCACATTAAACGCCCCATCCCACGTCATTTTGTCCCTTTTTGGCGCCAAAAAATGGCCCTTTTTATGACCAAAATGTTGGTTGTTTTCCCTTTCATTTCACATTAAATCCCTTCTCTGGTCATTTTTTCTTTTTTTATGACCAAAAAGTTGTCTTTTTCTGTTTTATTTCCCATTAAATAACCTCTCCTGGTCATTTTCCCCTTTCAATTTGCCGTTAAGCACCACATCCCAAGTCATTTTTTCCATATTTGTCACCAAAAATTGTTTTTTTGTTTCTCATTAAATGTTCTCCCCCCCAGTCATTTTTTTCTTTTTATTGCTAAAAAGTAGTTCTTTTCCTATTTATTTCCCCTTAAATGTCCCCCCTCAACCCCACCGAGTGATTTAAACAGCAACTTTGCATGCACCTTTTACTTTTTTGAGCGAATTACACAACATTTTACCTCAGAATTTACAGAGAAACACATTTGCGGGGTGGATTTGTGACAGAAAAAACGTTTTAAATTGCAAAAAAGGGAGATTTCCAGTTACAATTCTGAACTGGGCCACAGGAAGAGGCCGCCTGGAGGATGGGTTTTGTCAGAAAAAGAGCTTTTCTGTCCTTTTTTTTGTCATTCCCTCAGGTTTATGCGACTCAGTGGACGGAAATCCGGCGATTCCGGTGAAACGGCGGCGGGTTACGGCAGAAATGGAGGGAAAATACATCATCAACATGCCCAAGGGCACGACGCCGCGCACCAAGAAAATCCTGGAGCAACAAGCGGCAAAAGGTCCAAATCTTTATTTTTTCCCTTCCAAAAGCCCCAATTTAACAAACCCCAACGACGATTTTCATACTCTGGGTAGAAATTGTGGGTTTTTGAGGATATTTTAAACATCAAACGTCTGTTTGAGGGGGAGGACGACGGGGACGTGCGGCCGCTCGCGCATTTTTTATCTGGTATATTTTATTTTTCATTTTTTAAGGCGATCTCCCCCCAAAAAACCCTTAATTTTCTCAAAAAATACAGGTTTGCAGAGGACGTCGGTCTTTGAGCGGCTGGGAGCCGAGGCCAAAGCCGACACGACGACGGGAGCGAAGGTGAGACAACAAAAAAATCTTGAAATAACCAGAAAAATGGTGCAGAAACACCAAAAAAACCCAGGATGGAGCTGTGGGTCCATTCTCATCCTTTTTTGGGGCGTCCAGAAGTATTTTTTTCTCTCCTCTGGAGGCAAAAGGCCAAATAAACGAGTTTTTTACTCTTCTCTGGAGGCAAAAAAAAGACAAAGAATTTTTTTCTCCCCTCTGGAGGCAAAAATCTCTTTTATTTGGGGGACCCAGGAGGATTTTTGGGGCATCCAGAAGGTTCTTTTCTCTCCTCTGGAGGTAAAAATCTCTTTATTTGGGGGATCCAGGAGGTTCTTTTCTTTCCTCTGGAGGCAAAAATCTCTTTTTTTGGGAGACCCAGGAGGTTCTTTTCTCTCCTCTGGAGGTAAAAATCTCTTTATTTGGGGGATCCAGGAGGTTTTTTCTCTGTCTTTGTCCCACAGCCCACGGGGGTGTTCAGCAGACTGGGTGACACGTTGGGGGCTGACGGTGACAAAGCCACTGAGAGCGACGACGACTGTTCTGTCCTACAATACGCCGGTGTCTTAAAAAAACCTCCTAAACGGCCCCAAAAACCCAGCACCGAGCCGGGAGGGACTGTCAAGGCCAAAGCCACCAGTTCGGAAGCCAAAACTGTCCCCGTCGCCACCAAAACCCAGCGCCTCGCTCGCCGCCCAGCGCCAAAAATGCCCCTGGGGGTGCCAAAAATCGGCATTTTCGGTGGCGCGGTTCAATCACAAGACGACGACGTCACCAGCACAAAGGATAAAAACACCCCGGAATTTCGGGTGACCATTAAAAGGACCTGGGGAAGCGGGAAGGTGACCAGCACCAGCGACAGCCCCGGCGCCCGCATGGACAACGCCGGCGCCGTCAGCGTTTTCCAGCGGTTGGGGAAAAAAACGGATTAATCGCCACGGTTTTCGCCTCATCCCCACATTTTTTCACCTCGTCCTGATGTTTTTGGCCTCATCCCAAGACTTTTTGGCCTCATCCCAAGACTTTTTTGCTTCATCCTGACATTATTTGCCTCATCCCGACATTTTTTTTTGCCTCATCCCGACATTTTTTTTGCCTCATCCTGATAGTTTTCACCTCATCCCAACACTTTTTCACCTCATCCTGACGTTTTTCACCTCATCCCAAGACATTTTCACCTCATCCCAAGACATTTTCACCTCATCCCAAAACATTTTCACCTCATCCCAAGACTTTTTCACCTCATCCCAAAACATTTTCACCTCATCCCAAGACTTTTTCACCTCATCCCAAGACTTTTTCACCTCATGCCAACGTTTTTCTCCTCATCCCGACGATTTTCCCCATCATCTCGACGTGTTTCCTCCTCATCCCGATTGTTTTTTGCCTCATCCCAATGGTTTTTTGGGGGAAAACCAGCTTTTCCCGCTGGATTTCCCCATCCTCCCAGCAACTATGAGGCCAAATAGTCGCTACCAGCACCAAAACCTCTATTTTCCCCACAGTTTTTCCCTCTACTGCAGGTTCTTCCCTGGATTTCGGGATTTGGACCTGGGAAACGCCATCCATAGGGTTTTCTTCCCTATTTTTTCCTCTTTTGTTTCTTTCTCGCTGCGGATTCTGGATGTTTAAGGATTTCAGAGCAGCCTCCCCAAAAAATACAGCAAAAACTTCCAAAAAATCCTTCCATGGGGGCTCAAAAAACCCCAAAATTGCCTTAATTTAAGCGACGCCTTCAACCTGCCGCTTGTCACTGGGGACTCGAGCTCATCCCACTGGGGGATTGGACTGAAATTATTTATTTTCCCCCCAAATTTCCTTCTGATGATGTCACCAGGGGTTGCTGCAAACCCCCCAAAAAACTTTTTTCACCCCAAAATAAAGACCATGGGGCCGGCGGCGGCCGCGGGTGAGTCAGGGCCGTCCAGGTGAGTCTTTTTAAGAAGAAAAACTACTAATTTCTTCTCTTTACCCTATTTTGGGAGGGGTTTTGTTGCGTTTCGGGTGGGTTTTTTTGCTGTGTGAAAACGAGTGGGTTTTTTTTCCCTTCCCCCCGCCCCGATTTTTGGCTTTTTTGTGTCACCCGCCGTCGCCGCGGGGGGCACTTTTTTTGCAATAAAGCGTGGAAATGGCTCTAATTAGTGTTAATTAACGCCCTCCCCCATTTTGTGAATGGGGCCCCCCTGCAAAACTGGAGCAGCTCGGTGCACCTATGGGTGAGGGGGTGCGGATGCCTTATGGGCATTAAGCATCATCACCTCCTTGGGTAGAGAGAGCGCAAATTTACAGAAATTTAATTAAATATATATATATGTAAGGCCTGTATCTAGTGGAGTCCCTCAGGGGTTGGTGCTGGGACCAGCGCTGTGCAATATATTCATCAACGACTTGGGTGAGGGGATAGAGTGACACTCACCCCGTTTGCTGGTGACACCGGACTGGGAGGAGCGGCTGACACCGGAGGCTGCGCTGCCATCCGGAGACCTGGGCAGGCTGGAGGGTTGGGCGGGGAGAAACTCCATGGAATAGAACAAGGGCGAGTGTACAGTCTTGCATCGAGGCCAAAAAACCCAAAATTGGTTCCCCTGGGGCCGCCATGTTGAGCCCTGAGGTGATTCTGGCGCCATTTGAGCCCTGAGGTGATTCTGGCGCCATTTGAGCCCTGAGGTGATTTTGGTGCCATTTTGAGCCCTGAGGTGATTTGGGGCCATTTTGAGCCCTGAGATGATTCTGGTGCCACTTTGAGCCCTGAGGTGATTCTGGTCCCATTTTGACCCTGAGGTGATTCTGGCGCCATTTTGATCCCTGAGGTGATTTTTGTGCCATTCTGAGGCAGTTTGGGGGTCTCTCCCTTGTTCTCCTCCCCTCTGCTCTGCCCTGGTGAGGCCGCATCTGGAATATTGTGTCCAGTTCTGGCCCCTCAGTGCAAGGACAGGGAACTGTTGGGAGCCCAGCGCAGCCACGAAGATGCTGGAGGGAGTGGAGCAGCTCCCGTGTGGGGAACGGCTGAGGAGCTGGGGCTCTGAGCTGGAGGAGAGGAGACTGAGGGCTGACTCATAATGGGGATCAATATGGCAAGGGGCAGTGCCAGGAGGATGGAGCCAGGCTCTTCTGGGTGACAACCAGTGACAGGCCAAGGGGCAGTGGGTGCAAACTGGAACACAGGAGGTTCCGCTTGAACAGGAGAAGAAACTTGTTCGCGGTGAGGGTGCCAGAGCCGGGCCCAGGCTGCCCAGGGAGGCTGTGGAGTCTCCTTCTCTGCAGACATTCCAGCCCGCCTGGTTCTGTGTAAGCTCACCTGGCTGTTCCTGCTCCGGAACAGATGAGCTTTCGAGGTCCCCCCCGACCCCTGACATTCTGTGATTCTATGTCACTCATCGCACCCCGGACTACTTCCTATATAGAGATTTTAGACCTGTACAGTATTGCTGTGAGCCATATGTCGACCTAAAGAAAATGGAAAGAGCAACAGTAACTCCAAAGTGTCAGAAAATATTTCACGTTCAAACTTGTTTTCACGTGGACCAGAAGACGTGCCGTTTTCAAATACAAACCCTCTTGTCATCAACAGCTGTGGCCACTTCAGAAGGAACCAGTTCGTCGCATGCTGAAGCAACATTGTTGGTCAAGAAACCCGTTTCTGGCGTAGCACTATTTGTATTTGATTTTGCTTTCTCTGAGAGACTGCAAATAATGAGATGTAGATATTAACACCTCATGAATACATTTAACTTTCCATTTAGCTATAGCTTTATTCAGCATGACTGTAGATAAGGGTAGCAGCAAACAATCGTTGAAGCTTAAAGAACGTTTTTAAAATAAGCACCGAGGCCTCGTATTTTTTCTGAAACTGTTTTATTTTCAGGGAATACTGTTTAATTTTAATTATCTTGCAAAAACCGGAGCACCTTCGGTGCACCTATGGGTGGGGGGGTGCGGAGGCCTTATGGGCATTAAGCATCATCACCTCCGTGGGTAGAGAGAGCGCGAATTTATGGAAACTTAATTAAATATATGTAAATG
This sequence comes from Caloenas nicobarica, assembly GCF_036013445.1. Taxonomy (NCBI): domain Eukaryota; kingdom Metazoa; phylum Chordata; class Aves; order Columbiformes; family Columbidae; genus Caloenas; species Caloenas nicobarica. The sequence continues at coordinate 929,380 of NC_088281.1, forward strand.
AGCGGGAGGAGGCGGCGGGGCGAGGTGGCCCCGCCCCCTTCGCCGCGGCCCCGCCCCCTCGCCGCGGCCCCGCCCCTTTCCCGCCAGCGCTCCGTCCCCTCCGCGCATGCGCAGCGCGGCCTCCGCCGAGCCGAGCGGGGTCCGTCCCTCTCCGTGTCCCCCCGCGGTTCGAAGTTCGAATCCCCCCCCAGCCCCGTCCCTCTCCCGCTTCCTGCGTGTGTGGAAGTTTCCGGGAGCGTTGGGTGCGGCGGAACGGGGGGCGGGAGCCCCCGGCGCTCCCGGGATGAGTGAGGGCAGCCGGCCGGGCCTGCGGCGTCCATGACAGGTGAGGAGCTGGGCCGTGTTATTGCTACAACCCCCCCCCCCCCCGCGCAATGGGCTCGTCCTGTGGGAAGCGCTTCCCTTCCCATGCAATAGGCCCAGGCGGGATCTCTCAGCGAAGATTTTATGAACGGTTTTGGAAGACACACGGAATAAGGGTCATTTCTTTCCAAAAGGGCTGTCGGGTGTTGGAACAGGCTGCCCAGGGTGGAGTCACCGTCCCTGGAGGGGTCTAAAAGGCGTTTAGACGAGGTTTAGGGACATGGTTTAGTGCTGGTTATGGTTGGAGTCTGATCCTGAGGGTGTCTTCCAGTAGTAGAATTTATAAATCATCATTAGTTCTAATAAATGGAATTTATCCAACCTACATTCTTGTTTCCAGTTACCCGCCAGAATAAGAAAGATTCAAAACCCGCCGTTAACATGATTTCTTGCTTTGTGTTCATCGGGGACCCCTCTGGGAACCCCAGTTGAACCCAGTCCACCCCCCCATCCCCCCCCCCCCCCCCCATGGCGCCGAATGGACTCGCCCGGCTCCTGAGGCGCCGCGAGGACCGAACCATTCGCGGAGGCGGGAGGGGGGGGGGGGAGGCCCCCCCCCCCCCCCCATTGCCCCGCGATGCGCCCGCCCGCTGCGCTGGGGGTGCTGCGGGGAACGTACCACCCGCCGCCGGCGGGGGGGGGGGGGGACACACACACTCCAGTGAGGGACTCAGAGTGTGGGGGGGAGTCTGTTATGGGGGGACTGGTTGGACTGGGGGGCGGGTTGTGAGTTTTGGCGTTGTCTGTCACCTGGAGGGGGGCCCTGCCATGAGAGAACAAGATTTTGCAGGGAGGATCTCTGCAATCTGAGGCATCTCTGCTGGGTAAGGGGGGGGCTGTGATGGGGCCGTCCCCCCAGTAGCACTGGGGGACCCCAAGCACCCCCTGAGTGACCCCAACTAATTGGCAAAACTAATTACAACTAATTAAAGCCTTATTCATTGCGCCCAGGATAATGAACACAGCGGAGACGCGAACGGATCCGAAACCGGATGAACCGACCAAAAATCCCTTCTCCAGCTCTTGCCTTGCAGCTGGAAAACCCCCAAATCCTTGTGCCCTGTCAGAATTTGACGGAATTTGGGATTATTTTCCCCAAAGGGCTGGGGGGTGGATAGCAAACCCAAGTTGGGGACAATCCCCTCGGGCACGTCCCCTCGTCCCGTCCCCAACGCGACGGGATTTTCGCCGTTAATCCCGTCAGGTGACTCCGATTAAATTTTCGAGCTGTTTATTTTGCATCTCCGGGCTTGGGGTTTTTTAAAATTTTTGGGAGGATTTTTCGGATTTTTTTCCTTATTTCTCTCCGCAGGTCGGTAGCTGATTCCTCCGCGTCCCGCGGCGAAAACGGGGCGTCCGGACCCCGCGACGCCCACCATGAACGAAGTGTCGGTTGTCAAGGAGGGTTGGCTGCACAAAAGAGGTGAGAGAGCCCGAAAAACCCATTACCGGGCAATTAAAACGCCCATTTTTAATTACCGGCGATTTTTAAACCGTTCCCAGGTGTCAATCTGGGGGGTTTTCCGCTTCCCTGAGCCTCAAAACAGGGCACGAGGCACCTCAGAACCACCCAAAAATCCCTTTTTTTCGGCTTTTTTTCGGCTCAGCTCGTCAGCTCTCCCGGCAATTTGTTAATTTCTCACCCTAATTAAAGCCGCTGAGGCCGATCCTGATGTCGTTTGCCCCCAAACCCCTTTTTATTTGGCGCCATAAGGCCTACGGGAAGGAAGTTTTGGTTTTAGCTCCATTGCAGGTGGATTTGGATTTTCATTTTCATTTTAACTTGAATTTTCCTTCCCTCACTACGGGGGCTCCATAATTAATTCCTCGTCATTTTTAAAGCCCTGAACTGGTCCTGCTATTCCCAAACCCTTAATTTTCCACCTCAGCAATGAAAAACCCCCAATTCCCCCCCAAAAAACACCCCGTTTCCCCCTTTTTTGGCAGGGGAATACATCAAAACCTGGCGGCCCCGCTATTTCCTCCTGAAGAGCGATGGCTCCTTCATCGGCTACAAAGAGCGACCGGAGACGTCCGACCACAATTTGCCGCCTCTCAATAATTTCTCGGTAGCAGGTACGTCCATTTTCAGCCCTCGAAGCCGTTCAGAATGAGGAAATTGGATCCCAAATACTTTTTTTCCTTTTTTTGGTGTATTTTTAAAATTTTTACTCTAAAAATATTATTTTAACAATTATTTTTAGAATGATTTTTAAATTATTTTTAAAATTATTTTTAGAATTATATTGAAAATTATTTTAAAAATTATTTTTAAATTAGTTTTAAGCGTATTTTTAAAATTATTTTAAAATCAGTTTTAAAAGTATTTTAAAATATTTTAAAATTATATTAAAAATTATTTTAAAATATTTTAAAATTATTTTCCAAAATTTAAAATTTTAACATTTAAATTAAATTTTTAATTTCCTTTAAAAAATTATATATTTAAAGTGTTTTGGTACTTTCTTACTTTATTTTTTAAGTTTTCCTTTTTTAATTAAAAAAGGTTTAATTTTTAAGTTTTTCAAATTAAATTAATTTCTTCTAATTTTCCTTTTAAAACTACTTTAAATTATTTAAAATTATTTAAATTTTTTTACTTTTTCCTTTTTATTTTTTCTTTTTTACACTAAATGAGTTTTTAACATTTAAAAAAATCTTCTTTATTAAATTAATGTTTTATTTTTCTTAGGGTTTTTTTGGACTTTTTTTTACTTTTTTCTTTAAAAAATTATTATTTCCTTTAAAAAATTATTATTTAAAAAATTAATTATTCCTATTAAAAATTATTAAATTATTTTTAAAATTTTACTTTAAAATTAATTAAAAGCTTTAAATTACTTGTTAAAATTCATTTTTAAATTAAATTATTTTTTAAAATTTTTTAAAAATTAAATTTAAAAAATTTAAATTTAGAAATTTAATTTTTACAAATGTACCTGTATTTTCTTTATTTGGGTGGCTTTTTCCCCCTGTTTTTCCCCTTCCTTCTGGGTTCCCAGAGTGCCAGCTGATGAAGACGGAGCGGCCGCGCCCCAACACCTTTGTCATCCGCTGCCTGCAGTGGACGACGGTCATCGAGCGGACGTTCCACGTGGATTCTCCCGACGAGCGGTAATTTTCCTGCCCAAATTTGGCCTTCAAACACCACATTTCATCCATCCCACCTCTAGTTGAGCCCCAAAACCTCCTGAAATCTCCCCAAATCTTGCAGCCGTGCTTATAAAATTCGGAATAGTGGCGCAGCCCCTGGCTCCATGCTGCAAATTCCCTTTTTAAAAAATGTTTAGCTCCTTCTAAAGAATCTTTTAATTATCTTTTAATTTTTTTAAATTCCCTTTAAAACAAATTAAATTCCTTTTAAAAATTTTTTAATTCCCCTTTTAAAATTTTTTAATTCCCTTTTAAATATTTTTTTAATTCCCTTTTTTCATTTTTTTTAATTCCCTTTAGATCAATCTTTTCCCTTTAAAAAATTATTTTAGTTCCCTTTTTAAAAAATTTTAATTCCCTTTTTTTAATGTTTTAATTCCCTTTTTAAAATTTGTAAGTTCCCTTTTAAAAATTTTTTAGTTCTCTTTTTAGACATTTTTTAATTCCCTTTTTAGACATTTTTAAATTACCTTTAAAAAAATATTTTCATTCCCTTAAAAAACTTTAATTCACTTTAAAAGAATTTTTAATTCCCTTTTTAAATTCCCTTTAAAATATATTTTAATTACCTTTTAAAAATTTTTTATTCCCTTTTACATTTTTTAAATTCCCTTTTACATTTTTTTAAATTTGCTTTTTAAAAATCTTTCAATTCCCTTTAAAATATTTTAATTCCTTTAAAAATGTTTTAATTCCCTTTTTTCAATTTTTTCAATTCCCTTTTTAAAAAATATTTTAATTCCTTTTAAAAATTTTTAATGCACTTTTTTTCATTTTTTAAAAATCCCTTTTGAAGAATCTTTTAATTCCCTTTTTAAAGAATAATGTAATTCCTTTAAAAAATTTTTAGTTCACTTTTTTCATTTTTTTAAAAATTCCTTTTAAAAAATTTTTCAATTCCCTTTTAAATTTTTTCCAATTCCCTTTTGAAAACGTGATTTCCCCAGCGAGGAATGGATCCGAGCCATCCAAACCGTCGCCAACAGCCTGAAGAACCGGGAATCAGAGGCGGATCCCATGGATTACAAATGCGGATCCCCCACCGACGGCACCGGCACCGAGGAAATGGACGTGGCTGTCGGCAAAACCCGCCCCAAGGCCGTGAGTCGCCAAATTCGGCACATTTTGGGTTAATTATCCCCAGGATAACGCAGAGAAAATACCCCAAAAACCCCTTTTTTCCTCCCAAAATCCTGCTTGCAAAATTCTCACAAAATCTTTTTTTTTTTTTTTTTTTAATCTTATAGACAATGAACGATTTTGATTATTTGAAACTCTTGGGAAAAGGCACTTTTGGCAAAGTGATTTTGGTGCGGGAAAAAGCCACCGGTCGTTATTACGCCATGAAAATTCTCCGGAAAGAAGTGATTATCGCAAAAGTACGTCCTGAAACCCTCACAGATTGAAATAATTGGGGTTGGGATCAAAAAAATTGGGGCTAGAATCAAAATAATTGGGGTTTGGATCAAATTATTTAGGTCGGGATGGAATAATTGGGGTCGGGATGGAATAATTTGGGTCAGGATCAAAATAATTGGGGTTGAGATCAAATAGTTTGGATTGGAATCGAATAATTTGGGTTTGGATCAAAATAATTGGGGTTGGGATCAAAATAATTGGGGTTGGGATCAAATAGTTTGGATTGGAATCGAATAATTTGGGTTTGGATCAAATCATTTGGGTTGGGATCAAAATAACTGGGGTTGGGATCAAATCATTTGGGTTGGGATCAAAATAATTGGGGTTGGGATCTAATAATTTACACAATGAGGCAGCTGAAAAAAGGTTACTTTTTTCCCAGAAATCTCTGACGTTTTCCAGAAAATTCTATTTTTTTCCCTGAAATTTCATATTTTTTCCCAGAAAACTCGGGTTTTTTTTCCAGAAACGCTGAGGGGCAGGATAAAATTTGAATTTTTTCCTCCTTTTTGCAGGACGAGGTGGCGCACACAGTGACCGAGAGCCGGGTGCTGCAGAACACCCGCCACCCCTTCCTGACCGTACGTCCCGCGGGGCAGCACCCATGGGTGCTTCTGCACCCCAAACCCGCCCCCATCCCCTCCCCCAAAAATAATTTACATGGGGATCAAATAATTTGGGTTAGAATCAAATAATGTAGGTTGGAATCAAATAATTTGGTTTGGAATCAAAATAATTTCAGTTGGAATCAAAATAATTTCGGTTGGAATCAAATAATTTGAGTTAGAATCAAATAATTGGGGTTGGGATCAAGATAATTTGTGTTGGGACCGAAATAATTTGAGTTGGGATCAAATAGGTTGGGATCAAATAATTTGCATTGACATCAAAATAATTTGGGTTTGGAATCAAATAATTTGTGTTAGAATCAAATTAATTTGGTTTGGAATCAAAATAATTTAGCTTGGGATCAAATAATTTGGGTTGGAATCAAATAATTGGGGTTGGGATCAAGATAATTTGTGTTGGGACTGAAATAATTTGTGTTGGAATCAAATAATTTGGTTTGGAATCAAAATAATTTGGTTTGGAATCAAAATAATTTGGGTTGGGATCAAAATAATTTGGGTTGGGATCAAATAATTTGGGTTGGGATTGAAATAGTTTGGGTTGAGATCAAAAAATTTGGGTTGAGATCAAAATAATTCGCATTGAGATCAAAATAATTCGGGTTTGGAATCAAGTCATTTGCGTTGTGGTCAAATATTTGGTTTGGAATCAAAATAATTTAGGTTGGAATCAAATAATTTGGGTCTGAATTGAATAATTTGGGTGGGGATCGAATAATTTGGATTGGGATCAAATAATATACAGAACGAGGCAGCTGAAAAAAATGCGATTTTTTTCCCAGAAATCTCTGATATTTTCCTGAAATCTGATGTTTTCTGGCCCAATTTTCCCCAAAATTCTCATTTTTTTCCCCTTTTTTTCAGGCACTAAAATATGCTTTTCAGACCAATGACCGGCTCTGCTTCGTCATGGAATATGCCAACGGCGGAGAGGTGGGAATTTCAAAATTTCCAAATTTCCACCTAAAATTGCTGGGGTTTAGCTCATTAATTACATTTTTTAGCTCGTTAATTTGGGGGGGTTTAAGCACTTTTTGTTCAGCTATTTTTTTTCTTCTTCCTCGTTGTGTTTGTGGGTTTTTGTTTTGATTTTTTGTGGGTTTCGTTTTGGTTTCCTGGGGGTTTTTTGTTTCACTTTTTTGGTGGTTTTTGTTTTGGTTTTGTGGTTTTCATTTTGTCCTTGTGGGTTTTTTATTTGTTTTTGCGGGTTTTTTATTTGTTTTTGCGGTATTTTGTTTTGTGGGTTCTTTGCTTTTCTGGTTTTGGGGTTTTTTTGGGGTTTTTTTTTGTTTTGGTTTTGTGCTTTTTGTTTTGGGTTTGGGTTTTGTTTTATTTATCTTTTGGTCGTTTTTATTTTTGTGTTTTGGTTTGGGTTTATTTTTGTGTTTTCTTTTGGTTTTGTGTTTTAATTTGATATTTCGTGGGGTTTTTTATTCTGTATTTCGTTCTATTCTTGTGGCTTTTTGCTCTATTTTTATGTTTTCTTTTGCTTTTATGTTTTGTTTTGTTATTGTTTTTCACGTGTTTTGTTTTATTTTTGTCTTTTTGCTCATGTTTTGCTTTTGTGTTTCGTTCTATTTTTATGTTTTTGCTTTTGTGTTTCGTTCTGGTTTTATGTTTTGTTTCGCTTTCGTGTTTCGTTCTATTTTCATTTTTTGTGTGTTTTGTTTGATTTTTGTGTTTTTGCTCTTGTGTTTTGTTTTGCTTTTGTGCTGGTTTATTTTGATTTTTTTTTTTGGTGCGTTTTGTTTTATTTTCATGCTTTTGCTTGTTGTGTTTTGTTCTATTTTTGCATTCCGTTCTATTTTTGCGCTTTGCTTTTGCGCTTTGCTTTGGCGTTTGGTTTATTTTTCCTTGTTTTCTTTCGCGTTTTGTTTTATTCCCATTTATTTTTCCCCCTCAAGCTGTTTTTCCACCTCTCAAGAGAACGCGTCTTCACCGAGGACCGAGCCCGATTTTACGGCGCCGAAATCGTCTCGGCTCTCGAGTATTTGCACTCGCGCGACGTCGTCTACAGGGACATCAAGGTGACAACTCGGTGGCATCGGCGTCACCGTCACCCCCGACGCAATTTCCACCTTCCCGCATCGGTGGTTTTTGGCATCGAGCCTTTTTTGTTGTTGTTGTCGTTGTCATTTCCCAGCTGGAAAACCTGATGCTGGACAAAGACGGTCACATCAAAATCACCGATTTCGGGCTCTGCAAGGAGGGGATCACGGACGGAGCCACCATGAAGACCTTCTGTGGCACCCCCGAGTACCTGGCACCGGAGGTGATGACAAATTTCCTTCAAATTTGTGCACCTGGGGCTGCCATTTTGAGCCCTGAGGTGATTCTGGCGCCATTTTGACCCTGAGGTGACTCTGGCGCCATTTTGACCCTGAGGTGATTCTGGCGCCATTTTGACCCTGAGGTGATTCTGGCGCCATTTTGACCCTGAGGTGACTCTGGCGCCACTTTGAGCTGATCTTAGAATCGTTTCAATTGAGAGAGACCCTCAGGATCGTTGAGTCCAACCGTAACCCAACTCCAGCACTAACCCACGTCCCTAAACCTCGTCTCAACGCCTTTTAAACCCCTCCAGCAATGGCGACTCCCCCGCTGCCCTGGGCAGCCTGTTCCAACACCCGACAGCCCTTTTTGTGAAGAAATCGCCCCAAATTTCCAACCTCAACCTCCCCTGGCGCAACTTGAGGCCATCTCGGTGCCCCCGGGGCCATTTTGGCCCTGAGGAGATTCTGGTGCCGTTTTGACCCTGAGGAGATTTTAGTGACATTTTGATCCTTGAGGTGATTTTGGTGCCACTTTGAGCCCTGAGGTGATTCTGGCGCCATTTTGACCCTGAGGTGATTTTAGTGACATTTTGACCCTGAGGTGATTCTGGTGCCATTTTGACCCTGAGGTGATTCTGGCGCCATTTTGACCCTGAGGTGATTCTGGCGCCATTTTGACCCTGAGGTGATCTTGGTGCTGCCATTTGACATTTTGAGCAACCTGGGCCAGTGTTTCACCACCCTCAGCGTATAACATTTCTTCCTCGTGTCTAAATCTCCCCTTTTTCAGTTTAAAACCACCCCTTGTGCTATCACAACAGGCCCTGCTGAAACATCTGTCTCCATCTTTTCTTAGAGGCCCTTTTTAAGTACGGGAAGGCCGCAATAAGGTCTCCGCAGAGCTTCTCTCCTCTTTCTTCTCTCTTCTCCCTCTCTCTTCTCCTTCTCCCTTCTTTCTCCTTCTTTCCTCTCCTGCTCTCCTCCTCTTCTCTCCTCCTCTCCTCCTCCTCTCCTCTCCTCTTTCTTTTTCCCTTCCTTCCTCCTCCTTCCTTCCTCCTCCTTCCTTCCTCCTCCTTCCTTCCTCCTCTTTCCTTCCTCCTCCTCTCTTCTCCTTTTCTTTCTCCTCTTCCTCTCCTCTTTTTTCCTCCTTCTCCTGCTTCTCTCTTCTCCTTTCTCCTCCTCATTTTCTTCTCCTCTTTTTCTCCTTTTTCTGCTGCTTTGGCTTCTTCAGCTGCTTCTGCTGCTGCTGCTTCTCCTTCTTCTCCTCTCCTCCTCTTTGTCTCCTTGGGCCCCTCAGTCCAAGGACAGGGAACTGTTGAGAGCCCAGCGCAGCCACTTTGAGCCCTGAGGTGATTCTGGCGCCATTTTGGGCCCTGAGGTGATTCTGGCGCCATTTTGAGCCCTGAGGTGATTCTGGTGCCATTTGGAGCCCTGAGGTGATTCTGGTGCCATTTGGAGCCCTGAGGTGATTCTGGCACCATTTTGGGCCCTGAGGTGATTCTGGCGCCATTTGGAGCCCTGAGGTGATTTTTGTGCCATTCTGAGGCAGTTTGGGGGTCTCTCCCTTGTTCTCCTCCCCTCTCCTCTGCCCTGGTGAGGCCGCATCTGGAATATTGTGTCCAGTTCTGGCCCCTCAGTGCAAGGACAGGGAACTGTTGGGAGCCCAGCGCAGCCACGAAGATGCTGGAGGGAGTGGAGCAGCTCCCGTGTGGGGAACGGCTGAGGAGCTGGGGCTCTGAGCTGGAGGAGAGGAGACTGAGGGCTGACTCATAGTGGGGATCAATATGGCAAGGGGCAGTGCCAGGAGGATGGAGCCAGGCTCTTCTGGGTGACAACCAGTGACAGGCCAAGGGGCAGTGGGTGCAAACTGGAACACAGGAGGTTCCGCTTGAACAGGAGAAGAAACTTGTTCGCGGTGAGGGTGCCAGAGCCTGGCCCAGGCTGCCCAGGGGGGCTGTGGAGTCTCCTTCTCTGCAGACATTCCAGCCCGCCTGGTTCTGTGTAAGCTCACCTGGCTGTTCCTGCTCCGGAACAGATGAGCTTTCGAGGTCCCTCCCGACCCCTGACATTCTGTGATTCTTCTCCTTCTTTTCTTTGCCTTCTCCTCCTTCTCCCTTCTCCTTCCTTTCTCATCTTCCTCACCTCTCATCATTCTCCTCTTTTTCTCCTTCTTCCCTCCTCCTTTTCACCTTCTCCTTTTTCTCCTTTTCCTCCTTTTCTTTCTCCTCCTCTTTTTCTTCTCTTCTTCTCCTGTTTCTTTTTTCTCCTCCTCTCTTCCTGTTTTTCTTCTGCTGCTTCTGCTTCTCCTCTCCTTCTCTGCTCCTGTCTCCTCCTCCTTCCCTCTCCCCGCTCTCCTTTCTCCTCGCCTCTCCCCCAACCTCTCGGGCCGTGTCCCATCCCTCAGGTCCTGGAGGACAACGACTACGGCCGCGCCGTGGACTGGTGGGGCCTGGGGGTGGTGATGTACGAGATGATGTGCGGCCGCCTGCCCTTCTACAACCAGGACCACGAGCGGCTGTTTGAGCTCATCCTCATGGAGGAGATCCGCTTCCCCCGCACGCTCAGCCCCGACGCCAAGGCGCTGCTGGCCGGCCTGCTCAAGAAGGACCCCAAGCAGCGGTGAGGGGACATCGGGGACGCGCTGGGGACAGCTCGGGGGTGACGGGATGGCTCGGGGGTGACGGGGCTGCGCGTGTCCCCACAGGCTCGGCGGGGGGCCCCGCGACGCCAAGGAGGTGATGGAGCATCGGTTCTTCGCCGGCGTCAACTGGCAGGACGTGGTGCAGAGGAAGGTGGGGAGGGGAAGGGGGAGAAGGGGAAAGGGAAGAGGAAATGGGAAGGGAAAAGGGAAGGAGAAGGAAATGGAGAAGGGAAAAGGGAAGGAGAAGGAAATGGGGAAGGAAGTGGGAAGGAGAAGGGAAAGGGGAAGGAGAAGGGAAAGGGGAAGGAAGTGGGAAGGGAAAGGGGAAGGAAGTGGGAAGGAGAAGGAAAAGGGAAGGGAAAGGGGAAGGAAGTGGGAAGAAGGAAAAGGAAAAATGGGAGAGAAATGGAAAAAGGAAGGGAAAGGGGAAAAGAGAAGGGAAAGGAAAAGGGTGGAAAGAAAAGGGAAAGGGGAAAGGGAGGAGGAAAGAGAAGGGGAAGGAAAAGGGAAATGGGAAGGAGAAGGGAAACGGGAAAGGAAAAGAGAAGGGAAGGGGAAAGGTAAAATGGGAGGGAAATGGAAAAAGGGGAAAAGGGAAGGGGAAAGGAAAAGGGAAAATGGCGGAAAGGGGAGAGGAAAGAGAAGGGACAGGGGAAGGGGAAAGAAAAGGGAAGGAGAAGGAAAGGGAAATGGGAAAGGAAAAGGGAAAGGAAAAATGGGAGGGAAGTGGAAAAAGGAAAAAAGGAAGGGGAAGGAAAAGGAAAAGGGAAAAGAAGAAGGAAGAGGGGAAAGGGAAAGGAAAGGGAAGAGGAAAGGGGAGCTGGGGCCGTGGGGCGCTGTCCCACAGCCGCCCTGTCCCCGTCCCTGTGTCCCCCCAGCTGGTGCCGCCGTTCAAGCCCCAGGTGACCTCGGAGATTGACACCCGGTACTTCGACGATGAGTTCACGGCCCAGTCCATCACCATCACCCCCCCGGACCGCTGTGAGTGTCCCCTGTCCCCTTGTCACCTGTTCCCCTGCCTCCCTGTCACCTGTGGAGCCGGTGCCATCGCTGTCACACCTCGGGGGTCCCTCTGGGTGGCTTTGGTGACATCGCTGCTGTCACAGGAGGGGGACAAAACACACCGGGGGAGCCTCTTCCTGTCCCTTGGCCCCTGTCCCCTTGTCCCCCCATTCCTTGTCCCTGTCACCTTGTCTCTTGTCCCTTGTTCCCCATCCTTGTCCCCATCTCTGTCCTCGTGTCCCCTTGTCCCTGTGCCCGTGTCCCCATCCCTGTCCCCATCCTTGTCTCTGTGTCCCCATCTCTGTCCTGTATCCCCTCGTCCCCTGTCCCCTTGTCCCCATCCCTGTCCCCTTGTCCCCATCTCTGTCCTTTGTCCCCTTGTCTCCATCTCTGTCCCCGTGTCCCCATTTTTGTCCCTTTGTCCCCTCAGATGACAACATGGGCTCCCTGGAGAGTGACCAGCGGACGCATTTCCCCCAGTTCTCATACTCAGCCAGTATCCGGGAGTAACTGGTGGCACTGGGAACAGGACCAGCAAGGTTTGGAGTTCCCGCCCCCTCAAACCCAAGTGCTCTTTCCCCCCTGGACTCGCTCGGATTTTTAATTAATTATTATTAATTATTTCTATTTTTTTCTTATTTTTAAACTCTTCGGCTTTTTTAACCCCAAAACTGGGGCTTTTCCCCTCCCCATAAGCTCCGCCTCCCTCCCAGTCAATCCCAGTTCTCCCAGTTTGGGGAGAAATTTTGGACAAAAATTAGGGGGAAAAAATGAAAATAAAGCTCCGAGGGACTGAGAGGGGGGGACAAGGGGACAAAGTTGGGGACAACAGGGCAGGGACCCGCCTTGGGGACATCGTGGGGGGGACATTGTCCCCACTGTCACCTATGGTGACTGAAAACTGAGCGTTTCCCCCCAAATCCGTGTCAAAAAACGGGCAAAAAACCCAAAATGTGGGGGTTTCGGTGCCTTAAAACTGCGGTGACACTTGGGTGTCATTGTCACCGAGGGTCGGTGACAAGCTGGACTTGCTGCCACCTCGTCATCGTTCGGGGGTCGCAATTTGGTGCCACCCAAGCAAAAAAATCCACTTTTTTCTCCCTTCTTTGCCCAAATTTGGTGGAATTAACAGAAAAATGAGCCCAGAGCGGGGCAGGGGACACCCCCTGGTGACAATGGGGACAGTGGCCCGGTGGCCGTCACCTGCCCACGGATTTGTACGGTACGAGCAATAAAACGGGGGATTTTTTTGTTCTTTTTTTGCCTTTTTTGGGAGAAATTGAGACCTTGGTGTCCCCAAGTGTCCTTGGTGTCCCTAATGTCCCCAGTAGTGTCCCCAAGAGCCCCAACAGTGTCTTTAGTGTCCCTAAGTGTCCCCAGCAGTTGGCCTTGGTGTCCCTAAGTGTCCCATATAGTGTCCCCAAGGTCCCAGGTATTGTCCCCAATAGTGTTGTTGGTGTCCCTAATATTGCTCCTTGGTGTCTCTAATGTCCCAAATCTTGCTCCTTCGTATCCCCAACAGTATCCTTGGTGTCCCCAAGCATCCCTAATATTGCTTCTTGGTGTCCCTAATGTCCCCAATAGTGTCCTTGGTGTCCCTAATATTGCTCCTTGGTGTCCCCGATGTCCCAAATCTTGCTCCTTGGTGTCCCCAACAGTCTCCCTGGTGTCCCCAGTTCCCCCCCGTCCCCCCGGCAGGTGACAGTACAGGACACCCCATGGCTCCCCAGCCCTTTTACTGGTTCTGTCCCCAGGGGGAGGTGACGCGGTGGCCTCAGAGCCGCAGGAACTCGGCCACGAAGGCCAGCAGGATGCGCGCCAGGTCCTGCACGGTGGGCGGGTGCAGGTTGTCCTCAGTGTCAGCCGGCGTGTGCCACACGCGCGGGAACGGCAGCGGGATCACGTGCAGCACGGGGACACCTGTGGGGACACGGGATTGGGGACAGCACACGCGTACCCGGACACGCAGCCTGGGGACATTGGAGACAATCCCCAGGTCCCTAGACATGCAGATTGGGGACATTGGGGACGATCTCCAGGACCTCAAACGCAGCTTGGGGACATTGGGGACAATCTTCAGGATCCCAAACGTGCAGCTTGGGGACACTGGGGACAATCTGAGGATCCCAAACATGCAGCTTGGGGATATTGGGGACAACCCACAGGAATTGAAACGCAGCTTGGGGACATTGGGGACAATCTTCAGGATCCCAAACGTGCAGCTTGGGGACACTGGGACAATCTGAGGATCCCAAACATGCAGCTTGGGGACATTGGGGACAATTGACAGGACCCCAAACATGCAGTTTGGGGACAACCCAGATGCGCAGCTTGGGGACATTGGGGACAATCCCCAGGTCCCCAGACATGCAGATTGGGGACATTGGGGACAACCCTCAGGATCCCAAACATGCATCTTGGGGACAATCTCAGTACCCCAAACACGCGGCTTGGGGACATTGGGGACAATTGACAGGACCCCCCCGCAGCCCTGGGGACACGGGGCTGTCACCTCTGCGCAGGAAGGGGACGTGATCGTCCTCGACGTCCCCCGGCGGCGGCTCCGAGCGGAACAGGGGCCGGGCCGGGGCGGGCAGGGCCAGCAGCCCCAGCTGGCGCAGCCGCCGCTCTGGGGACATCAGGGACATTGGGGACACAGCCACAGGTGACACCCCCGTGTCCCCATCCCAGCCCCGTTTCCCCACGGTGTCTCCCATCTGTGTACCCTTGTCCCCATCTTGTCCCCCTGTCCCCACCCCGTCCCATCCCTGTGTCCCCCTGTCCCATTCCTGTGTCGCCACCCTGTCCCCTTGTCCCCATCCCCGTCTCACCTTGTCACCCATCCATGTCTCCCCCTGTGTCCCCTTGTCCCCACCCTGTCCCCTTGTCCCATCCCTGTGTCCCCCTGTCCCCCTGTCCCATCCCTGTGTCCCCTTGCCCCCACCCTGTCCCCTTGTCCCCATCCCAACCCTGTGTCCATCCCTTTCCCATCCTCATCTCACCTTGTCACCCATCCATGTCCCCTCCATGTCCCCTTGTCCCCAGCTGTGTGTCCCTTTGTCCCCGTCCTGTCCCCCTTTCCATTCTCCTGTCCCTTGTCTCCCATCTTGTCCCTCTGTCCCGTCCCTGTGTCCCCTTGTCCCCACCCTGTCCCCATCCCACCCCATGCCCCCGTTTTCACCCATCCATGTCCCCACCCTGTGTCCCTTTGTCCCCCCCCGTTCCCCCCCCCGTGTCCCCATGTCACCGATGGCCACCAGGCGCAGGAACCAGTGGTGGCTCTGGGGGAAGTGGCTGTGGATGGCGGGACTGGGGGCGCCCAGCAGGTCCAGTAACACCAGTAAGCTCTGGGGAGGACACCAGTGTGAGCGTGGGGACACCAAGACAGCTGTGGGGACATCAGTGTGGGCTTGGGGACACCAGTATGGCCGTGATGGCACCAGTGTGGCCGTGATGGCACCAGTATGGTCTTGGGGACAACAGGATGGTTAAGGGGACACCAGTGTGGTCATGGGGACACCAACATGGCCTTGGGGACACCAGTACAGCCTTGGGGACAACAGTGTGGCCTTGGGGACACCAGGATGGCCATGGGGACACTGGTGTGGTCATGGGGACACCAGGATGGCCTTGGGGACACCGGTACGGCCATGGGGACACCGGTACGGCCATGGGGACACTGGTGTGGTCATGGGGACACCAGGATGGCCTTGGGGACACCGGTACGGCCATGGGGACAGCAGTACGGCCATGGGGACACTGGTGTGGTCATGGGGACAGCAGGATGGCCTTGGGGACACCGGTATGGTCATGGGGACACCGGTACGGCCATGGGGACACTGGTGTGGTCATGGGGACACCAGGATGGCCTTGGGGACACCGGTACGGCCATGGGGACAGCAGTACGGCCATGGGGACACTGGTGTGGTCTTGGGGACACCCGTACGGCCATGGGGACACCAGTACGGCCATGGGGACACCAACATGGCCTTGGGGACACCCCGGTGCCACCACCCTCAGGTGCCACCACCCTCAGGTGCCACCACCCCCGGGTGCCACCAGCCCGCTCCGCTGCCGAGTCACCCACGATGGCGCTGAGCTGGGTCCCGCGGGCGCCGTGCGGGGTCTGCGCCATCCGCGCCGCCAGGTGCCGCGCGCCGTACAGCGAGTCGGTGCTGCTCCAGGCGCCAAACGCCTCCTCCCCGTCCAGGAACAGCAGCTGCAGCGTCAGCTCCGAACCCTGCGGGACGCGGACACCTGAGCCAGGGGGACAGGGAAAAATCTGGGGGGGACAGGAAATCTGGGGGGGACAGGAAGTCTGGGGGGGGCAACAGATCCGGAGGGACAGGATATCTGGGGGTGACACCAGCTCTGGGGGGACAGGAAAGGGGGTGACACCAGGGAGGACAATAGATCTGGGGGGGACGACAGTAAATCTGGGGGGACAGGAAATGTGGGGGGGACGACAGTAAATCTGGGGGGACAGGAAATGTGGGGGGGACAACAGATCCAGGGGGACAGGAAATCTGGAGGGGGACAACAGATCCAGGGGGACGGGAAATCTGGGGGGGACAACAGATCCAGGGGGACGGGAAATCTGGGGGGGACAAGAGATCCAGGGGGACGGGAAATCTGGGGGGGACAAGAGATCCAGCGGGACAGGAAATCTGGGGGGGGACAACAGATCCAGGGGGACAGGAAAGGGGGGGACACCAGGGAGGACAATAGATCTGGGGGGGACGACAGTAAATCTGGGGGGACAGGAAATCAGGGGGGGACAAGAGATCCAGCGGGACAGGAAATCTGGGGGGGGGACAACAGATCCAGGGGGACAGGAAATCTGGGGGGGACAAGAGATCCAGCGGGACAGGAAATCTGGGGGGGGGGGACGACAACAGATCCAGGGGGACAGGAAATCTGGAGGGGACAACAGATCCAGGGGGACAGGAAGCCTGGGGGGGACAACAGATCCAAGGGGACAGGAAAGGGGGGGACACCAGGGAGGACAATAGATCTGGGGGGGACGACAGGAAATCTGGGGGGACAGGAAATCTGGGGGGGACCGGAAATCTGGGGGGGACAACAGATGCAGGGGGACAGGAAATTTAGGGGAGACACCAGAGCTGGGGGGACAGGAAATCTGGGGGACAGGATACCTGGGGGGGACAACAGATCTGGGGGGACAGTAAACTTAGGGGGGACACCAGAGCTGGGGGACAGGAGGGAGGGGGGACAGGAAGGGGGGTGACACCGGGGGGGATAATAGATCTGGGGGGGACGACGGTAAATCTGGGGGGGCAGTAAATCTGGGGGGGACACCAGATCTGGGGGAACAAGAAATCTGGGGGGGCAGTAAATCTGGGGGGAACGGGAAAGGGGGTGACACCAGGGGGGACAACAGATCCAGGTGGGGACAGTAAACCTGGGGGTGACAACAAAGCCGGGAGGGACCCACCAAAAAAACTGGGGGTGTGACAACAAATCTGGGGATGACAGCAAAAATCTGCGGGTGACACCAAAAAACTAGGGGGTGACATCAAAATCTGTGGGGGGACACAAGATATGGGGGGGGGGGGCACGGGGGCCCTGGGGGTAGGAGACCCGGGTGACACAGCGGGGGACAGGAGGGACCGGGGTGTCCCTGAGGAGGAGGGGTCTGAGAGGACCCAGGTGTCCGGGAGGAGACCCAGGCGTCCGGGGAGGGGACCCAGGCGTCCGGGGGGGGTGTCACCCACCTTGTCCTTGCTGCGCCGCAGGGGCGGGTCGAGCGCGGCCGCCAGCTCCAGCAGGAGGGCGCAGGGGACGGCGGAGTCGGTGGCGCCCACGAATTCGCCGCGTGTCCCCCCGGCCGCTGCCACTGCCGCTGCCGGCGCCGGCGCCAGCACTTTGGTGTCGTAGTGACACGCCAGGACCAGGCGGCGCGGGGCGGCGGGCGCCAGCGTGGCCACCACGTTGGTGAACGTCACCGGTCCCCGAGGTGTCGCCGCGGTGAAGGCGTCGAGTTCAAGGTGCCACGAGGCGCCCAGGGCACCCAGACACCCCAATATGTGCTGGGGGGGGGAGCACGTTGTTGACAATGACACCCAAAGGGTGGGTGCGGTGACACCCAAGGGTGGGGGTGACAAGGCGGGGGGCGGGGGGGGGGGGGGTCTCACTCACCTGGCGGGCGGCGTGGCTGCCGGGGCCCCCAGGCACCCGCTCGTGCAGTAGGGGGCGCAAGAAGGTGCCCCAAAAACGGGGGGGGTCCAGGCGGCCCAGGAGCTGCCGGAGGGCGGAATCGGAGGGGAGGGACTGGGGGGGGGGGGGGGGGGGGGTGTCAGTGTTTGGGGGGCGTTGGGGGGTCCCATGATGGGGTTGGGGGTCCCTGGGGGGGTCAGGAGGGTCTCTGGGGGGGTCTTTGGGGTTCCCTGAGAGGGGGGGTCTGGGGGGGTCCGTGATGGGGTTTAGGAGCCTCTGGGGGGGTCTGGGGGTCCGTGATGGGGTTTGGGGGCCTCTGGGGGGGTCTGGGGGTCCGTGATGGGGTTTGGGATCCCTGGGGGGGTCTGGGGGCCCGTGATGGGGTTTGGGATCCCTTGGGGGGTCTGGGGGTTCGTGATGGGGTTTGGGGGCCTCTGGGGGCCCATGATGGGGTTTGGGATCCCTGGGGGGGTTTGGGGGCCTCTGGGGGGGGTCTTGGTCCCTAATAGGGTCTGGGGGTCACTGGGGGGGGTCTTGGTGGTTCCTGGGGCGATCTTGGTGGGTGGGACGCAGAGTTTTGGGGGCGCCCTGAGAGGGCCTGGGAGCCCCCCCATGGTGTCCCCCCCCCCGCTCCCTCCCCGCTCACCGGTTCACTGCTCCGTTCCTCCCCGGGCCACACGACGTACAGGACGGTGACGGCGGCCGCCAGCGCCAGGACCGGCGGCAGCAAGCGGGGGCAGCGGCGGCGGCACCGCGGCCACAACGCGCCGGTTCCCGGGAGCGGCACCGACACCGGGCCGGACCCGGGACCCGAACCCGCGACCCGCGGGCGGCGGGAACCACCGGAGCCCTTCCGCATGGCGCGGGGGGCGGGGCCTCCGCGGGAAGGGGCGGGGCCTGCGCGGGTGACGACAACGCCGCTGATTGGGCGAGGGGCCCCCCCGGGGGGCGTGGCCACCAGGACGTTGCTTCAATGGCTGGGGCGGGGCCAGCGCGGGCGCGGGAACGGGAGACCAGGACGCCGCTGATTGGGCGAGGGGCCGCCAGGGGGCGTGGTCTCCCGGGCGCGACCTTCGCGAGGGGGCGGACGCGCCGCTGATTGGGCGAGCGGCGGGCGGGCTTGCGCGCCAGGCCACGCCCCCCGCCGCCGCTCGGAGAGGCGCGCGAACGCGCGTGCCCGAAGGACAAACCGCGGGAACGCGCGTGCCCGAAGGACAAACCGCGGGAACGGCGACACGGGGCGGGGACACACGACACAGTGACACGGGATGTGCCTCCCCCACCCCCAGGGGACGTCACTCTAAATGGTGACGTCACCACGGATGTCACCTGGGGGCGGGGGTTGTCACTCCAGGTTGTCACCCTGGACGGGGAGGTCACCCTGGATGGGGGTGTCATCCCCCCATGGGGTCGTCAGCACGGACCGGACGTCACCCCAGAGGTCACCACCCCCCTTGGGAACACCCCCCAATGCAGACGTCACCCCCCTTGGGGACACCCCAGTGAAGATGTCACCCCCCCTGGGGACAATGCAGATGTCCCCTCCTTGGGGACACCCCCCAGGTGCCCTTGGGGGACACCCCCCAGGTGACACCACCCCCCCTTTTCCCCTTCAAACTCCACAATCCACCATTTTTCCGCTTTTTTTTCCTCTTCTTTTCCCCCCGAACCGCCGCGCCCAGCCCCCCCCGCGCCGTCCCCAACGTGTCCCCAGCGTCCCCTTCACCTCCCGTCCTCCCTGCGCCCGGCCGGGTGCACCCAGTTGTTGTCGTGCAGCCCCACGCGGCACCCGGGCGCCTCCTTGTCCCCGCGCCGGCAGCACATCCAGTAGGAGCGGCCGTAGGGCAGGTCGTGGTGATAGGGCTTGGGGTGCCAGCGGCACAGCGACACGTCCCCCTTCTCGTACCGCTTCTTGCACTGCTTGCACGGGTCGTCGCGGTAAAGCGGGTCCCGGTTCCACCGCGAATCCGTGGCCTGGACACCGAAAGTCTCGATGATGGATTTGAAGTAGTGGCAGGAACATTTGAGCGCGGCCAAGGCCTGGGTGGGCAGGTAGCTGAAGATCTTCACCATGACGTGCTCGGGGAGGAGCAGCATGTACTGACGCGGCTCCAGCAGCCGCTGGATTTTGAAGCGGATCTCCAGGAAATCGTGCGAGACGTGGCGGTACAGGCGGCACAGCGAGGGGTCGGGGGCGCCCGGGGGCTCCTCGGCGGCCTCGGCCGGCGGCTCCTCGGGGACGTTGAGCAGGAAAAGCTGCCCCGGGGGGGGTTCGTCTTGGTTGGGCAGCCGAACCGTCTCCTCCGTCACCTTCTTGGCGCTGTCCTTGCCGAAGAACACGCACTGATCCACCACCCCGGTCACCACCACGTCCACGTGGAAGCCGGCGGCGCAATCGCGCGGCGGCGACGTCGACGGCCCCTCGTTGGGCGCCTCGCTCGCTTCGGCTTTCCCGGCGCTCCCCGGCCCCGCGTCCGGGGCGTCGCCGTCCCCCTTGGCGCCGGCCAACAGCAGCTCCACGTTGTTGGGCAGCGCGTCGCGGGACGGGCTGATCAGCCGGTAAAGGTCGCATGTGATCTTGTCCTTGACGCGGCCGCCGGTGCCGCCGTTTCCCGTCCCGCAGCTCATAAAGACGCAATTGGGCCGCCCGGCAGCGCCCGGTTCGGCGGCGCCGGCCCCGCCGGAGATGCGGAAGGCGATCCGCACCTCGCCGGGCGCCGCCGCCGCCGCGGCGGCGCCGCGTTCGCCGACCGGGCGGCACAAACCATTGGGCTGCGCGGCCGCGTCGGCGCCGCCCCGGTGCCGCGACTCGAAGTGGGCGACGGCCTCAGCCACGCGGCTGCAGTCGGCGCCGCTCGACGTTTTGGCGTCGCCGGTTTCCACCACGACGCCGCAGGGCCGGGGGAAGCTCTGCAGGGCCAGTGCCGTCCGCTGCTCCACCAGCGCCACCATCTCGGCCACCGACAGCAAGTCGGGGACGTCCCCGCTGTCACCGGCCCGCGCCGGGGCCGCTTTGCCTTTGGCGGGGTCGTGGCAGCGCCGGCGCCGTTTGGCTTTGGAGCTGTCGCTCCCCCAGTTGCCCTTGACCTTCATGGTGCCAGCGCGGCCGCCGGCGCCGCCGCCGCATTGATGCGCCACGAAAAAAGCCACTTTCTCCTTGGTGTTGCCGGGTTTGATGACGTACCAGGTGTCCAGCAGCACCCGCCCCTCGTCTGGCGGCACCGGGGGGACGTCGGGGCCATCGGGGCCACCGGCGGGGGGCGGGGGGGTGTTTTCGGTGGGGCCGCCGGTGGCTTCTTGCGGGGGGCGGCAGGCGAAGGGTTTTTTGGCGGCGCCGGGGGGGGGACATGGTTTGTTTTGGGTGTAGGTGCCGAAGGGCCGGGGACACCAGAGCTGGAGGTGGGGGACGGCGTTGGGCTCCATCAGGGCCGCATGGCAGCACCGGGGACGCCGGGGACGCCGGGGATGGGTCCGGGCCTGGAGGAGAGAGAAGAACGTTAGTGGGGCTGGTGGGGACAGTTTGGGGACAATATGGGGACACTATGGGGTTGGTAGGGACAGCGTGGGGCTGGTGGGGACAAAAT
The DNA here is from genome assembly GCF_036013445.1 of Caloenas nicobarica. NCBI lineage: Eukaryota > Metazoa > Chordata > Aves > Columbiformes > Columbidae > Caloenas > Caloenas nicobarica. Next base: position 950,621 of record NC_088281.1, read on the forward strand.
AGGGATCGTTTGGGGCTGGTGGGGACAATATGGGGACGGTATGGGGCTGGTGGGGACAGTACGGGGACAGTATGGGGCTGGGGGGGACAATATGGGGACAGTACGGGGACAGTGTGGGGCTGGGGGGTACAATATGGGGACAGTACGGGGACAGTTTGGGGACAATATGTGGACAGTATGGGGCTGATGGGGACAATATGGGGACAGTACAGGGACAGTTTGGGGACAATATGGGGTTGATGGGGACAGTTTGGGGACAATTTAGGGTTGATGGGGACAATACGGGGACAGTACAGGGACAGTTTGGGGACAATATGGGGTTGATGGGGACAGTTTGGGGACAGTATAGGGTTGATGGGGACAATATGGGGACAGTTTGGGGACAATTTAGGGTTGATGGGGACAATACGGGGACAGTACAGGGACAGTTTGGGGACAGTATGGGGCTGGTGGGGACAATATGGGGCTGGTAGGGTCAGTACAGGAACAACATGGGGACAGTGCGGGGACAATTTGGGGCTGGTGGGGACAATATGGGGACAGTTTGGGGCTATTGGGGACAATACGGGGACAGTACGGGGCTGGTGGGGACAATATGGGGCTATAGGAGACAGTATGGGGACAGTTCAGGAGCAGTGTGGGGATATCGGGGACAGTAGGGGGCAATATAGGAACAGTATGGGGCTATAGGTGACATTATGGGGACAATGCGGAGCCGCACGCCCCGCCCCTCGCCCTGGAGGCCCCGCCCACAACCCCCGAAGCCCCGCCCCCTCACCGGCGGGGAAACGCCCCCCCCGCCCTTAAAGCGGCACCGCCGCCCGCAAGGGTGGGGCCCGCCGGCCCCGCCTCTTTTAACGCCCGGCGGGCGGCAGCCGTTCGCTGACAGGCTCCAGCGCGCCAGGCGGCGGCCAATCAGGGAGCCGCGTTCGGGCCATGCCCATATATGGACGGCGGACAGCGCGGGGCGTGGCCAGCGGGGGGCGTGGCCAGCGGGGGGGCGTGGCCAGCGGGACGGTCCCACCGGGGCGCGGCGGGGGGGGTGTCCCGGTTTGCGGGGGGGACGCGGAGCCGCTGCCCCTGGTGCGGCGCGGCGAGGCCCGTCCCTGCCAGCCGCCGTCACACGAGGCGTGGAGGACACACACGCCCGCCCCGCCGCCCCCCCCCCCCGCGCCGTGCGTGACGAGTGGGAGACGCCGCTTCCCCCCCCCCCCCCCAATTCCCCAGGACCCGCGGCCCAACCGGCCCCGCGGCCGCTACCGAGCGCCGGCCCGGGCGGCTCCGCCACCGCCACCGCGGCGCCCCGGCGCGATCCATCCCCCCCCCGCCACGCTCCGCACCCCGCGCCGCCCCGGGCCCCGCCCGGAGCCGCCGCCCCTCCCCCGCTCACCGGGCAGGTGCCGGGCGCGGCCGCTCCGCCTCTCCGCGCCGCTTCCGGGGTGCCCCCCCGCGCAGGCGCGCAGGCCGCGCCGCGCTCCGCGCATGCGCCGCGCGGGGGGACGCTGGGAGTTGTAGTCCGCTGGCTGACGGCCCCGCGCGTGTGCCGCGGGGCGTGATGGGAGTTGTAGTCCTGGTTCCCCGCCCCGCGCATGCGCAGAGGCGCTTCTGGCCGCCCCCCGCCCCAAGAAGTGACACCCACGGGTGACGCTCGTGGGTGTCACACGTGTTGCTTTAGGGGGACACCTCTGGGACAGCCCCCCCAGCACCATAAGGTGACAGGGACCCCCCCCAAAGGATTTTAGGACCCTTGGGACCCCCCCAGCACCCATGGGTGACAGGAAACCCCCCACCTCGAGACCCCAAAGGTGATAGAGACCCCCCCCCAAAGGCTTTTAGGGCCCTTGGGGTCCCCCCCAGCACCCATGGGTGACAGGGACCCCCCCTAAAGGATTTTAGGACCCTTGGAGTCCCCCCCCCAAGCACCCAAAGGTCACAGGGACCCCCCCAAGACCCCAAAGGTGACAGGGACCGCCCCCCCCCCCCCCCAGCACCCAAAGGCTTTTAGGACCCTTGGGACCCCCCCAGCACCCATGGGTGACAGGGACCCCCCCTAAAGGATTTTAGGACCCTTGGGACCCCCCCAGCACCCATGGGTGACAGGGACCCCCCCCAAAGGATTTTAGGACCCTTGGGACCCCCCCAGCACCCATGGGTGACAGGGACCCCCCCCAAAGGATTTTAGAACCCTTGGGACCCCCCCAGCACCCATGGGTGACAGGAAACCCCCCACATCGAGACCCCAAAGGTGAAAGAGACCCCCCCCCCCCCAAAGGATTTTAGGACCCTTGGGGTCCCCCCCAGCACCCATGGGTGACAGGGAACCCCCCCCCCCCCCCCCCAAAAAAAAGAAAGCTTTTAGGACCCTGGTGTCCCCCCAGCACCCATGGGTGCCCCCCCCTCAGCAGCAGCTCTCGGCCTTGGGGTCCCTCCCCGGGGTGGGGAGGGGGCCCGGGGGGGGGGTGACCCCCCAGCGCCAGCGCTGCCACCCCCGCCGAACCTCAGCCTGCACCTGGGGGGGACACGGGGACACGGGACGTCACGATGTGTCCCCCCCCGCACCCCGAGTCGTGACATCGTGACATCGCCGTGTCGCGATAGGACGCACCTCCTTGTTGACGAAGCAGTAGAGGATGCTGACGACGAGACCCTGGGGGGACATGACATGGGGGGACATGGGGACATGGGGGGACATGGGGACATGGGGACATGGGGACATTGGGAGGACATGGGGACATGGGGGACATGGGGACATTGGGAGGACATGGGGACATGGGGGACATGGGGGGACATGGGGACATGGGAGGACATGGGGGGACATGGGGACGTGGGGGGATAATTGGGGACATGGGGGACATGGGGACATGGGGACATGGGAGGACATGGGGGGACATGGGGACGTGGGGGGATAATTGGGGACGTGGGGGGACATGGGGGACATGGGGACATGGGGGGACATGGGGACGTGGGGGACATGGGGACATGAGGGGACATGGGGACGTGGGGGGATAATTGGGGATGTGGGGGGACATGGGGGACATGGGGACATGGGGGGACATGGGGACGTGGGGGGATAATTGGGGACATGGGGACATGGGGGGACATGGGGACGTGGGGGGATAATTGGGGATGTGGGGGGACATGGGGGACATGGGGACATGGGGGGACATGGGGACGTGGGGGGATAATTGGGGACATGGGGACATGGGGGGACATGGGGACGTGGGGGACATGGGGACATGGGGGGACATGGGGGACATGGGGACATGGGGGGACATGGGGACATGGGGGGATAATTGGGGACATGGGGGACATGGGGACATGGGGGACGTGGGGGACATGGGGACATGGGGGGACATGGGGACGTGGGGGGACATGGGGGGACGCGGGGGACATGGGGACATGGGGTCGTGGGGGGACATAGGGCGAAAATTGAGGAAATGGGGGGACATGAGAGGACATGGGGACATGGGGACATGGGGGGACATGGGGACGTGGGGGGATAATTGGAGACATGAGGGGACATGAGGGGACATGGGGGGACGCGGGGGACATGGGGACATGGGGGGACATGGGGACATGAGGGGACATGGGGACGTGGGGGGACATGGAGGACATGAGGGAATGTGGGGGGACATGGGGGACATGGGGACATGGGAGGTCATGGGGGGACGGGGGACACGGGATAGTTTGCGACATGGGGACGATTGTCCCCTCATGTCCCTCCCGTATCCCCCATTGTCCCCAATTGTCTCACCCTGTTCCCCCCATGTCCCAAATTATGTCCCCGCCACGTCCCAATTGTCCCCATGTCCCCATGTCCCAAATTATCCCCCTATGTCCTCATGTCCTCCCATGTCCCCCTTTGTCCCCTATAAGTCCCCAAGGGTCCCCAATTGTCCCCCCCTGCATTGTCCCCAACTGTCTCCAATGTCCCCGGACCTGTGACAATGACACCAGCAGTTGCTGGGTGTCACCCCAAGTCCCTAACTGTCCCCCTCCCTGTTCTCCCCATATCCCCCCCATGTCCCCAGTTGTCCCCCCTTGCCCCCCATTTGTCCCCGCCATGTCCCCTTCCTGTCCCAAATGTCCCCAATGTCCCCAATGTCCCCAACCTGTGACGATGACAGCAGCAGCTGCTGGGTGTCCCCTCAATGTCCCTTATGTCCCCCCTGTCCCCCATGTCTCCCATGTCCCCATTGTCCCCTATGTCCCCATGTCCCCAATGTCCCCAGTGTCCCCAACCTGTGATGACGACAGCAGCAGCTGCTGGGTGTCCCCCCAATGTCCCTTATGTCCCCCATGTCCCCCATGTCTCCCTTGTCCCAATTTTCCCCAATGTCCCCATGTCCCCAATGTCCCTAATGTCCCCCATGTCCCCATTGTCCCCAATGTCCCCCATGTCCCCCATGTCTCCCATGTCCCCATTGTCCCCTATGTCCCCTATGTCCCCATGTCCCCAATGTCCCCATTGTCCCTCATGTCCCCCATATCCCCCCTGTCCCAAATGTCCCCAATGTCCCCGTCGTACCCCATGTCCCCCCAATGTCCCCCATATCCCCCATGTCCCCAGCCTGTGACGACGACAGCAGCAGCTGCTGGGTGTCCCCCCAATGTCCCTTACGTCCCCCATGTCCCCCATGTCTCCCATGTCCCAATTTTCCCCAATGTCCCCATGTCCCCAATGTCCGTAATGTCCCCCATGTCCCCCATGTCTCCCATGTCCCCCATGTCTCCCATGTCCCCCACGTCCCCAATGTCCCTGTTGTCCCAAATATCCTCCATGTCCCCCAGATCCCCAATGTCCCCCATGTCCCCAATGTCCCCAACCTGTGACGATGACAGCAGCAGCTGCTGGGTGTCCCCACGATGTCCCTTATGTCCCCCATGTCTCCCATGTCCCAATTTTCCCCAATGTCCCCACGTCCCCAATGTCCCTAATGTCCCCCATGTCCCCATTGTCCCCAATGTCCCCCATGTCCCCCATGTCTCCCATGTCCCCATTGTCCCCTATGTCCCCTATGTCCCCATGTCCCCAATGTCCCCGTCGTACCCCATGTCCCCCCAATGTCCCCCATATCCCCCATGTCCCCAATGTCCCCAACCTGTGACGATGACAGCAGCAGCTGCTGGGTGTCCCCACAATGTCCCTTATGTCCCCCATGTCTCCCATGTCCCAATTTTCCCCAATGTCCCCACGTCCCCAATGTCCCTAATGTCCCCCATGTCCCCATTGTCCCCAATGTCCCCCATGTCCCCCATGTCTCACATGTCCCAATTTTCCCCAATGTCCCCTATGTCCCCATGTCCCCAATGTCCCTAATGTCCCCCATGTCCCCATTGTCTCTTATGTCCCCCAGGTCCCCCATATCCCCCATGTCCCCAATGTCCCCCATATCCCCCCTGTCCCCAATGTCCCCAACCTGTGACGACGACAGCAGCAGCTGCTGGGTGTCCCCTCAATGTCCCTTATGTCCCCCATGTCCCCCATGTCTCCCATGTCCCCATTGTCCCCTATGTCCCCCATGTCCCCATTGTCATTTATGTCCCTAATGTCCCCCATGTCCCCATTGTCCCTAATGTCCCCCATGGCCCCAATGTCCCCGTTGTCCCAAATATCCTCCCTGTCCCCCGATCCCCCATGTCCCCAATGTCCCCCATATCCCCCCTGTCCCCAATGTCCCCAATGTCCCCAACCTGTGACGACGACAGCAGCAGCTGCAGGCAGAGCCGCACCAGCCGGGGGGTGTCCCCACCTTGTCCCTCCCCTGCCAGCGCGAACGCCACCTCGTGCACCCCCAGGAGCGGGATCAGCGTCAGCGTCGAGCGGGCCAGCCTGGGAGGGGACATTGGGGACATTGGGGACACCCCCGGGGACACCCCCAGGGCCCCACTTTGGTGGCAATACAGGAACAGAGACACCTTTGGGGACACACTTTGGGGACACACCAGGGCTGGGGACACACTTGGGGTGTTATGGGGACAGGGATGCGCTTGAGGACACGCTTGGGGACACGACAGGGCTGGGGACACTTCTGGGGACACAACAGGCATGGGGACGCAGGGACACGCCCGGGATCATGATGGGGCTGGGGACACACTTGGGGTGTTATGGGGACAGGGACACATTTGGGGACACCGCAGAGATGGGGACACACCAGGGCTGGGGACACACTCGGGGACACACCTGGGGACACATTTGGGGACATGACAGGGATGGGGACACATTTGAGGACACACTTGGGGACACTCTTGGGCTGTTCTGGGGACAGGGACACACTTGGGGACACACTTGGGGACACTCTTGGGGACACCCTTGGGCTGCTATGGGGACAGGGCCACACTTGGGGACACACTTGGGGACACTCTTGGGGACACTCTTGGGCTGCTATGGGGACAGGGACACACTTGGGGACACATCTGGGGACATGACGGCAATGGGGACACACTCAGGGACACACTTGGGGACAACACAGGGATGGGGACACACTCGGGGACACGACAGGGTTGGGGACACGTTTGGGGACAACTCTGAGGGACACATTTGGGGTGTTCTGGGGACAGGGACACACTTGGGGACACACTTGGGGACACTCTTGGGGACACCCTTGGGCTGCTATGGGGACAGGGCCACACTTGGGGACACACTTGGGGACACTCTTGGGGACACCCTTGGGCTGCTATGGGGACACCCTTGGGCTGCTATGGGGACAGGGCCACACTTGGGGACACACTTGGGGACACTCTTGGGGACAGATTTGGGGACACAAGAGGGCTGGGGACACACTCAGGGACACACCAGGGGACACAGTGGCCACAAAGACACCCCGGGGCCACCACGAGGACACGACGGGGACAAGGCCACTCGGTGCCACCCGTGTCCCCCCCCAACCCCGCGATGTCCCCACCTGAGCCTGGTGTCCCCACGGGCCACCTGGTGCGCCCGGACTTTGGCCACCAAGATGCGGACGATGCGCACGAACACCACGAAGTTCACCTGGGGACAGCGGCGGGTGACGCCGCGATGTCACCGGCGTGCTGACATCGCCACCAGGAGGGCTTGGGGACAATGCCACCCACCGCCACGGCCACCAGGATGGGACAGCGGATGATCCACCAAACCGCTGCCTTCTCGTTCCTCTCCCAGCACCTGCGTCGGGGACACTCGTGTCACCTTCTTGGGGACGCCGGTGGCACCGCCGTGGGGACAGTGGCGTCCCCGGGCGGGGCGGGGAAGGGAGGTGACAAAGCGGGGACGCGGTGACGGTGGCCTCACCCTTCGTTCTCGTAGAGGGCACGTGCCACCACCCAGGGGACCACGAAGAGGACGGGAGCACCTGGGGGGACAGGGACACTTGGGGACACTCTTGGGGACAGGGGATTCCCTTGGGCACACGCCTTGGGGGCAGGGGGGGAATGGGGACAAGGACACCCCTGGAGGGGCAGATGGGGACAGGGACAGCCCTGGGGACACATCTGGGGACGTGACAGGGATGGGGACACAGTTGGGGACAACACCTGCAGGGACATATTTGGGGACATGACAAGGATGGGGACACCCGCGGGGACAAGGGATTCCCTTGGGGACACTTGGGGACACCCTCGGGGATAGGGGATTCCCTTGGGGACACCCTGGGGACACTTGGGGACACCCTCAGGGATAGGGGATTCCCTTGGGGACACCCTGGGGACACCTTCAGGGACCAGGGATTCCCCTGGGGACACCTCTGGGAGAGGGGAATGGGGATGGGGACACCCTGGGGACACTTGGGGACACCCCTGGGGACACATCTGGGGACATGACAGGGATGGGGACACCCTCAGGGACAGGGGATTCCCCTGGGGACACTGGGGGACACTTGGGGACACCCTCAGGGACAGGGGATTCCCTTGGGGACACCTGGGGACACCCGCAGGACAGGGGATTCCCCTGGGGACACTGGGGGACACTTGGGGACACCCGCAGGACAGGGGATTCCCTTGGGGACACCCTGGGGACACTTGGGGACACCCGCAGGACAGGGGACTCCCTTGGGGACAACCTGGGGACACTTGGGGACACCTTCAGGGACAGGGGGTTCCCCTGGGGACACCCTGGGGACACTTGGGGACACCCTCAGGGACAGGGGGTTCCCCTGGGGACACTTGGGGACACCCTCAGGGACAAGGGATTCCCTTAGGGACACCCTGGGGACACTTGGGGACACCCTCAGGGACAGGGGATTCCCTTGGGGACACCCTGGGGACACCCTCAGGGACCTGGGATTCCCCTGGGGACACCTCTGGGAGAGGGGAATGGGGACAGGGACACCCTGGGGACACTTGGGGACACCCCTGGGGACACATTTGGGGACATGACAGGGATGGGGACACCCTCAGGGACCGGGGATTCCCCTGGGGACACCTCTGGGAGAGGGGAATGGGGACAGGGACACCCTGGGGACACTTGGGGACACCCACCCCAGCCCAGCAGCAGGAAAGCCGGGAGGCAGCGCTGGCCCGAGAACGTCACCAGCACCAGGAGCTTGTGCAGGAAAAGTCCCTCGGCCAAGAGCCACCCATAGTTGGCACCCACGCAGTACTGGGTGACAACCTGCGCCAGGCGGCAGCCGGTCACCGCCTGGGGACACGGGGACACCGGGGACATGGTGGCACCAAGAGCGTGGTGGGACCAAGGTCATGGTGGCACCAAGAGCGTGATGGGATCAACACCGGGGTGACGCTAGGATGGTGGTGGCACCAACATTAGGGTGACACCAAGACCATGGTGGGATCAACGCTGGGGTGACACCAAGATTGTGATAGGACCAAGATGGTGGTGGCACCAAGATCATGATGGGACCAAGATAGTGGTGGCACCAAGACCTTGGTGGGACCAAGATGGTGGTGGCACCAAGACCTTGGTGGGACCAAGATAGTGGTGGCACCAAGACCTTGGTGGAACCAAGATGGTGGTGGCACCAAGACCTTGGTGGGACCAAGATGGTGGTGGCACCAAGATCATGATGGGACCAAGATAGTGGTGACACCAAGACCTTGGTGGGACCAAGATGGTGGTGGCACCAAGACCTTGGTGGGACCAAGATAGTGGTGGCACCAAGACCTTGGTGGAACCAAGATGGTGGTGGCACCAAGACCTTGGTGGAACCAAGATAGTGGTGGCACCAAGACCTTGGTGGGACCAAGATGGTGGTGGGACCAAGATCATGATGGGACCAAGACGGTGGTGGCACCGACATTAGGGTGACACCAAGACCATGGTGACACTAGGATCGTGGTGGCACCAAGGTGGTGATGGCACCAAGATGGTGGTGACACCAACATAAGGATGACACCAAGACCATAGTGACACTGGGATCATGGTGGCACCAAGACCTTGGTGGGACCAAGATGTTGGTGGCTCCAACATTAGGGTGACACCAAGACCATGGTGGCACCAACACTCAGGTGACATCAAGATCGTGATGGGATCAAGAGGGTGGTGGCACCAAGACCTTGGTGGGACCAGTGTCATGGTGGGGCCAAGGCTGGGGTGACACCAAGGTCATGGTGGTACCAGCATCATGGTGACACCAAGGTGGTGATGGGACCAAGATGGTGGTGGCACCAAGATCATGATGGAACCAAGATGTTGGTGGCACCAACATTAGGGTGACACCAAGACCATGGTGGCACCAACACTCAGGTGACATCAAGATCGTGATGGGATCAAGAGGGTGGTGGCACCAAGACCTTGGTGGGACCAGTGTCATGGTGGGGCCAAGACTGGGGTGACACCAAGGTCATGGTGGCACCAACGTTGGGGTGACACCAAGAGGGTGGTGGCACCAGCCTCCACCCATGGGTGCTCCCCTTCTTGGGTAACCCCCGCACGGGTGCCCCCCATCACCCATGGGTGCCCCCCAGGGAGGTTCTCACCCCCCATGGCTTCCTCCAAACCCCTTGTGCCCCCACCCATGGGTGCCCCCACACCCTATAGATCCCCCCCCCCCCCCCCATGGGTGTCCCCACACCCTATAGATCCCCCCCGACCCATGGGTGCCCCCACACCCTATAGATCTCCCCCCCCCACCCATGGGTGCCCCCACACCCTATAGATCTCCCCCCCCACCCATGGGAGTCCCCACACCCTATAGATTCCCCCCCCCACCCATGGGTGTCCCCACAACCTATAGATCCCCCCCCCCACCCATGGGTGCCCCCACACCCTATAGATCCCCCCCCCACCCCTGGGTGTCCCCACACCCTATAGATCCCCCCCCACCCATGGGTGCCCCCACACCCTATAGATCCCCCCCCCACCCATGGGTGTCCCCACACCCTATAGATCCCCCCCCCCACCCATGGGTGTCCCCACACCCTATAGATCTCCCCCCCCACCCATGGGTGTCCCCACACCCTATAGATTCCCCCCCCCACCCATGGGTGCCCCCACACCCTATAGATCCCCCCCCACCCATGGGTGCCCCCACACCCTATAGATCCCCCCCCCACCCATGGGTGTCCCCACACCCTATAGATCCCCCCCCCCACCCATGGGTGTCCCCACACCCTATAGATCCCCCCCCCCGCCATGGGTGTCCCCACACCCTATAGATCCCCCCCCCCCACCCATGGGTGTCTCCACACCCCATAGATCCCCCCCCACCCATGGGTGCCCCCACACCCTATAGATCCCCCCCCCCCATGGGTGTCCCCACACCCTATAGATCCCCCCCCCACCCATGGGTGTCCCCACACCCTATAGATCCCCCCCCCACCCATGGGTGCCCCCACACCCCATAGATCCCCCCCCACCCATGGGTGCCCCCACACCCTATAGATCCCCCCCCCACCCATGGGTGTCCCCACACCCTATAGATCCCCCCCCACCCATGGGTGCCCCCACACCCTATAGATCCCCCCCACCCATGGGTGCCCCCACACCCTATAGATCCCCCCCACCCATGGGTGCCCCCACACCCTATAGATCCCCCCCCACCCATGGGTGTCCCCACACCCTATAGATCCCCCCCCCCACCCATGGGTGTCCCCACACCCTATAGATCCCCCCCCCCCCATGGGTGTCCCCACACCCTATAGATCCCCCCCCCCCCCCCCATGGGTGTCCCCACACCCTATAGATCCCCCCCCCACCCATGGGTGTCCCCACACCCTATAGATCCCCCCCCACCCATGGGTGTCCCCACACCCTATAGATCCCCCCCCCCACCCATGGGTGCCCCCACACCCTATAGATCCCCCCCCCCACCCATGGGTGTCCCCACACCCTATAGATCCCCCCCCACCCATGGGTGTCCCCACACCCTATAGATCCCCCCCCACCCATGGGTGTCCCCACACCCTATAGATCCCCCCCCCCACCCATGGGTGTCCCCACACCCTATAGATCCCCCCCCCCACCCATGGGTGTCCCCACACCCTATAGATCCCCCCCCCACCCATGGGTGTCCCCACACCCTATAGATCCCCCCCCCACCCATGGGTGTCCCCACACCCTATAGATCCCCCCCTACCCATGGGTGTCCCCACACCCTATAGATCCCCACCCCCCCCATGGGTGTCCCCACACCCTATAGGTCCCCCCCCCACCCATGGGTGTCCCCACACCCTATAGATCCCCCCCCCCCACCCATGGGTGTCCCCACACCCTATAGATCCCCCCCCACCCATGGGTGTCCCCACACCCTATAGATTCCCCCCCCACCCATGGGTGTCCCCACACCCTATAGATCCCCCCCCATCCATGGGTGCCCCCAGGGACGTCCCCACCTGCTCCGCCGCCATGTCCCCGGGGTCCCCGTGTCCCCAGGGCCGCAGGTGACGTCCCAGCAAGGAGTCCCTGGCCAGGATGGCGCCCGCCCGCAGCACGAAGGACGCGAACAGGTTGGCGTGGATGACGTTCCGCGTGCACCGCAGGCGCCTGCGGGGACAAAGGGACGCGGGCTGGGGGGGGGGCGACAGCACCCCCTGGCACCCATGGGTGCCCCCCGCCCCGGCGGTACCTGAAGAGGAGGAGGAGGAGCAGAGCGAGGACGAGGGCGACGAGGGACACGGAGTAACCCACGGTGTAGAGGAGGCGGAACTGCTCCAGGAGCCACGCGTGACGCTGCGGGGACACGGGGACATCGTGGGGACGGCGTGGGGACATGGGGATGGGGGGGGACGGGGACATCGTGGGGACATTGTGGGGACATGGGGATGGGGGGGGACGGGGACATCGTGGGGACATTGTGGGGACACGGGGATGGGGGGGGTGGGGACATCGTGGAGACATGGGGATGGGGGGGGACGGGGACATCGTGGGGACATCGTGGGGACATGGGGATGGGGGGGACGGGGACATCATGGGGACATCGTGGGGACATGGGGATGGGGGGGGACGGGGACATCGTGGGGACATCGTGGGGACATCGTGGGGACATGGGGATGGGGGGGGATGGGAACATCGTGGGGACATCGTGGGGGTGCCGTGGGGACATGGGGACAGGGAGGGGACAGGGACATCGTGGGGACATCGTGGGGACATGGGGATGGGGGGGATAGGGACATCGTGGGGACATCGTGGGGACATCGTGGGGACACGGGGACAGGGAGGGGACAGGGGACATCGTGGGGACATTGTGGGGACATGGGGACAGGGAGGGGATGGGGACATCGTGGGGACATCGTGGGGACACGGGTATGGGGGGATGGGGACATCGTGGGGACATGGGGACAGGGAGGGGACGGGGACATCATGGGGACATCATGCGGACATTGTGGGGACATCATGGGGACATGGGGACAGGGAGGGGACAGGGGACAAGGGACAGGGAGGGGGCACAGGGACATGGGGACATGGGGATGGGGAGGGGACAGGGGACATCATGGGGACATCATGGGGACAGGGGACAAGGGACAGGGAGGGGGGACAGGGACAGGGAGGGGACGGGGGGACGGAGGGGACAGGGAGGGGGGACAAGGGATGGGGAGGGGGCATGGTGACACACGGCGCGGTGACATGGGACGCGGCACAGCCCGGGGCGCGTCACGTTTGTCACACGTGTCCCGCGGCGCAGCACGACCCAGCGCCGGGGGGGGTGACACATGTGGCGCCACACGACGCGGGGGGTGACACGTGGCGCGGGGTGGCACGTGGCGCGGGGTGGCACAGGGGACACGGCGCAGCGGGGGACAAGGGACGGCGGGTGGCACCGGGGGTGGCACGGCGGGGGACAAGGGACAGCGCGGGTCACGGCGTGTGGCACAGCGGTGGCACGGGTGACAGCAGAGGGGCACAAGGGACAGTGTGGCACCCGCAGCTCCCCGTGTCACCTCGTGTCACCCCACAGCACCCTGTGGCACCCCGGGACATCCGGTGTCACCCCATGGCCACCAGGTCACCCCCATGTCCCCAGTGTGACCCTATGTCCCCCAGTGTCCCCCCATGGCCCCCGATGGCCCCCTGTGTCCTCCCAGTGGCCACAGTGTCCCCCCATGTCCCAAATGTCCCCCCAGTGTCCCCCCCACCCCCCCTTGTCCCCCACATGTCCCCAGTGTCCCCCATGTCCCCCCATGTCCCCATGTCCCCAGTGTCCCCCCGTGTCCCCAGTGTCCCCCATGTCCCCATGTCCCCATGTCCCCCCGTGTCCCCCTATGTCCCCCGGTGTCCCCCTGTGTCCCCCGTGTCCCCATGTCCCCCCATGTCCCCGGTGTCCCCCATGTCCCCAGTGTCCCCCCATGTCCCCCGGTGTTCCCCTGCGTCCCCAGTGTCCCCAGTGTCCCCCGTGTCCCCAGTGTCCCCATGTCCCCCCGTGTCCCCAGTGTCCCCCATGTCCCCAGTGTCCCCCCGTGTCCCCATGTCCCCCCGTGTTCCCAGTGTCCCCCGTGTCCCCAGTGTCCCCCATGTCCCCATGTCCCCCAATGTCCCCATGTCCCCAGTGTCCCCCATGTCCCCCCGTGTCCCCCCATGTCCCCCGGTGTCCCCCTGTGTCCCCAGTGTCCCCCATATCCCCCCATGTCCCCAGTGTCCCCCCATGTCCCCATGTCCCCCAATGTCCCCATGTCCTCCCATGTCCCCAGTGTCCCCCGTGTCCCCAGTGTCCCCCTGTGTCCCCATGTCCCCAGTGTCCCCAGTGTCCCCCATGTCCCCATGTCCCCCAATGTCCCCATGTCCCCCAATGTCCCCACGTCCCCCCGTGTCCCCAGGGTCCCACCTGCAGCTCCAGGTCCCCCCGCGTGTCCTCGCACGGTGTGTGGTCCAGCCACGGCCGCCCCGTCTCGTCTGTCACCCAAGTGCCATCGGGGCCGCAGCGCCGCGTCACCACCCCGCCCTGCACTGCGACGCCGCGGCCCCACGTCACCCCCGGGGCGCGTCACCCGTGTCACCCAGGTGGGTGCCACTCGCCGCCCCGGTTACCTCGATGGTGCCAGGGCAGGTACCAGGGACAGGGGACGGTGACGGTGCTGTTGGGGACACCGTCCCCCCAGCAGGCGTACATGTCGAACGTGCGGTTGCAGACGGGTCCTGGTGGCACGGTGTCCCCAAGTGTCCCCAGGTGTCCCCAACCCATCCCCATTCACCGGGCAGTGGGGGGTCAGGGTGTCCCCATTGTCCCCAAGAGTCCCCATTGTCCCCAAGTGTCCCCAACCCATCCCCGTTCACCGGGCAGTGGGGGTCAGGGTGTCCCCATTGTCCCCAAGAGTCCCCATTGTCCCCAGGTGTCCCCAACCCATCCCTTCTCACCGGGATCAGGGTGTCCCCATTGTCCCCAAGAGTCCCCATTGTCCCCAAGTGTCCCCAACCCATCCCCGTTCACCGGGCAGTGGGGGGTCAGGGTGTCCCCATTGTCCCCAAGAGTCCCCATTGTCGCCAAGTGTCCCCAACCCATCCCCATTCACCGGGCAGTGGTGGTCAGGGTGTCCCCATTGTCCCCAAGTGTCCCCAACCCATCCCTGCTCACTGGGCAGTGGGGGTCAGGGTGTGCCCATTGTCCCCAAGAGTCCCCATTGTCCCCAAGTGTCCCCAACCCATCCCTTCTCACCGGGATCAGGGTGTCCCCATTGTCCCCAAGAGTCCCCATTGTCCCCAAGTGTCCCCAACCCATCCCCGTTCACCGGGCAGTGGGGGGTCAGGGTGTCCCCATTGTCCCCAAGAGTCCCCAAGTGTCCCCAAGAGTCCCCAACCCATCCCCATTCACCGGGCAGTGGGGGTCAGGGTGTCCCCATTGTCCCCAAGAGTCCCCATTGTCCCCAAGTGTCCCCAACCCATCCCTTCTCACCAGGATCAGGCTGTCCCCATTGTCCCCAAGTGTCCCCACTCACCGGGTGCTGGGGGCTCGAGGCGCAGGCGCAGGTGACACTCGTGACGATACTGGTGCCACGCGGCGAGGGTGGCCTGGGCCGAGCGTTCCTGTGGGGAGGGGACAGTGTGGGGACACGGCCACGGGGTCACAACCGCCGTGGGGACACCACCACGGGGACACCACCATGGGGCCACCAACGTGGGGACAACACCTTAGGGACATTATGATGGGGCCACCATGATGGTGCCACCACCTTGGGGACACTAGGATGGGGCCACCACCTTGGGGACACTGTGACTGGGGCCACCATGAGAGTGCCACCACCTTGGGGACATTATTATGGGGCCACCACTTTGGGGACACTATGATGGGGCCAACATGATGGTGCCACCACCTTGGGGACACTAGGATGGGGCCACCACCTTGGGGACACTGTGACTGGGGCCACCATGATGGTGCCACCACCTTGGGGACACTAGGATGGGGCCACCACCTTGGGGACACTATGATGGGGCCACCATGATGGTGCCACCACCTTGGGGACATTATTACGGGGCCACCACTTTGGGGACACTACGACGTGGCCACCATGATGGTGCCACCACGTTGGGGATACTGTGACTGGGGCCACCAACATGGGGCCACCGCTTTGGGGACATTATTATGGGGCCACCACCTTGGGGACACTATGATGGGGCCACCATGATGGTGCCACCACCTTGGGGCCACCAAGATGGTGCCACCATGATGGTGCCACCACCTTGGGGACATTAGGATGGGGCCACCAACATGGGGCTACCACCTTGGGGACACGATGATGGGGCCACCACCTTGGGGACACTATGACGGGGCCACCATGATGGTGCCACCACCTTGGGGACACTGTGACTGGGGCCACCAACGTGGGGCCACCGCCTTGGGGACATTATTATGGTGCCACCACCTTGGGGACACTGTGACAGGGGCCACCAACGTGGGGCCACCGCCTTGGGGACATTATTATGGTGCCACCACCTTGGGGACACTGTGACTGGGGCCACCAACATGGGGCCACCGCCTTGGGGACATTATTATGGGGCCACCACCTTGGGGACACCCCGGGGTCACCATCGGGGTGTGGGGCCGCCCCACAGGTGACATTTTTGGGGCCGGGCGGGTGTCTCACCTCTGCCCCCCGCAGGACCCTGCTGAGCAGGGGGGTGGCCATGGCGGTGACAGTGACAATGACAGCGACAGTGACAGCAGCTCCTGGGGCGGGGGGGGGGGGGGACACACAATGTCCCTTGTCCCTGGTGCCACTTGTCCCCCACCCCCCCCCATTCCCAGCTCCCTCCACACGCGTTTTCCGCCCCCCCCCCCCACCTCAAAGTGTCCCCATGTCCCCCACCGGGTGACACCGCTGGCCCTTGTCCCCCCTACACGGTGCCCAGCGTCCCCAAGTGGGTCCCCCCCAAAGTGGGTCCCCCCCACTCCGGGACCTCCCACTGCCCCCGACCCCCCCCCCCAGGCCCCCCCCCCCGTGTCCCCGACCCCCCCCCAGCACCCCCAGGACCCCCCCCCGTGTCCCCCCAGGACCCCCAGAACACCCAGGACCCCCCCGTGTCCCCGACCCCCCCAGGACCCCCAGGACCCCCCCGTGTCCCCGACCCCCCCCCCAGGAGCCCCCCCCGTGTCCCCCCAGGACCCCAGGACCCCCCGCCGTGTCCCCCGATCCTGCCCAGGACCCCCCCCGTGTCCCCCGACCCCCCCCAGGACCCCCAGGACCCCCTCCGTGTCCCCCCAGGACCCCCAGGACCCCCCCGTGTCCCCCCAGGACCCCAGGACCCCCACTCCGTGTCCCCGACCCCCCCCAGGACCCCCTCGGGGGTCCCCCGCCCCCCCAGAACCCCCAGCACCCCCCCACCCCGTGTCCCCCCAGGACCCCCCCCCGTGTCCCCGACCCCCCCCCCAGGACCCCCAGGACCCCCCCCCGTCTCCCCCCAGGACCCCCCCACCCGTGTCCCCCGACCCCCCCCCCAGGACCCCCAGGACCCCCCCCGTGTCCCCCCAGGACGCCCAGGACCCCCCCCCGTGTCCCCCGCCCCCCCCAGGACCCCCAGCACCCCCCCCCGTGTCCCCCGACCCCCCCCCCAGGACGCCCAGGACCCCCCACCCGTGTCCCCCAGGACCCCCAGGAACCCCAGGACCCCCAGGAACCCCCCCGTCTCCCCTGACCCCCCCCGGACCCCCCCGTGTCCCCCCGGTACCGGCTCCGCGGTGTCACCGGCACCGGCTGCGGTGGCACCGCCCACGGGAGACGGGGCGGGGACACGGGGGGGGGTGCTCAGGAGCCACGTGAGCCGGGGGTCGCGTGGAGTCGGGTCCCCACGTCACGGCTGCGGGGGGTGAAACCCCGGGGAGGACACGGGGGGGGGACCACGGGCACCCACGGGTGCTCTAGTGTCACCCACGGGTGCTCCAGTGTCACCTACGGGTGCTCCAGTGTCACCCACGGGTGCTCTAGTGTCACCCACGGGTGTCCAATGTCACCCACGGGTGCTCTAGTGTCACCCACGAGTGTTCCGGTGTCACCCACGGGTGCTCCAGTGTCACCCACGGGTGCTCCAGTGTCACCTGGGGAGGTCCAATGTAACCCACTGGTGCTCCAGTGTCACCTACGGGTGCTCCAGTGTCACCCACGGGTGTCCAATGTCACCCACGGGTGCTCCAGTGTCACCCACGAGTGCTCTAGTGTGACCCACGGGTGTTCCAGTGTCACCCACGGGTGTCCAGTGTAACCCACGGGTGTTCCAGTGTCACCCACGGGTGCTCCAGTGTCACCTACGGGTGCTCCAGTGTCACCCACGGGTGCTCTAGTGTCACCCACGGGTGTCCAATGTCACCCACGGGTGCTCTAGTGTCACCCACGAGTGTTCCGGTGTCACCCACGGGTGCTCCAGTGTCACCCACTGGTGCTCCAGTGTCACCTACGGGTGCTCCTGTGTCACCCACAGGTGCCCCGGTGTCACCCAAGGGGGTCCAGTGTAACCCACGGGTGCCCCAGTGCCACCCAGGTGTTTCCAATGTCACCCACGAGCGCTCTGGTGTCACCCACGGGTGCTCCAGTGTCACCCAGGTGGGTCCAATGTAACCGACAGGTACTCTAGTGCCACCCACGAGTGTTCCGGTGTCACCCACGGGTGCTCCAGTGTCACCCACGACTGCTCCAGTGTCACCCACGCGTGTCCAATGTAACCCACGGGTGTTCCAGTGTCACCCACGGGTGCTCCAGTGTCACCCGGGGAGGTCCAATGTCACCCACGGGTGCTCTAGTGTCACCCACGAGTGTTCCGGTGTCACCCACGAGTGCTCTAGTGTCACCCACGGGTGCGCCAGTGTCACCCACGGGTGTCCAATGTCACCCACGGGTGTTCCAGTGTCACCCACGGGTGCTCCAGTGTCACCCACGGGTGTCCAATGTCACCCACGGGTGCTCCAGTGTCACCTGGGGAGGTCCAATGTAACCCACGGCTGCTCTAGTGTCACCCACGAGTGTTCCGGTGTCACCCACGGGTGCTCCAGTGTCACCCACGGGTGCTCTAGTGTCACCCACGGGTGTCCAATGTAACCCACGGGTGTTCCAGTGTCACCCACGGGTGCTCCAGTGTCACCCACGAGTGTTCCGCTGTCACCCACGAGTGCTCCGCTGTCACCCACGGGTGCCGCAGTGTCACCCACGGGTGCCCCAGTGTCACCCACGAGTGCTCCGCTGTCACCCACGGGTGCCGCAGTGTCACCCACGGGTGCCCCAGTGTCACCCACGAGTGCTCCGCTGTCACCCACGGGTGCTGCAGTGTCACCCACGGGTGCCCCAGTGTCACCCACGAGTGCTCCAGTGTCACCCACGAGTGCTCCGCTGTCACCCACGGGTGCCGCAGTGTCACCCACGGGTGCTCCAGTGTCACCCACGAGTGCTCCGCTGTCACCCACGGGTGCCGCAGTGTCACCCACGGGTGCCCCAGTGTCACCGACGAGTGTTCCGCTGTCACCCACGAGTGCTCCGCTGTCGCCCACGGGTGCCCCAGTGTCACCCACGGGTGCTCTGGTGTCACTCTACGGTGTCCAGTGTCACCCACGAGGCCCTAATGTCACCCACGGGCGCCGCGATGCCCGCGGGTCCCTTTACCTAGTGGGGGTGGGCGTGTCCAAGACCCAGGGGGCGTGTCCCGGCCTCAGGGGGCGTGTCAGCGACCCAGGGGGCGTGTCCAAGCGCCAGGAGGGGGCGTGGCCTCGGATGCGCAAGGCCACGCCCCTCCCTCTCCCCGCCGCCGGTGGCGCGCCGCTGACGTCACGGGCCGGCGCCGCGTGCGGGCGCGCCGGCGGGAAGCGATGGTGGCGGGCGCGTTCCCGCTGGCCAAGCTGCTGACCCTGGGGGCGCGCCAGCTCAGCCGCCCCCTGGCGGCGCGAATCAAGGCGGGGGCGCGCGCCAGCCCCTTCTTCCGAACCTACATCTGCCTCCCCCCCGCCCAGCGTGAGTGTTTTGGGGGGGGGGGCGAACACACCGGGAGGGCGGGGACACCGGGAGGGGGGTGGGGACACCGGGCCTGGGGAGGTGGCACCGGAGGTGGGGGACACCGGGAGGGGGTGGGGACACTAGGAGAGGGAGGGCAGCAGTGGCATGGAGGCGGGGGTGACACCGTTTGGGGACACCGGGCCCGGGCGGGGTGACACAGAAAGGGGGGGGACATCTGCCATGAGTTTTGGGGAGGGGGGTGACACCAGGTAGGGGTGTCTCCCCACTTTGTGTCCTCGTCCCTCCCCCCTTCGCAGGTGAGTTTGGGGACGGGGTGGGGTTTGAGTGACACCGGGCAGGGGGTGACACCGTGGGGGGGGGTGACACCGGAGGAGGGGTGTCCCTCTCCCGTGTGCGTCCCCCCCGCAGTGTACCACTGGGTGGAGATGCGCGCCAAGATGCGCCTCATGGGTTTCCGCGGCGCCACCGTGAAACCCCTGAACGAAGAAGCCGCCGCCGAGCTGGGGGCCGAGCTGCTGGGCGAAGCCATCGTGTTCGGGGTCGGGGGGCTCTGCCTCTACCTGGAGTACGCCCGGCAGGCGGGGCAGGCCCGGCGGCGGGAGGACGAGCAGGCGGCGGCGCTGCGGGAGCTGGCGGAGCGGCTGGAGCGGCTGCAGGGGGAGCTGGACGCCGTGGCGGCAAGGCTGGGCGGAGGCCACGCCCCCGGCCACGCCCCCTCGGGCCCTGGCCACGCCCCCGCCGCCGCTGCGAACGGCGCCGGCCACGCCCCCGACGGCTCCCATTGCACAGCTGCTGCGTCTGGCCACGCCCCCGCCGGGCCTAGCCACGCCCCCCCGAGGTGACTCAGGACACGCCCCCCGGACATTAAAGGCGCACACGTGCTTTTCCCGCGCGTTCCTTTCGGGGCGGGGTTTGGTAAAGGGGGCGTGGCTTCAGGGGAGGGGGTGGAGCTTCGGGTTGGGCTGCTAGGAGGGGCGGGGCCTGTTGGGCTTCGCAGTGCTGATTGGAGAAGTGCTGAGGGTTGGGGCGGGGCCAGGACTGAGGGGGCGGGGCCAGGACGGGGGGGGCAGTTCAGCCCCTTGGGTAGAGCTGGAGGGAGGGGCCAAGAGCTGGGGGTGGGGCCAAAACCTGGGGGCGGGGCTTAAAGCCGTGACCCCCCCCCCCCCCCCCCCTCCCCGAGGTGGGTGACAATGACACCCGTGTCACAAACCGTGTTTATTTGTGGCAGGGGTGGGGGGGACGACACCCAACCCCACCGCTCAAGTTTAAAAATAAAGTGAAAAAACCCCCCAAAAGTGGCATTAAAAAGGCCCCTCCCCAAAGTAGAAAAATAAAGGGAGGGGGGGGTCCCTAAAATGGGGGTGGTGTGAAATTGGGGGGGGGGGGGTCAGGGCGTGTTCCGCTTCCGCAGCTCCACCACGAATGCTGGGGGGAGGAATAAAGCGTCATGAGGGAGGTCCTCTAATTCCCCCCCAAAATGTTTCCCCCTCCCCAATTCCCTATTTTTCCCATGAGCCCCCCCCCCAAAAAAAAATGCTCCCCCCACCTTCAATAATCTCTTCCTTCATCTTCTGCAGCTCCCTTCGCACCTCCCCCAGCAGCTCCTGGAGGGGGGGGGACACACGGAGTGAAGGGATTTGGGGGGACCCCCCCCCAAATTTACACCCC